>NW_023416357.1:98384406-98826906 GCF_014108235.1 Myotis myotis
GATTTTTACCCACCACACCTGGTTATGGGATTAGTCTGTTCTTGATCTCCACCTCTCCTGCCAGTCTCGATATGCCCTCTTCTTTATATCCTTAGTTGTAGGATTTCAGTTCAGCTACATTCCAGGCATTTCTGAATGATGATTGTTCTGTAGTTTAGTTGTAATTTTGATGCCATTATAAGAGGATTCAAGTACTGCATTTACCTATGCACATACCTTGACCAAAACCCAAAAAACATTCCTATTAATAGGCTGGCTTTAATGTTTGAATGTGTCTCTTTGAGACTGAATTAATGAGCAATTTTAATTTCTGGGATGTTTTCAGTACTACCTTTCACCAGAAAAAAAAAATCACAAGTAATTGGATTTACCATTAAAAAAAACAACCCAAAAAAACAAAAAACAGTGGAACTCTTTCCTCCAATGATAAACCATTGGAGGTATTTCCACTTGACTATTCTAAATTAGACTTCACCTGAAAAATACCAATTTCTTTATTAATTGCACCTTCTTTAGTTTAATTCCAAGGTCCAAAGGCACACCAGGATTCATTAATGAACATCATAAAGAAAATGTCATTTTTAATCCTGTACTTTGTAAATCTGAATTGAACACAGGGATACACACAACATGAAGACTATAGTTTATAGGCAATTCTACAAAGGGAAAAAAGAAAGTGAGGGAGGGTGGGAAAAGAAAAAAAATCACATCCCTGTAGTTCTTACTGCCTCCTGTGATATCATCCTGGCAAGTAAATGCATGACCCACAT
The DNA here is from genome assembly GCF_014108235.1 of Myotis myotis. Classification (NCBI taxonomy): domain Eukaryota; kingdom Metazoa; phylum Chordata; class Mammalia; order Chiroptera; family Vespertilionidae; genus Myotis; species Myotis myotis. The sequence goes on from NW_023416357.1 coordinate 98,385,177, forward strand.
CTAGAAGAACATGTTTCCCATGTATTCTAGAGTGGAAAGTATAATGTCCTTCATTTGCAATAGCACATTTTATGCAATAACAAAATGACTCTCTTGTCACTTTAAACACTTTCAATATTAACTGAGCACCTAATAGGTAAAAAAATTATTTTTTTACCCATTTGTGTTAAATTCATTTTAGCCACAATAAGAAAACTGCTATAGGATTCCTTTCCCTTTCTTTTTTTATCTCTCATGTTATTCATACTTAAATTACTGCTGTTTATCATTACAATCCATGCTGGTTTACATTACACATGTGACTAATTATTACTTTCAAACAAGTGGCCAGCTTCATGAAAAGGTAGTTTCTAAATGCAAGAATCCAATTACACCTTTTCCTTTGTCTAAAAATGCTGTGGCCACAATTTTTCACATTTCTAAACTTCTTCCTCTCATTTTGCTTAAAAGCATTGGTTATCTCTTATGATCTTGTTTCCTCTCTGCCCATTCCCCCTGTTAAGCTGTTATATTTCCATTTCATTCTCAGCTATCAAAGGTATTCAGATCTCTCTGTTCTCCCTTCTCTTTCTATGCTGCTTCATAAAATCATTATTCTGTTATTGTGGACTGATTCTTCATATTACTCATTCAATTTGCTCTCTTTACCGATGGCTTCAAATTCTTACTATATTCAGAAGACATTTGCATTATTTTGTTCCTTTAAATTGCCTGGGAAGGCATTTTTCCTCATGATGCATCTAGCCCTACCTTTCCATTTTATAATTCCTATTCATTGCATATTCTTGTACTACAGCTTGCTATATTTTGACTCAAAATTAGCATTGCTTATGGATGAGACAGATGCTGGGCAATGCTGGACATGCTAGGAGATGGAAAGCTGCTCCATTAAAATGGCATAAGAGAGTAGCATTCTAGCAATTTCCATTGAACAGCTATGGTTCTGTACCATACACATTAGCAGGCCCATGAATGTCTTTCTTCCTCCCACTGCTGTGATTAAAATGGGAGCTGATTAGGATGGTGCCAGCTAGCATCCAAGTTAAAATGAGTGACTTCCTCACTTCCTATTGATTATGCAAAAGGGACACTGGTGGGATTTTATTCTTTGCAGCACCAATCAGAGATAGAAGACCAACTTACTCCATCAATCTATATCCACCCTTTCTAACACATCTATGAAATGATACCTCTGTGACATCTGCAAAGAAAAATTCTTCGTTCAGAAATTGCTCAACAGTGTAATCTGAAGGAAAGATCATTCCCATTACTAAACAGATCAGTACATTTCTTTATTATTCTTAAAATATTCATGCACAAATAAAGGGCATACTTGGTAAAAATGATAAAAGCTCATTCTGTTCAAAGCCGGGACCTACAGGTAATGACTACTTACCTTTCTAATGCTACTGGGAGCTAAAGAGATCGATTCTGTACCCTCCTCGGGGTGACAGAGCATTAATGAGAAGCATTAACTTGAAAACAAATGTCCAAGAATTACTGATGGTTCCAACAGACCTTAAACTCCAGGATTTCAATCCAGCCATTCCAGACAGAGGCTACTAAAAACATCTTCTAAATTTACCCTAGCACAGAGACATAGAGAGATAGTCTGCCAGTATGTGCTGACAGACCTAAGACTTTGCTTCAGCTATTAAAGTGATGACAACAGGCAGTGGACAAATGCTTAACAGCATGGGCTTGAAACCAGAATCCTGGGTTCAAATCCCAGCTCTGCTTTTCCCTAGAAGTACAATGTCAAATCAGTTCTCTCACTGCACTGAGTTTTATTTTTTCAAACTATAAAATAGAAATAATAAAAACAATACATCACCTACTAAAGGATTTTCATGTGAGTGGGAATGAAATAATACAGAATCCTAGGACCTTACTCGGACTTGCTGAATCAGAATCTGAATTTTAACCTGATCTCCTAGGTGATTCCTGTGCACAATCCACCTTGAGAAAGACCCCTATAAGCACATGTTTATATTTAATTCTGATAAGCATTGTTGATCACCAATATTTTGCCCATAAATTTTAACAACTCGGAGGTAACATGTTAACGGGAATACTTTTCCCTTTTGGACACTGAATCAGAGCATTCACCTCTCATCTGGGTGCTACACACAGCTTAGAGTTACATCAAGTCACAAAGTGGAACACGAGCTACTTTAGTGTTGTCGCCAATGCCTTATAGATGCTTGTTTACAGACACCAAAGGTGGGAGTGTGCAAAATGCACAAATACCTAAAATGCGCTATTTTAATTTAGCCAGAAATTGAAGCTTAATTTTTTATAGGAATGGAAAACAAATGTAAACTAAATTGAAAAGCTCATCTGAAGTTATTAAGGTCTACCAATATTTTCTAAAGATGTTTCTACCTCAGGAACAATAGTTTGATGTTACATTTAAGCAATATTCTTACGTTAAGACATTATCAGATGGTAAGTAAAGGAATATTCTAACATGCCATTTTATAAGATATGTGTGTGCATGTACATAATATTTGGAAATAGCAATCAGCACTTTTTTATTTCCTTCTTCCTATTAAACATTTAGTCAGTAAACAAATGTTTATTAAAGGACAACTATGTGCCAGGCATTGCACTGTGCTAGCAGTGGTAAGAATGATGCTGGGTGAAAACCACTGGGAATGCTGTAGTACTTGGTATTGTAACCTCTCACCCAGCTCCGTGTCTAACACACAGCAGACACTCAAAACACATCCATTGCTTAATCTAATAAATACCATGTTGGCTTATACCAATTATAATATATGGCTGCTAACATGTTTGTTTTTCTACTTAAAATGCAACCAGCATAATTTCAGGGATGAACAGATGGAAGAGATAGAGAGAGAAACAAAGAGAGAGAGAGAGAGAGAGAGAGAGAGAGAGAGAGAGAGAGAGAGAGAGAGAGAGAGAGAGAGAGAGAGAGAGAGAGGAAGACCATAATTATTTTGGTGGCACTCATTGGCCATTTTGAATACGATTAGTCACTTTGTTCCCTTAAACCCTCCATTTCCACTTGAGAATGGTAAATTCTTTGAGTTCATTCTTAGAGGCAAAATCTGTTCCCTTATCATTTTATACTCAGACCAACTCAAAATTTGTAGATTTCTGTAGACATCTGAGTTTGAGACTTAATTTCCCATTATTTCATTCTGGATTCATTTACTCAAATATATCTTGCCATTCAGGTCTGTGCCAGACACCATTCTAGGTGCTGAATAAATATTGCCATGTGTGGGAAAGACATGCTCCTTACTGTCGCAGACTTAGAATTCTAGTGCGGGAAGATAGAGAAGGAACAAGGAAATAAACAGTATCATTTAGGGTAATCAAGTCCTTCCAAGTTCAGTCTTCCTTTATGAAAGCCTGTTGGATAGGATGCATTGGGGACATCTGCCACCAAGGCCTATGTCCCCAGAGGAAGCCTCTGCTACTCAAGTGAGCATCCGCAGTATCTGGGGAGTCGCCTTTCCTCCTCTGGGGTAACCTCAAATGATTCCAGATGATTCTCCAGGCCAGTGGGCAAATACGGGGAACTCTAATGGGAATTACTTAACACCAAAGGGATCTTCTCTGAGTCCAAGCAGGGCTTCCTAAGGATGTGACTGCTCTCTCCCAGAACTCCTGAATCATGTTTATGTTTCTCACAGTTACCATGTCAACCTTGAGAATACATATTCCAAGGGCAGTCAATATATTATGTCTAATCCCTACAACCATCATAAAAGACATCGGCCAGTTATTAAGGAGAAATGGAGGCGGCCAGGCTTCCCACCACTGTCAGTCCTCTCAAAAGTCCTCACACATCTAAGTCAAGGCTTCTGAATGTCCCTAAGGTATTGACACTGGGGTGTGGCTTTCATGACCCATTTTAAGACCCAAGGAGACGTGGCGCTCAGAGTCCACAGGAGAAGAAAGGAAGACGGTGGTGGAAGTGAAAGATGGACACCACAATTTTGACATCAGGTGAGCCCTCCTGCTGGGACTCAGCCTCCCTTGAATTATTCAGAGCTTTGCTTTGTAGCACATTTCAGCATTTCCCTGGGGAGAAGGCCATACGTGAACATTTATTATCAGCACCAAGATGGTGTGTAATTAATATGTTGATGCAGCACCTCCACCTGCCTTAATGTTTACTCTAACAATATTAGTTTGGTTTGAAATACAAAAGCTTCACTGGCTGTGTGTTATCCCAACTTTTAGACAAGAAGCCTCAACTTATTTAATTATGTGACTGGAGAATTACTGTTGCATTCCTACTTGGGTGACACATAGTGTTAATGGATTATCAATGTAAATAAGGTGGTTCTTGGTAAAATCCAACGTCTCCAATGCAACTGGAGCTTTCCCAGGGAGGAGAGAGGAGGAGAGGAATCTGCTATGATGGAAGTCTCCTCTGACGTTGATGACACACACTATCCTCCTTTTTGGACATGGAGACTGCGTAAACACAAAGATTGATGGGCTAGTACTGGGGACAGGACAAGGAGAAGTTCCCAGCCAAGGCGATGATCATTTACATCCCTAAACAAGACCTCTCCCCAGAAGGGAAGGTAGGAATTATTATACATTTCAGAATGTGTGAGGCAAAGAACAAAGACATATCTCTCATTCTGCAGAGACTCATCACTCAGCAATACCCCTGGGGATGAAAAGTTTTATTCATATACAGGAATGTGGATTTTAGGGCCCTTAGCTCCTACGGATTGGGAAATAGTGTCAGTATGAACGCTGTATATATCTCTACCAACATCAGTGTTCCCTGTCCTTTTATCCAACTCGCATGCCCTTCAAATGCATGCTTCCAGAAGGTCTGAAACTTTCCATTGCATGATTCTTTCCATACTTCTAATAAAATGCCTTCATCATGGTGGCTTATGCAGAATTTACTTCCTACTGAATATATTTAGTACCTGGAATTCCAAGCTTGAAAATTAACGGGAGCCTTCCCCAATCCAGTACCATTGTGACAGAGCCTTCAATATTTCTAGCCATTATTTCTAAAGTTCCCTTTTTCTTGATTCCCTACAGTATGCACTGAAAGAAAACTACAATGGCAAAATCAAAATGTCTCAGGTTTCCTTGTCTTTCTCAGTGTGAACCTACATAATTGTGAATGTTTCTCTTAAACCCTTGTTTCTGTAAATTCCCCCCATGCCCTAGGGTTTTATGTGTCAGACGAGGGAGTAACAAACGTGTTGGCCATTTGCAAGTGTGTTTGTTTTCCCCCTGTTTCACAAACTGCAGATAATAAGCCTTTAAATAAGAAGAACAATGTGCTCACCATGTATGCGTACATAATGTGCACGGGTCCCAGTGCCTCTAAGACAACCCAGCAGGAAGACCACTTAACTGAATGCCAATGACTGATGAGAGAAAACAACTCCCATTCCCGCCAGAGCCTTCAAGGTCAGGGGCATTCTTCTCCATGATTGAACAGTAGTTCCCTTTACAAGGTGACCTCCCACCTCTTGAAATCTGGCTGGACTTGTCCTGACTTGAGGAAAACATTCACACCATTTTAAAAGCTATAAAATACTTTGTTGGGGTTTCTTCCTCAGGCATACAGGTGGGGCAAGGGCATTCATCAACAGGAAACTCTGTGGCACACCCCCTTGTAGTTCCTCAAGCCAGCATCTTCAAAGCCATGCTTAGTCTAGGCAGGGTCCTATATGTTAGGGCTTCATTAGCACAGTGACTTCCAAATATGGGCAGCTTGCCAGCCAGCATCACTGGTGTTTACTCTAGGGACAGGTGTGAACTGGCCGAAAATTGTTTTCTGAACTACCCCCAGAGCTGTCTTGATGGCACAGGCAAAGAGATGGAGCGAGCTAGCTAATTTCAGTGCCATTAGCAAATGAAAAGAAATAAAATTGCAAGAGAAATTATATTTTTCTAGCTGCTAAGTAGATAATAAGAATAATGGGGTAACATGATTACCATCCGCCATTTGAGCGTCAATGACCTAGATGTTATGTGAATCTAATCAACAGCCAATGCTCTTCAGAGAATGACATTAAAAACAAGCACCCGGAGAGCGCCTTCCCTCCACCCATTCCACTACCATCCACACCCCGCTAGGACCAACAGGAATAATTGCCTTTCTGCATTGTTGGCATGTACTGGGAAACCATTTTCCCTATTCCTCCAAATAAGAACAGCTTCTGGAACAAGGTTGGTTTAGCATTGGACAAACCCGGAGTAGGCAATAAATAAAAAATGCCATTGCAGGTAATTTGGCTCTAGCTCTGCCAGTCACTGTCAATCCACACAGATTTACCAGAGGTATGCGATTTCCAATTAGAGGATGTTCTTATAAAGGAAGAAATAAAAAGTGTGTGTGTGTGTGTGTGTTCATTATAGATCCACAGTGTGTCACTGTGAACCTCTATCACTCCTAGACTAATGACATGTAGAGACACTTGGGTCAACTGGCACAATACCTATGTAGCTATCATCCTTCCCTCCCGGAATAACAATCACTCAACTTTTGGAGGCATGTTCATTTTCTTCCTGCTCTAAATGTGGGTGATACGTATGCACACTATTTGAAGTTGAGCCAGTGCAACTAGGCCAAAAATGGACACCTCTGGTTGCTGATGTTTTCACTTCAGTCACAGAGTCTGACGGAGAAGAATGAGATAAACTAGAATAAACTGAAAATTTAACGCATTCTCTGCAGTATAAAATAGTCGTTAGGAGTGGGGATTTTAGTGTCAGGTAGCTAGCAGTTGGGTCAATGCCTGGCTTAGTCACTGCAACAGTGTGGCAATGTACACAAACTTCTCAATCTCTTGAAGTGTGGGTTCCCTAACAGGCAAAGGGAGGGTATTGGTACCTACCTAACATGTAGGTGGTAAGGATGCAATAAATGAGACAATGCGTGCAAAATGCTAATGATGTGTTTAGCACATAGAAGATGCTCCAGGAATGAGTAGCTTTTTGTTTGTTTGTTTGTTTGTTTTTTATTAAGCAAAGCTCGCTCTCCATGGTTCTGAAGGCTTTCAGGTTGGTAAGAATCTAATGGACAGAATGCTTAACTATCCCTTAAGAGAAAGGACAGCGTGAAAGTAATGGAGAAGGCCCTGAAGTCACAGCCAGATGTCAAATCCACTGTTCAGGAAAGGAGACAAAAATTACCTTGTTAAAATGTCCCCTAGGTTTCTCACATTTAGATTACACCATGTCCATCTGTCTCCGGGATCAGGCATGCTGGTCGAGGAACAATCTGGGACTTTTCCCAAGAACTAGTCAATCCTTGTGAATTCAGATGAAGACAGCTTCTTCTAAAATTAAAACTCAGAGGTGATACCTTTAATCCAGAGCTTTCACTTCTCGGCACATGTAGATAATACTCTTTCTCTACTTGGAAGCAGTTAATAATGCACCAGTGCATAGAGAGTATGTCTTTGCTTTGCCTGATAATAAATGCTTACCCATTTCCGTCCATGTATGCCCAGGAATGCCTAGTGTCCTCCCACTTTCTCTCCATTCAAGACAGGCAGGAGGCAGGGGAGCTTGGCCACACTGCCTGGGCTAAAACCAGGGTCGGCTCACACAGCAGCCGTGAGACCTTGGGCAAGTCATGTATCACTCTCCTGCCCATGCTCCTCAGTGCTTTCTATGAGGACTCTGTGCATCAACACTATTAATGGTACTCAGTGAACACGCAAGGAAATTTGAATATGGTTGTCACTATTAACACGGCAGCTGTTATTCCTTACTCAATGTTGCCATATAAAATGGTCAGGGCCCCACACCATGCCTGTTTCTTCTCTTCCCTGCTACAAGTTCTGAAACAAAGCCCTTCAAGGCCTCACCCTCAGTGAAGCTGTTTCTCCCCATCTCATTCGTGCTGATTTTGTCTTTTCTTTTTTTAATTAAATGTACTGGGGTGACATTGGTTACTAGAATCATATAGGTTTCAAGTGTCCATTTCTATGATACGTGATCTGTATTGAATCATGTGTCCACCACCCAAAGTCAAATCATCGTCTGTCACCATGTATTTGGCCCCTTACTACCTCCTCACCCCCTTCCCTCTGGTCACCACCATACTATTGTCTCTGTCTATGAGTTTCAGTTTTATATCCCACATATGAATGAAATCATATGGTTCTTAGCTTTTTCTGACTGATTTATTTTGCTTAACATAATATTCTCAAGGTTCATCCATGTTGCCCCAGATGGCAGTATTTCATATTTTCTTATGGCTGAGGAGTATTCCATAGTATATATGTACCACAGCCACTATGGAAAACAGTATGGTGTTTTCACAAAAAAATAAGAATAAAGTTACCATATGACCCAGCAATTCCTCTTCTGGTCATCTACCTACCCTATCCTAAAAGGCCAAAAACATTTATTCACAAAGACACATAGTGATTTCCTCAATCACCTATTTCCTGATAGGACATATTCTTTGAAAGTGTGGGCTCTGGAGTCATTTGGCAGCTCCCAGCTCTAAGACTCTCACGTTGAGGGACACTGACCAGTGCAATAACCTCTCTGAGATTTACTTCCCCCATCTGTAAAATGGGATCATAGCAGTGCCCGTTTCACAAGGTGCTGGTGACAATTTAGCCAAATGATATGCATAAGGTGCCTGGGCACAGAGTCAGCATCTCTGACCGTGAGCTGCTCAATGAAGATGTAATTTATGTCTCATTACATCTCCCATCATATGTTCAATATATGTCAGCCCACTGCCCTCTTGTCTTCTTGTATGTCAATTTGTTACCAACATGCAGATCTGCTTATAGATGTTAGCCTGAGCACCTTCCCAGACAGCCATATTTATCCAAAATAACAAAAAAAAAATCAAAGCAGAAAGGAGTAGCCACCTACTTTCCATGGGAAGGTTAGGCATATGGACTTGTTCCTGGGGTTTCCTGTTCACAAGTGACTGCACCTTCAATGCAGTCACAGCCCTTCAATGCACCTGGCTGAGCTGTTGACTGGGATGGACACGCAGACGACTACGTCTCCAACCCTTAATTTTCTCCTGCAATGAATTTTGATTATATAATTTCCCTATCTTAATTACTTCTGCAGATACCCCTGCTCACAGGGCCTAGCAATGTCACGGCCACCTTCCTGTGAACATCACCTAAGTGCCTATGCATTTGTGTCCTCCTTTAGATGCTGCTGGGACGAAGCTATGCAAATTCAATGCCTTTAATCTCCCCTCATAAATCAAACCTTCCCTTCCCTTAATCTGTTTCCCCCTCCATTGCCAACCTTTCTCCAATCTGTCTCCATCTTTCTCCTCCTGAGAGTACCAGAAATAAATGCTCCAGACTAGGGGTGGGTGAGCTGGTGGGTAGGAAAGAACAAAAAAAGAAAGAGAGTGGAAAATCAGGAGAAAGGGCTGAGAGGCAGCCCCAGAAGTTGTAAGAAAGGAGGATGGGGGTAGCAGCTGTCTCCATAGCCTGGAGACTGTGGCCGGTCTCATTCAGGCCAGGGAACCAGAAAGAGCGTTTGCAACATCACTGAAACCTGCACGAAATGTCACTGCATCTGCCCTTACCTCTGTGGTCGATCTTTTTATTCTGAGTTTTCCCACCAGCTCCGTTACAGGATTCATTTTCTTCCCCTCTACCACTCCCCAAGAAGGAATTAGTCTGTCTTTTTCAAGTTTAATCTCGTCTTATTCTTTTTTTTTCTCTTGTATGTCTAGCCTGTTTGGGGTAGGTTTATGTAATGTCCTCAGTCCACACTCCTGTTTGCAACACCTTCCAATTTAATACTGTCTGCAAATTTCATTAGCATGCAATTTACTTCCTCTTCCAGATCATTAAAAAAAAATAGCCTCACCTAGACCATGCTATTATGAATCTTGCTTCCACTCTCCCCAGATCCCAGCCAAGTGGGAACATTACCATTTATCATTATCTTTTGTTTATAATCTTTCAACCAGGTTTCATCTAAGCTGGTTAGAACTAATCTTGATGGCAAAAGAAAATTCAGATAAATAAAACTGGACCCCGACATTAGAGCCTCACTCAAGATCAAAAACGTAGCCTGGTTAGTGGTCAATATTATGTTTGCCTACCACAGCTCCAGAATAATGTCCCATACAGCTACTTGCAGCGTTCTTTCTTCAAGGCCAGTGCAGAGGCAGATTCATTATTTAATGATAATTTTGCATTAAATACATCAAAAGGGATTAAACCTATCAGTCTCAGTTTGTTTAAAGATTCCACAGAATCTTCATCTCCTACAGTACTTTCACACTCCAATGGGACAGGGCACTTCTCTGCAGAGAAAAGTTCTCTACAGAATGTTAAAGACTTACATATTTGACTTCTGAAGCTCAGAAATCCATGGTCTGCACCAAAAGTGGAATGAGTCTTTGCCACCAGCCTTAGCACTTGACGCGTGCTAGTTAATGAAGTTCTATTTATGGCTTTAATGAGGATAAAACAGCCATTTCTTAGCTAGGTGCCAGATACAAAGATTGATAACAAGACTAATCCTGATATAATTCCCTTAATAATGGCTAAAAAAACACTCAAGTACCTCAATACACCAAGATGTAAATGTTTTATAATACCCATAAACATTCTCACAACCAAATAGAGTTAATTCCACCAAGATTGAAACAAGTGAGAGGTGGTGTAAAATCAATTTGGTTTCACCTCCAATGATGTATCATCACTATCCCAGATCAGTTAATTTTTCACCAAGAAAATGTCTAATGAAAATTTAGACCCCCAAAATGGCAAATCAAACACCAACCTTGATTCAGACTCTCATGATGGGTTAGACATATTTTAACTTTCATGATGAAGAAACAAATCTAAATGAAAATCACCAAAAGTTTAGTATTTAATATCAAGAAGAATTTGAGCTTCAGATACAAACCAAAATGATTCCCACCTGCTCTGTTCTAAGCTGTTTGCAAGTATCTACTAATTCTCTATATTTTAAAGTACAGATAAAGGATTATGAAGAGAAACGGGACATTATGCAATTTTTTAGATCCTAAAAATAAAAGTAAGAGAAAATATTTGTAAAGACTCAAGATAGTTAGAAAAAGCTGAAAAGAGAATTCATGGATAATAATGAAATTGCCACCCTTTCACTTTGGGGCCCCATTTAGACTCACCAAGCCTGAAACTAAAGTGCAATTTATTAAGCTAAGAAGCGATGCATAGATTTATGCTTTATGCACTCAAGTTAAACTCTGCTTGGGTTGTGCCTTCACTTTTTTGCTGAGCCCCACAATTTCCCTTGTTCGGAGAGAAACAGAAAAGAGCATGGGAGAACCTTGCAGGGAAAGGAATGATTCTTAAAGGATTTTAAGGTTCCCAGTTACTCCCTGGCACTGGGGGAGGAAATTGCCTGCAAGGACTCATCCCTGAAAGGGGTGATGTGGTCACAAAGTGCATGACTCCACATTTACTGTTCCTCTTTATGGCTTTCCATAAAGTCCATTCATGCAAAATGGCAAAGAGACACCCATTTATACAGCATAGAAATTAAGTGACTAATGGGCTATGTCCAATGAACTCCTACCCACTTACAAACTAAGAGAACTTCACATTTTAATTCCTTCAGCTCAAAGAGGCAATGGCACATCATCACCTACCCAGTGATCACTTGAAATTAAATTTCTGGCCAAGTAAAAGTGAGCCGTGAAAGACAGTGCCATGAGGGTAACAGTATTCCTTCAAGGGCTTTAACGCACCATGATGCATTCCATGCAAATCAGAAGTTTCTAAGGTAACTTAGACCAGGGTCCTTCACATCCCTATCACAGGTTCTGAATCGCCACCCCTTTCCTTTATACCACATCACAGGGCAGGAGAGGCAAAAAGTTATGTGCCACATTCAGAATCTGAACAGTCGACATCTACATGATAATCAATTCTTGGACAGTATAATTTATGGGCCATTATAAAACATGAATTATTTTCTCAATCACTGACGGTTGAGTTATGTGTAGTAAAGTTCTACTAAGATCAGATTATTTTGGTTTTAAAGAGTGACAATCCTTGCCCCAGCAAGAGAAGAGTCTGTTTCCCAATCCATCTGGAAAAATAAGTTTAACATTCATTCCACAACATTTTCAACAAATGGTTATTGAGCACCTGTCGTGTGTCAAGCACTGTTCTAAGGACTGAGAGAAAGCATGAAATAAGATGAGAATGGTCCTTATCATCACGGAGTTTTCATCCCAGTAATGACGAGAGATCATAAGCAAATAAAGGAGATAATTACAGACTGTATTGTTAGGAAAAAGATGAAAAGGGTGCACTGATGAACAATAACAGGACAGCACAGGACTAGTTGGGAACTTGATGTGACATATCTAAATAACCAATTAACACATGAGGTAAATTTGAATCCAGCATTTAAAAAAAGGACACAGTCATCCAATACAGTTATTGCCTGATTGACACATCCGAAAAACTGAGAGGATGGGAGAGAGCCTATTGTGTGATACTCCACACATTTGACATGCTATCTAAAAAGATTCTGGCCATAGTCCTGAAGACTGTAATCTAATCGCTCTTTTATTTCTACTTTATCTCCACTTATCTTTTTCTTCACTGCATAGGAAAAGGTATTCATTTAATGAGTGGTGAAATTTTAAATAAAAAATATTTTAAAACCCTTTTATATCCTCCACCAATGAGAGAAGACTTACTATATAAAAAAGTAAAACACACTGTAGAATTATAATAATCAAATGGGTGTGGCACCAGCATTAACACATGGATTAATGGAATACATAGAAACTCATCCTACTACATGCAATATTTTAAGATATGATAAAGTTATCATCACAGACAAGTGGAAGAGGAGAAAGATTTTTTAGTAAATGGTGCTGAGAAAGCTTTTAAAATATTTGTTGGAAATTATTAAATTGTTCCTTCTATATTTCAGTGTCAACTACTCTTACCATGTTCATTGGCAGTAAAAATAAGTGCTTTTTCTCTATTTCCTGCTAATATTTTCTATTTCAATTATGTCCCCTTAATAAATTGTTCATCACTCAAAAGTGGGTTTTTATTTGTATTATTACTATAATCTACCAATACTATATTATTATAGTAAACTAGAAGCCCACTGCATGAATTTGTGCACTGGTGGGGTCCCTCGGCCTGGCCAGCAATCGGGGCTAATCAGGGCTGGGCAGGCTGTGGTGGGGGGTGGATAGGAGCTGCGGGAGGTTGGCCAGCCAGACCTGCACCCCATTGAGGCCCATTGGGGATGGCCAGCTGTGGGGAGGGACCCGGTTAGGTTGGCCGGCTCCAGGAGGTTGGCTGTGGGAGGGCACTGACCAGCAGGGGGCAGCTCTTGCGTTAAGCGTCTGCCCCCTGGTGGTCAGTGTGTGTCATAGCGACCAGTCGTTCCAGTTGTTCCGTGGCAATGGAAAAAATATGGACTTTAGAATTATATGTACTAGACCTCAGCCCTAAGCCTGCCATTTCAAGCACATTTGAACATACCACTTAACCTTTTATCAGTCTCAATGTCCTCATATGCAAAAGGAAATTAAAAGTGTTAATAATGCCTGTGCCACTGGGTAGTTTTAAAATTTAATGAGATAAGATGCATGACAAAATTTGGAGAGAAGTGAAGCCCCATAAGTATGAGCAGTCATCATTACTGTAAGTATTCCATAAAAGTTTGTTGGTTGAACAATGTTAGTTTTGCAACCGTGAAGCCTGACTGGTGACCCTATGGATGTGGGTATATGGACACACTGGGGCTGTGCTCCGATGGATAAGAGGGCTCGGGTAGTATGGACCTCACTGCACTGGACCTGAGCAGGCCACTCTGGAGAGGCAGCGATGGCATCATCCCTCTAGTCTAAGAGCTTTACAACACAGCATCTCCAAGCATTTCAGTCTGTCTGCCTGCTATGCTGTCCTGCCTATATGGCTCACTCCTTCTCATTATTCATGGATTAATTTAAATGTCACCTATTCAGAAAGGCTTTCTCTGAATATCCTATCTAGCTAATTCCTGTTGTCCTCCATCTGTCAGTCCCTTCACTGCATTTACTATATTTTATTAACTTAACAAATGTTCTTTAGTTAAGCATCTCGTTTTGAGTTAATTGTAGATTCACATGCAGTTGTAAGAAATACTACAGAGAAACCCTGCATACCCTTTACTTGCTTTTCTCCCAATGTGGGCAGTTACTAAACCATAGTGCGATATCAGGATATTGTGCTATAGTAATAGTAGCACAGACAAGACAAATACTATTTCTGTTGACAGCAGCATTCTTCATGCCATGATTTCATAATCACAACTACTTCCCTCCCTCTTCCACCTAACCCCTGGCAATGAATAATCGGCTCACCATTTCGATAATTTTGAAATTTCAAGATTTTACTATAAATTGCATCATACATTATGTACCTTTTGTGATTGGTTGTGGTTTTTTTTTTCATTCAGCATAATGGCTGTGGCATGTATAAATAGTTCATTATATTTTATTGCTGAGTAGTAATTTTTTGTATGAATGTATGACTAGTATGTAAACATTCAGCCATTGAAAGGTTCATGTTTCTGGCTATTATGAATACAGCTGCTATAAACATTCATGTAGAGGCTTTCTTTGAACATAAATTTTCATTTCTCTAGAATAAATGCCCAGAAGGATGATCGCTAGGTTATATGGTAGTGGAATGTTTAGTTTTTAAAGAAACTAAAACCGTTTCCCAAAGAGAATATACCATTTTGCAATGTGTGAGTAGTCCAATGTCTCCACATCTTTGCCAGCTTTAGTGCTCACTAAATTTTTTATTTTAGCCATCCTGATGGGTGCGTGCTGATATCATATTGCAGTGATAATGTGCATTTCCCTAATGGTTAATAATGTTGAAAATATCTGCATGTGCTTAATTGACATCTATATCTTCTCTTCAGTAAAATGTCTCTTCAGGTCTTGGCTCACTTTCTATTTGGATTGTTTGATGTTTCATTGTTGAGTTTTGAGAGTTCTATATATATTCTGGATACTGGTCTTTTGCAAAAGTTTTCTCCAAACTGTAGTTTGTCTTTTCCTCCTCTTAAAAGGGTGTTTTGCAGAGAAAAAAAAAAAAGATTCCTTATATTTGTCTATCTTCTTCTTCTTCTTCTTCTTCTTCTTCTTCTTCTTCTTCTTCTTCTTCTTCTTCTTCTTCTTCTTCTTCTTCCCTTCTTCTTCTTCTTCTTCCCCTTCCCCTTCCCCTTCCCCTTCCCCTTCCCTTCCCCTTCCCCTTCCCCTTCCCCTTCCCCTTCCCCTTCCCCTTCCCCTTCCCCTTCCCCTTCCCCTTCCCCTTCCCCTTCCCCTTCCCCTTCCCCTTCCCCTTCCCCTTCCCCTTCCCCTTCCCCTTCCCCTTCCCCTTCCCCTTCTCCTTCTCCTTCTCCTTCTCCTTCTCCTTCATCTTTTTTTTGGATTGTGCTTTTGGTGCCAAGTCTAAGAACTCTTTAACAGTTTAAAATCTCAAGGATTGTTTTCCTATTTTGTCCTAAAAGTAGTGGAGATTATGTGATTTTGTTTCTCTCTTTTTTGGTTTTGTTTTAGATTCAATTTCAAAATCCATTTTAAGTCAATTTCTGTATAAGATGTGAAATTTAGGGTAAGGATGTCCAATTGCATCCCCAACTATTCCAAGAATATCATACGCTAAAAGAATATCACCTTGATTAAATGGTTTTTGGTGTGTGTGTGTGTGTGTGTGTGTGTGTGTGTGTGTGTGTGTGTGTGTGTGTGGTGTTTTTTGGGGTTTTTTTGCCTTGTCAAAAGTCAGTTGGATGTACTTATAATGATCGAACAGGGTTCGTTCCAGGGATACAAGGATAGTTCAACATACACACATAGGTCACTGTAATACAACTCATTAATAAAACAAAGGACAACAATCATGTGATCTCATCAATAGATACAGAAAAAGCACTGGATAAGATACAACATCCATTTATGATTAAAACACTCAATAAAATGGGTATAGAAGAAAAGTACCTCAACATAGTAATGGCCATAGGTGACAACCCTCGGCTAACAGCATACTCAAAGGTGAAAACAAGACAAGGGTGCCCACTCTCTGCACTCTTATTTAACACAGTTCTGGAAGTCCTAGCCAGAGCAATAGAAAGAAATAAAAGGAATCCAAAATGAGAACAAGCCGAAACCGGTTTGGCTCAGTGGATAGAGCGTCGGCCTGCGGACTGAGGGGTCCCGGGTTCGATTCCCATCAAGGGCATGTACCTTGGTTGCGGGCATATCCCCAGTGGGAGATGTGCAGGAGGCAGCTGATTGATGTTTCTCTCTCATCGATGTTTCTGGCTCTCTATCTCTTTCCCTTTCTCTCTGTAAAAAATCAATAAAATATAAAAAAAAAAAAAAAATGAGAACGAAGAAGTAAAAGTTTCACTTTTTCCAGATTACATAATTATGTATATAGAAAACCCTAAAGACTCCTCCAAAAAACTATAAGAAATAATAAACAAATACAGTAATGTTTCAGCATACAAAAACCAATGCATAAAAATCCACTGCATTCCTATATATTAACAATGAAATTTCAGAAAATTAAATTAATAAAAAAAAATTTCTGTTGCAATTGCAACCAAAACAATAAAATACTTAGGAATAAACTGAACAAAGGATGTGAAGGACCTTTATACTGAAAAATTACAACGCGTTATTAAAAGATAGTGAAAAAGAGACAATGAAATGGCAAGGTACTCATGGATTGGAAGAATCAACATAGTGAAAAGATCCATGTTACCCACAGTGCTATAGACATTTAATGCAATCCCTATCAAAATCCCAATATCACTTTTTAAAGAAATAGAATGAAAGAAATTATCAGATATATATGGAACCACAAAAGACCCCAAGTAGCCAAAGGATTTTTTAGGAAAAAGAAAAACGAAGCTGGACATATCACACTACAGAACTACCATAATTAAAACAGCATGGTATTGGCAGAAAAACAGACACACAACAAATCAATGGAACAGAATTGAGAGCCCAGAAGTAAAACCACATGTATACAGGAAAATAAAGTTTTGATAAAGGAGTCAAAACATGCAATAGAATAAATCGTGCTGGGAAAATTGGAAAGCCACATGCAAAAGAATGAAACTGGATTACAGTCTGTCCCCATGTACAACAATTAATTCAAAATGGATCAAAGACCTAAATATAAGATCTGAAACAATAAATTACATAGGAGAAAACATAGGTACTAAACAGATGGACACTGGTCTCAGAGAAGAGTTTACTTCCCCAAAGGCAAGGGAAGTAAAGGCAAAAATAAATGAATGGGACTATATCAAACTAAAATGCTTCTGCACAGCCAAAGAAACTGCCAAGAATAGAAAAGGGCAACCAACTGAATGGGAGATGATAATTGCAAACCATATCTCTGACAAGGGATTAATATCCAAAATATATGAAGAACTCATAAAACTCAACACCAAACAAACAATCCAATTAAAAATGGGCAGCGGACCTGAACAGACATGTTTCCTGGTAAGACATAAAAATGGGCAGCAGATATATGAAAAGATGCTCAACTATACTAGCTATTACAGAAATGCAAACCAAAACTACAATGACATACCACCTCACACTGGTTAGAATGGCTATTACTAACGAGACAAGTAATAGCAAGTGTTGGAGAGGTTGTGGAGAAAAAGAAACTCTTTTTCACTATTGGTGGGAATGGAAACTGGTACCAACCACTATGGAAACTGGTATGAAGTTTCCTCAAAAAATTAAGAATACAATTATCCTACCACCCAGCAATTCCTTTTGTGGATATCTACCCGAAAAACTCGAAAACATTTATTTGCAAAGATATATGCCCCCCCTATGTTCATTGCAGCTTTATTCATGGTGGCAAAAACATGGAAACAACTGAAGTGTCCTTTGATAGAGGATTGGATAAATAAGATGGGATACATATACACTATGTAATATTACTCAGCCATAAGGAAGGATTAAATGCTGCCTTTGCGACAACATGGATGGACCTTGAGAATATTATGCTAAGTGAAATATGTCAGTCAGAAAAAGCTAAGAAACATAAGATTTCAATCATATGTGGGAAGTCCATCTTTCCCACTATTTTTAACACACCAGTGTTATTAATCCAAATGTCTAGATTATATTGATTTGCTTCTATTACTTATTTTAACTATCAATTATCATTCAGATGGTTTCTCTTCTCTATTGTATTTTTTGTGTATGCTGAGCATTTTGTATCAGAGCTGTGGGTACTCTTGATGGTGTCTTCTAGCAGAAATAGTTTTTCCCTTTTTATGATATATAACAGAGCAAAAGGGTGATAATATCATTTCAGTCAGGTATTGAGATTCATTGGGTTGAGTTGCAATTTTAATAAGACAATTTATCTCTGGATCATACTTATTCCTATATTGTTACCTTCACGGGCTGTTAAGAACCTGTTCCGTCTTGGTCTCTTCATATCCAAAAGATTGTGGCTGATTCAGTTTTCCCCACCTGTGGTTTATTTATTTTAAACCTCTGCCTCATGTAGCTCAAAATTTGCCAAATGGATAAAGGAGAAGATGGTTAAGTATCTGAAAAAGGCTTCTCCTAGCCACTGGGTTTTGCTTCCTACATAGTGTGAGGACTTCAACAACTTTTTAGATTTTTTTTCTTGGGAGCGGGGTGCATATCCTGTCAAACTCCTGGACAGCCTCATACTAAATTAGCAAATATTATGTGTGTGTGTGTGTGTGTGTGTGTATGCGTCATGTGTTTGAGACTCCTCAATAGTCTAATTTGTCACTTCAGCAACACGTGAATTTCTTACTGATTTTTCTTGCCTGAACTGAAGCTTTCTGCCTGGGGCAGCTAAGGTCTTCAGCCTTTGTCTAGAATAGCAAATGCCTTTGGGGAAAGATACAGGTTACCATCAGCTCACTTCAGAGCACAGTTCTACCCTATATGGAGTTTTATTATATCCAACCTGTGTTTCTATGACTCTCTGATATATTTAAATATAAATGTTATAAATTTTCTAGCTTTTCATCTTTGTTGCAGCAGAAATGTCAGCCTGCCACAAACTGTACATCCTATCTGGAAGTAGAAGTTCCTGGAAATATCATTATTATCCCCTCATATTTGGCTGCCAGATTGACTTGATATAAAATTTTAATTTAAATATTTTCCTTTAATATTAAAAAAAAACTTCATTGGTTTTAATACATTCAGATTTCTATTGAAAAGTCAAATCCAATGTTTCATTGCAGGTTTTTGTATTTTTCTCTTTAGAGACGTTCAGAACCTTTCCTTGTCTTTGATATTCTCAAATTTCCATGTGTTTTTTCCATTCCCTTTCCTTATTGGGATATTATTAGACCTTTCCATCTGAGATCTTTTACCTTTCTTTAATTCTGTAAACTTTAGCTCCATCTCTTCTTCAATTTCTTCTCTGCATTTTTGTTCTTTCTCGTATCTCTTATTATCCAGTCACTGGCATTTCCATTTTTATAATCCATGTTTCTTTACTTTCTTTTATACATGCTATTTCTCTGCAGGAAAATGGCTCTGCCATGGCCTCCTAACAACCTTGCCCATGTCTACATTGGCCCCGTGGGAAAAGGCTTAAATTGCTGATTGAGTCTGGGCAGAATGCCTGGTAGTCCATCCAGAACATGAGACCATGCAAGTCTTCTGAAGAGCTTCTAAAAGTTCATTTCCCACTTGGCTCTCTATGCTCCAGGGAGCATGTAGACTATCATGGGACAGTTTCTCATCACCTCTCTTCTTTCCATGAACTATGAGAATATCTGCTTCACCTAGTCTAAGGTGTATAAGAACCTGTAAAATTCAGTAGCCGTAGCATGGCATTGGCCCCTTAGCAACAGAATGTCCTGTTGTTCATGTTGCAGTCATATACCCTGTTAGTTAAGTCCACTGGGATAAATAACACAAAGCTAGCACCTGTGGCTACTTTTCCTTCCCCTGTGTATACTGTATATGTAAATAAACAATCTGAATATTTAAAAAAGGTATCTATTTCTGGGTCCCATAGATCTTTAGGTCAAAACATCTGCTGATGTGTCTAAACATCTCCAATACCACAGTCTTGATCGCTGTAGCTAAATAGTAAGTCATGAAGTTAGGTAGTCTCATTTCTCCCACTTTATACTTGCTCATTCCCTTTTCATATACATTTGAGGATAATCTTACTTATATCCAAAAAAATTCTTATTGGGATTTTAATAAGAATGACATTAAACTTGGAAAAAAATGTTATCTTTACTATGTTGAGTCTTCCAATAAATGAACGTAGTCCCTCCTTTGTTTTGTTTTTCACTTATTTTTGTCAGCATTTTGTAGCTTTCAGCATTTAAATGATGTACACACTTTGTAAATTTTTATTTAAGTGTTTTTGAGTCATTGTTAATGGTATCGTATTTTTAATTTCCAAGTCCACAGGTTAGCTGCACGATTTTTTTGTAGATGTTCTTTGTCAAATTGAGGAAAGTTCCCTCTATTCCTATTTTTTGGATAGATTTTTGTCATGAATGGGTGTTTAATTTTATCAAACATTTTTCTACATTGATTTATATGATCAAGTAATTTTTTTCTTCAGCCTGTTAATAGGGTTGATGACATTGAATTAATTGTGAATATTGACCAGTCTTACATCCCTAGAATACATCCCACTTGGTAAAGGTGTATAATTCTTTTATATTGCTGAATTTCTAATATTTTGATATAAGCAAAAGATATTTTCATCTATGGTTATGAGAATATCAATCTATAGCTTTCAGTGTGTGCGCTAGTAACACTAGCTTCATAAAATGAATTGGTAAGTTTTCACTTCTCCTGTTTTCTGGAAGAGATTACATATAATTAGTGTTCATTCTTCTTTAAACATTTGGTAGAATTCTCTGATGAAAACTTCTGGGTCAAGATATTTCTTTTGTGGGGATTAAATTAGAAATCTGATTTCCTTATTTGTTATAAGGACATTCCAATTATCTTTTTCATGTTAAGGAAATGATGGCAGTTGCTGTTTTACAAGGAAGAGGTCATTTCATATAAGTTGTCAAATGTGTGTTGTGGAGGTGTTATTACCCTGTTAACATCCCGAGGTCTGCAGTGATACTCTCTGTTCATTCTTAATATTGATCATCTGTGTCCACTCTTTTTTCTTTGCCAATTTTTCTAGAAGTTTGTCAATTTTAATGATCTTTTTCGAAGAGTCAGCTCTTCCTTTCATTGATTTTTCTCTATTATTTTACAGTTTTCAATTTAATTGATTTCTGCCTTATTTGCTAGGGTTGATTTTGCTAGTCTTTTCCTTAGATTGTCGATTTGAGAGTTATCCTCTTTTCTAACGTATTTATTTATTGCTATAAATTTCACTCTCTGCACTAGTTTAGCTGTGTCCCACAGTTTTCATGCTGTATTTTCATTCATTTTAATGTCATTATTTCCCTGGAGACTTCTTTTGTAACCCATAGAATTTTTAGAAGTGTGTTGGTTAGTTGCCAAATGTTCAAAAATTTCCCTATTATCTTTCTGTTATTGATTGCTAAATCGATTTCATTGTGGTCAGAGAACACAATTTGTATGATTTTGATTATTTTTAATTTGTTGAAGTTTGTTTCATGACATTACCTATCTTTTTCAAAAAACATGTTTTAATTTATTTCTGAGAGAGGAAAGGAGAGGGAGAGAGTGATAGAAACATCAATGAAAAGAGAAAATCAACGATCAACCTGTCCAATCTGTTGTATGCTACCTACTGGGGATCGAGCCCACAACCGGCATGTGCACTGACCAGGAGTTGAACCATGACCTCATGGTTCATGGGTCGACTCTCAACCACTGAACAACACTGGCTGGGCATGACCTGACTTGTTATATGTTGATGGGCACTTCAACAGAACACAAATTCGGTTGAGGAGCGGAGTGTCCTATAATATTGAGTAGATACTGTTGTGTGATTGTGGTTGAGTTCTTTTTTATCCTTGTTTGTTTTCAGTCCAGTTTTTCTATTAATTGCTAGCAGACTGGTGTTTAAGTTGCCAACTTTAATTGTACATTTTCTAATCTCACCTTTTAGTTCTATAATTTTTTTTTATTCATGTATTTTTCATCTCTGTTGTTTAATGTATGCACATTTAAGACTGCTATGTTCCTTGTTGGCCTGACATTTTTATATTTTATATTATATTGATTATATTCATAACATTCTCTCTCATAATTTTCTTTGCTCTTAGGTCTACTTTATTTGATACAAATATAGCTACTCTTACTTTCTTTTGACTGTCTTTTGCATGATGTCTTTTTTCCATCCTTATATTTTCAATCTACCTATATAGTAAAGTTTGAAAGTTGTTTCTTGTAAACAGCATAGAGTTGGGTCATAAAGTATAATTGTGAAAATAACTACAGAAAGAAAGTCTCTTGCATTTGCCCCTATTTTTGTATTCTTCCTTTCTGAAGTTCTAAGATTCTTTCTTTTATTATTCCCTTCCTTTTAGAGAACTTTTCTGACAATGCCTTCATTGTGTTTTCATTTCTGAAGGATATTTGCCCTGGAAATAGAATTCTGAGACCACAGGTCTTTTCTTTCCCCGCTTGAACAATGTCACATCATTCTTCTTTGCCTCAGTGGCCTTGGATGAGAAATCTGCAGTCCTTCACATTGTTTTCCTCCCCTGGGTACAGTGTCCTCTTCCTCCCTATGTTCACGACTTCTTTCCTTTGTCTTCATTTCCCTAAGTTTGGGTATGATGTGTCTCAGTACAGATTTCTTTGGATTTGCCCTCTTTGGAGTGAGTCTACTTCATCTTCCCAGAAGAAGAATTGAACTTATTAATAGCTGTGATGATTTATTCCCTCCTGGTTCATTATGTGTTTCTTTAATGAATTGTAACATCCATAAGGACAAGTGTCTAGCTCTTCCATTTCCCACTGTATCCCCCAGGCTTAAGCATATAATAGCTGGGCAATGCATGCTTTAAATGACTGAATTAACAAACTGAACTCTCATAGGGTTCACAGTAAACCCCTCAAGAATTTAGTTTATACAGCAGATTTCGGAAGGTCTCATCTCTGCTCATTCTGATTCAGAAGTCTAGGGTGAGTTGCCAGATCTACATATTTAAGTTCACAGGTGGGTACCCAGGTATTTTGGAGGACCTAAAAGAAAAATCTTCCCAAATAAACGACAGATCACAAGCAGTGCTCCCCACAAGAAGATTAGGGTCTGAGCACTGCCCAGGGAGCTAACAAAGCGATGGAGCAAGGGTGATTACAGGTGCTCTGCTCCATAACTGTGAGCAGTTAAATAAGTTCCCCCATAAACAGAGGAAAATCTAGGGACACATTCAACTTGGGAACACCTGATCAAATATGAGGGTAAATTGTCACAAAAGGCGGAACACTCTGCTACAGAGGAGGTGACGGGACGTGCGGGCTCTGCCCTCCGCTCATGCATTTTAAAGCTCTGTGCTGTAGGTTTGTGTTTACCCAGCGCAGGGCTGTTAATGCATTCAGCCCAAGAGTGAAGCAATTTTAATATTAATAGGCTCTTTATGAGAATTTAATAACAAAGTCATAGCTTCCTTGTGTTTCAAGACACAGGGGTTAATTACTTCAAACGAGTTGGCAGGGAAAAGGTCAAATTTTAATGCTGACCTTAACAGTTTGGGATAAATATAAAAAAAGGTAATGGCCCATTTAAAGCTCTCAAGCTCCATGTTCTTTGCAGACTGAGAAACCCTCACATGTCCAACCTGTTGTTTGCACCTATGGATGCTCTGAGATGCTGCGCACCCGGTTATTTCACCTGGTAAGTCTAAGCCACTTGTAACTCAACTCAGCCTAATTTTCATGGGAAGAGGAACAAAGAGAGTCTTTATCTGTTTAAGAATGTACTGGTGGGAGATTCCTTTAAGTCGTAACTGTTGTGAGCTATTCAAAATGTCAAGGTAAATGGAGACATTAGGAAGGACAATAGGGTAGCCAGACAAACAGGAATGTGCAAATGACAATGTTCACTTTAGAGCTCCTGGTGCCTACCGCCTAGACCAGTGGTCCGCAAACTGTGGCTCGCAAGCCACATGCGGCTCTTTGGCCCCTTGAGTGTGGCTCTTCCACAAAATACCACGTGCGGGCGCACACGTACAGTGCGCAGAAGTCGGTATTTTGTGGAAGAGCCACTCTCAAGGGGCCAAAGAGCCGCATGTGGCTTGCGAGCCACAGTTTGCCAACCACTGGTCTAGGACAATTGCCCTGATGTAAATGCTTTGTCTTGTTTTTTTCTTAGCCCCACTTGCTAGCAAGGCACTGGCTCAATTCAGGGCTCAAGCAGACTTAATTCCTATTGATCCTGTAATAGTGGATGTTTTTTGTGGTGGTCACTGTTGCCACTCCTTTCAGTTCCAACTTTCTCCTCCGGAATGGCATTTTGGGAAGAAGGCATCTAGTTCACAGATAGAGTCGTTTTCAATGTGAAGATAGCAAGATATTTACCAAACTATGGCTGGGAGCTTTGCGGGGGGGATAATGACACATTTACAAATAAAAAGAAAATTCCCCAAATTACCAGAACAAATGGAGCGAAGAACATGCCAACCAGGAAGCAAGCAGACTCTAGCAGGAGCTCCGCTCCAATGAAGCAGAGAGAAAGAGAAACAAATGCTTGTTGAATCAGACGCGCGATAGCCACATCTGTCGAGGCGGAAGACAGACTGGGGAAAAAAACAAACTTGAGGGAAATGGTTTCATAACTGGAGGCTCTACAGCTCAGCCCAAATCACGCAATTCCAGAAATGTTATTTTTCCCCAATCAACTGAATGTCTTCATCGAAGCCTCTCTCTTCGGACCTTCACATGTAAACATCCTTCTCCCAACCATTCCACGCTAGCATAAAAGTTTTAGCAGGGGCACGCCATGCTGTGATTATTTCAGGAAAGACTGGGGCACCGAGGACTTGTATATACAAATGATTTCAAACAGAATTCCTGAAGGAGTGGAAAGCAGCATCATGGCACCTTCTTTGTATGAGAACAAGGAGCTGGCCTTGCATCCCATTGTAGTAACCCTGGTGCTTAGATCAATGAAGGCTTTCTTGGATGAAGGGATATGGAGGACACAAGAAGGGATATTGGGGACAAAAGAAGGAATATTGAGGATACAACTCCTGGTCTCAAAGACATAAACAGGCTTCCTATTCACTCCACCTAAGCCGGAAATAATAAAGCAATCAGTCCTCAGTGCTTTGTTCTGAGTCTTCCCAGAAGCCAAGGTATGCCAGGCCTCGAAGAGGGGTGACATTTAATATGAGTGCGTAAACGTGGAAAGAGAGTTTGCAATCAGTTCATAGCCAAATAACCACAAAAATATATTGGCAGCCAACACTCACGAGATGTTGCTTCAGCCGTCTCTCTCAACACAGATGCGGCAAAGAGTGCTCATGCTTTCCCAAAGTCCCCTTAGCTCTTAGGAAGAGCATGCGGCTACTCATGACAAATATTACTTCTACCATCTTCCTTTGCAGTCAGTGTGGCCATGTGGCTACCGGGTGGTTCAATGTAAGTAACATCAGTATGTGCAACATCTAGGAAGCGCCCTTGAAAAGAGGAGGTGTGACCTGATCCCTCCACCTCTCTCTGGTGCCTGCTGGAATGAGGATGTGACGATGGAAGACCAAGCCTGGGTCTTGAATCAGAAGGTGGAGGCCAAGTATTGAGGATGGTGGAGTATCTTGATAGATGGGCGATCAGGGGGTTCCCCACACTGGCCCTGTCCTTCTTGTCTCTGGATTTCATTTTACGCCAGGAAAAAAGTAAACATCTGAATTTTTTAAAACAGTGCCTTTCATCACTTGTGACCTAACCTAACCTTAGCTGACTTAATGGGCCAAGAAAAGAAATTAAATGCAGGCGTTTATATAGATGAAATCTGCAAAGCTCAGTGGAGTTGTTGACCATGGAGACCTGTGTACCAGGAAGAGGATGACCCAGCAAATGGCTCATCTGCCTATTTCTGTTTGTCTGCTTTGAGGTCAGAATGACTCTCATGCTGTACCGACGAGGCACAGAAACAATCATACCCATCATCTGACATGGGGAGAGGCGAGGACAGCCAGTTGTTTGAAAGCAGTTTTCGCTCTGACCTGCTATTTGGGCAGTAGATACTCAGAGAGAAAACAATTCTGTTCAAGATGAAAAAACTGAAAGATGGGAATAACACCACGACCCAGAGACATCAATTTTGGTAAAACACAAGCTATGGGAAGATGGCAGGGCGTTTCTGCCTTCTGGGAGGGAAGTGACGGCGCCAAATTTTTCTCTCACCCCCTGGGAATGTGTTTCTCCAGTTGTCTGCTCATGAGCCTGGAAAGAAACTGACTCTAACTTGTGGGGTTTTTTGTGGTTTTTTTAAAAATATACTTTATTATTTTTTACAGAGAGGAAGGGAGAGGGATAGAGAGTTGGAAACATCAATGAGAGAGAAACATCGATCAGCTGCCTCCTGCACACCCCGTCCTGGGGATGTGCCCGCAACCAAAGTACATGCCCTTGACTGGAATCGAACCTGGGACCCTTCAGCCCGCAGGCCGACGCTCTATCCGCTGAGCCAAACCGGTCAGGGCTGTGTTTGTTTGTTTGTTTGTTTGTTTGTTTGTTTGTTTTAATGCTCTGTTGTACATTCCAGATAGTTTCTATCTCTGGTGCAGAGGTTTAGCACATCACAAGTTGATGATAGCATTGTACAAAGAAGATACCTCTCATAATTCTAATATACATGAATATACATATTTTGTCCCTGGCCAAAGGGAGAATCAATAGTGCCCCTCTTGTAGGCAATATCATCTTCATTTTCTCAAAGGATGCATGCTATCTTAATACAGATATGTGATATAGATTCTCTCTCTCTGACATTTCATTAAAACCTATGAACAGATTTTTCCCTGACATTCTTCCACTCCATGTCACTCCATTCTATTCCACTCTATTCCATTCCATTTCATTCCACCACATTCCACCCCACTCCACTCCACCCCATTCCACTCCATCCATTCCACTTATTCTTCTCTAATCTATATCGCTCAGTCCATGACTCCATTCCATCCATTCCACTCCATTTCATGATTTAGGCCATGCTCAGCTTGGGGTGGAGCTATGTGACTTGACACGTCCTTCAACCTCTCTGAAGGTACACATTTACAACCACTCATGTGATAACTGTAAAGCCATGAACCATTTGCCCTATGTCCAAAATTTTTTTCAGCATTTTGTATGTCTCATCCCTTTTAATCCCCACAAGGCCCTGCGATGTGCATACTTTAGCATCCTCCTTATACAGATGAGGAGCCTGGCATACACAGTGACTAGGTGACATGAACCCAGTCACAAGACTAATGGGTGGCAGGTATGTGATTTGAACTCACAAGTTATGATTCCAGCATTTCCTCTGATAGAAAAGCAAAAAGGGTCCTCATGCTGCCTGCAAGATCTCCTGGGAGAGTCTTTCCAGAAAGGATCTATGAAGCCAAGGCAGATCTGCAGGGAAGGAATAGAAGCAGCTCTTAAACTATCTAAGAATCAAGTGGTAACAACTTGGGGTCAACCATATGTCATTTAGATTCAGAAGGAGGAGCTGGGTCATGGAGCTTCTCTGTGCTCTGCTGGGGAGACAGGTAGAGAATTATCCGGGCATCCATAAACCAGAATCGCC
This sequence comes from Myotis myotis, assembly GCF_014108235.1. Taxonomy (NCBI): domain Eukaryota; kingdom Metazoa; phylum Chordata; class Mammalia; order Chiroptera; family Vespertilionidae; genus Myotis; species Myotis myotis. The sequence continues at coordinate 98,412,887 of NW_023416357.1, forward strand.
TCCGTCCAGCAGCGACAGAGAAGTATGTGTAATCCTGTGGCAATCTATCAATCATCACAGAGTACAGGCTGCATATAAAGTGCAGCATTATTCAGAATGGGAGAACTTTGTCCCAGCCCAACAGATTTTGTAGAGGCAATGGGTACCTAGCATCAAAAGCCCGCAGATGTATGGTGGTGGCTGTTGACCAGAAATGAACATCTCCAATGTCATTTCTCACAAAGATGAAGGAATTGCTTAAACAGCTTGATGTAGAGAGATGTGAAAGGGGGAAATGCACGTATCTTCATCAGATATTTTCAAGTCACCAATTCACGTGTACTTTTGTCTTCTACTCTGCCCACAGATATTCTGAGAGGGAGGACACGGAAGTGAATCAGGAAGGCGAAGTGATTTCACAGGAGAGAGAAGAAAAATACAGTGCCTCGTTCTTGCACAGGCTTATTAACAAGCAGAAAGTGGAAATGGAGGCATGGATATGTCTATATATGCTTATCAAGAAGGCCCCACGTTTCCATTTTTTGGGAACGTGAGCTGCGTGGTACTTTTCACTATTTCATTATTGAACTCTGTGCAGAGGAGAAAGGGGTAGGAAGGATACTGGAGCAAATCATCCTGCAAATGAAATAAGCAAAAGCAAAGGAATGATGATAGATTTAATTGGATAGTAGGTGGCCTGGATAACAAACTGAATACATAAACAATGGGTGATCTTCTAAGCCAGGCTCGTATCCAATTTCAGTCAGAGTAATTAATGAAAAATTCATAGATGTGCACACTTAGAATATGCAGCTCTAGATCTCCTGTCGGACATGGTGCAATTAAATACTGGGTGTTCTGATGGAAGCGAAAAACAATTTTGATTTGGAAAGTGAGTATAAGAAAAGTCTGCGTCTTATTACTCCCTATTGTTCATCTAATGTTGAAAATGGACTTGGAATCTTGTTCATTCATTCATTTCTTCTTTTTCAATAAACATTTTAAAATTTCACCTAGCCTAGTTAACAAGCAAAATGCATGAAACGGAATAGGAAAAGAGAAGACTGGTGAACAGAGGGTTGGGACCATGAAAGGCATTCAGTTCATACTAAGTGGCTTAGACTTAATCGGAAGCAATAGGGAGCCTCTGAAAATTTTTGAGCAGAGGAGGGACATGAGTAGAGATATGACTGAGGAAGATTTATTTGGAAACAGCATAACACACAGGCACACACACGCACACACACATGCACACACAAGATCAAACACACACTCTTATGAAAAAACCCTTGTGTGAGACAGAAAAGAAAATGTAAATAAATGAGACCATCCTCAGATGGGACCAGGTGAATGCCAGGATAGCTCTGCTATCATGGTGACTTCAGGTATAATCACTTCCGGGCCTATTTGGGTTGATTATGCAGACACACAAGAGCAGGGTTGCTCCGACAATTTCCTTTCTCAATTTCTCTGCTGGCCAGCGACTGTGCAGGGCAGAGTGAACCTAGACAGAAATGTACAAGTCTAAGGAGGTTTAAAAATAATAAAAAAAAAAAGATCACAAAAGATACCGAGATAGGGGGAGTGTGAATCTTACTCAGAAACTCAACATCCAATGTTGCTAACACTGTCTTTCCATTTGGGTGGTGAAAAGAGAGACGTGGCTAAGAGCCCTGCTGAGAATGAGTGTGCAGTTGCTTTGACTGTGGAACCATGTTAATAAAAGTCTGAAAAATAAACTACATCAGGAAACAAAACATCACTTCCTTCTAGCACCCCAACCTCATGGCTCTTTCTCGGAGCTCCTATGAGTACGACGCATGCTCATGGTCATCCTCCAGCGGTGGAGGTGCTGGGTTACGTTCTTATCCCTTCCCCCTCCAACTTTCCTACAGCCTCAGAGGGGTCTCCCTGCTCTGGTCTCATGCGCCTTCTCCTATCCATCCACACATGGCTGTCAGCAATATCTTCCTAAACAAGCCTTTCTCAACCAAAGGGATTTCCTCCCCCTTTGGCGTCCGGGGACACTACTGGTGGCATAATAGAGGTGAACTATGCTGGTGGCATCAAGTGACCAGAGGCCAGGGATGCTGTGAGCTCCCGATATGCACAGGACAGTGTCTCTCACTAGGATCTGTCTGACTGACATGCTAACAACGGTGCCGAGGCCGAGAAGCCCTGCCCTAAACGCACTGAGTATATGGGTTTATACATGTTTCAAAATTCACAACAGCAACTGGTGGGGAGTTCGCAGCCTGAGTCTGCCTCTCAATGTCCATATAATCTGGTCTCACCAACTTCCCTGATTCACTTCTGTGTCCCGTGTGAACTCCCTGCTTTCAAATGCCTCGTGAGTTCAGCCTCCCTTAAGCACACCTGCCTCCTCCAGTCGCAGGCCTTTCCCTCATCCTCTTTCCCTATCGGACCAGCCTTTCTACCTGACCTCCATATGCTCTCCATTCTTCCCGAAAGACTTTCCCTGTGGACCTGGCAGCCCACGCGGTTGCTAACTTAACAGGACATTGAGCAGCACACTCTCCTCCTGCTGGCACCCACCTGTACCTTGTGTGTGAGGAGCCGCCCTCCTTAGTCTTACAGTCCAAGTGATCACCTGGTCACATGTCTAACACACTCATTTCTCCAGAGAAATAGCTTCATACCAACAAGAGTCTCTTCCATGTTTCTTGCCATGCCATCTGTCCTTTCATCTTTGGGCCTTCAAGATGTTGGGCCCTCCTTCCCCAAGCAGCTGGTCCTATTAGGACCTTCGGGAAAGTGGCCCTGAGTGACCTACAGTGGCTGGGAATGAAGAATCGGAGGCGGGGCCTTTACTGTGTGCCTTTGATGAAAAGAAGCCAGGACCCAGAGCTGATTATACCGGAAAGTATTGATATGGAAATACCATCAGGCTCTGCCTATCTCCCTGACTGACAATCAGATTTGTCACTCAGCTTATGTCCCTCCCCAGCCTCTGACCTGTCACACAGGTGTCTGGACATACTCTAAGCTGAACTTTGAGAATGACAGGAAGAGGAAGAAGAGGAGGGCTTACAGAGAGAGGGCAAACCGTACATATACTAATAAGCAGGGGAAGAAAGGGAGAGGGCTGAATGGGCTGAGGGCTGAGAGTGGGCGTAAGGTGGGCACAGCCAGTGAAAGGCTGTGACAGTACAGATGCAAGAGAACAGGGAGGAAAGAGGACACACATTGCTGATCATGAATTGGGTGCCCTTTACTATATTTTTTTTCCAGGAGAAAGCAGTCAATTGTTTTAAATCATTTTAATTTTCAAAAACTATGTTACTATGATTCATTGCTCTATCCCATTGACTGGAGTTTAGTAACAGCACTAGGTACCTTGGTCTAGTGAGGGGACATGGCTATGAATGGGCCCCTTTTCTCCAGAGGCCACTCAATTTGCCCCGAATCATATGATTTCGGGATCAAGCTTTAAACTCAGCTGGGCTTATGACCAAGCTCACACACAACCACTTCACTGGCCTGACTCTCAATAAATGGTTCAATTCCGTATCAGTTTTTAATTATTCAAAAAGGTCTTACTTCCTGCCCTAACTGGTTTGGCTCAATGGATAGAACATCGGCCTGCAGACTCAAGGGTCCCAGGTTCAATTCCAGTCAAGGGCATGTACCTTGGTTGTGGGCACATACCCAATGGGGAGTGTGCAGGAGGCAGCTGATTGATGTTTCTCTCTCATTGATGTTTCTAACTCTCTATGCCTCTGCCTTACTCTCTGTAAAAAAAAAAATAAATAAAATATATTTTTAAAAAAAGGTCTTACGTCCAATGGTAGGGCTGTATATTGAATGACTACCTCCATGATTTTGATAGAAGGAAGAACAGCGTAGATGGATACACAGACAGAAGGCAGTTCCCTATTAACCCATTTGTTTAGTTCCTGTGTATCCACACTCCTGATCCGTAAGCTGAGACAGGAAGGTGACACACAATGGCTCTGCTTGCACAGTAGATATTCAATGCATGCCATTGGCGATGATGCACAATTACACATGCATGGACCATGCACCTCCATCGCAGGAGGCACCCTGCAATTCTCCCTGGGATTCCTTTTGTCTTGTTTCTCTCCCCATTATGTCGCACAGGCTGAACAAGAGAGAGCTAAGGTCCCCTGGTGTATGTTTGTCACGGAACCTTTGTTCCCTGGTTCTTTATGGGAGTTTTGTCCTACTCAGACTGGAAGAGAAAAATAACCCATTTATATTCTCGGCACTACTCTTTGGGTTTTATTCCAATTGCTATTGTGACAGGGTCGGTGAGGAAGAGGAATACCAATGCCAGCGAGGAGGTAAGCACACGGCTGCTCCCCATGCAGCGACCTGGTCAAATGACAGCAAAGGAAGAGAACGGGGGCGCAGTCTAGAAACCTAAATTGCGATAGAGAGATGGAGATACATGCATATCCCTCTGTGTATCTTCACATATCTATCTATCGAGTCACAAACCATTTGTGTGGCTTTGGCTGAGAGACAAACTAGCATATGGCTAAGGGTGCAAATTTAGAGCTCAGGGAGAGAGAGTACTGGCACAACTCCTGTGTGTGTGACTTTGGAAAATGAATCTCAGCTTTCCCAGCCGAGTCACAGGTATGATAGCCTCAGTGCCTCTCTCAGAGGTCTGCTCGGAGCTGCCACCAGTGAGTGCAGGCAGGTTGGGTGGCCCACCTCACCTTCCAAGCATGTGATAGGCCAAGGCAGAGGGGCTTGCTCTGCGGAGTGCTAAAACAATGGTGAATGTGAGGGACAGAAGGAAAAAGTTAGATTGCCTTTTAAGAGTAATCATTTTTTGTTCAAACCCCTAATGTCAACCTCTAGAGCAGGGGTCCTCAAACTATGGCCCACGGGCCACATGCGGCCCGCCGGGTGTTTTTGCCGCCACTGTGTACATAGAAATTTGTTCATAGTTTTTTTTTAAACTATAGTCTGGCCCTCCAACGGTCTGAGGGACAGTGAACTGGCCCCCTGCTTAAAAAGTTTGAGGACCCCTGCTCTAGAGAATATGATTTGAAGTTAGATGATACTTGAATTCGAGTCTCAGTTTTGCCATTTACTAGGTGGGTATATGTGTAATAGAGAGGGAGGGAGAGTGAGAGAGAGATAGAAAATGGTCATATCCCAACCAACAATCAGAGATTCAATAGAGAGGAAGTGTGGGGAGGGAGGGAGAGAGAGAGAGAGAATGGTCATGCCCCAATAATCAGAGATTCAGTACCCACATCAGTACCGACCCTGTCACAATAGCAATTGGAATAAAACCCAAAGAGTAGACTATATATGTAGTCTAGTATATTATTTGTCATATGGGAAGCACACAATAATTTGTTAATTTTTTCTCTTTTTATATCTTTACTAGAGGCCCAGTGCACAAAATTCATGCATGGGTAGGGTCCCTAGGCCTGGCCAGTGATCAGGGCCAATTGGAGCCTCCCTTTCCCAGCAGCTGCCTGCTGGCTGGGGCCTTCCTTCATTCCGCACCACCCCCTGGTGGCCAGCGCACATCATAGAGAGCAATCAAACTCCTGGTCTCCCAAGGGGACAATTTGCATATTAGATAGATAGATAGATTGATTGATTGATTGATTTCAGAGAGGAAGGGAGAGGGAGAGACAGAAACATCAATGATGAGAGAATCATTGCTCAGCTGCCTCCTGCATGCCCCCCACCAAGGATCAAGCCCACATTCCAGTCATGTGCCCTGAGCAGGAATTGAACCATGACCTCCTGGATCATAGGTCAATGCTCAACCACTTGGTCACACCAACCAGGCAATAAGTTGTTATTTTTTAACAATCCAGTCTATTATTAACTGTCTGGATGGGCTGTGCCCACACTCTCCATTCACACCCATCTGAAAGCAACATATTTGGAAAGTTGTTATCAGGAGCTATGTGCTAACTCCCTATGCATAATTTAAATCTTACAGACGATGTCATCTGCTGCTCCATGCTAATTATGTGCTTATCTTATTTGAATATATGTTGCAAATTTACAAAGCCACTGTTGTCCTTCTGGCTCCTGGCCCTATGCACTCAGGAATAGAAGTTTGCAAACACAAAAACAACCAAAAATAACCCCACCTTGGCATGGAAAATAAAACAATCTGAGAGCATCCTGTAATATCCTGTTCTTCTGACCAACTAGGGCTTTCTGGATTTCTTCAGGCTGACTTCACCCTGCAAATGCAGGGCTGAAACAATGCCCGCATCTACCCCGCCATGATATTCGCTGCAAATCACGCTTTAATAACAATCGGAAGATGATTCCTCTATCAGAGTGTCCAGTGTCTCAAACCTACTGATAATAAACATCTGCCTTTCAGTTCTCAGTGGCTGTCTTGTTCTCTAGGACTTAAACAATGTAATCTTTTAAATCAAAATTCTTCTTGAATATATGTCTATTGTTCAAAAGAAATAGCTCTTAGCCTATATTCCCTTCAAAAATATAACCAATACCTTAGAAAAATAAACATCTGGTCATACTTTAAGATGTGAATCTAAAAATGAGAATAGTAGAGTGGAATAACTTTTCTAAAAATGTAATTCAAACTCAAGCCTATCATCTTGTAAAACTCCTGCTTTTCCTCCTTAAAAAAAAAAAAGTATTTAGACATGGACAAACAAGTTCAATTCCTAACCCCACACACACTGGCTGTGTGACTGGGGCAGGCGACTTAATCTTTCTCAGCTCCGTCACAGGAGGATGCTAACAGTACCCACATCATCTTCTTCCTCCTGGTTCAATACCAAGCACACCACTCAGATCCCATTCCACGTGACTCTCAGTCTTGGGTTTGGAGTTACTGCTTTTTAGGTTTTGAAGAATAAATGAGTTTAATACTCATGCCAGCACTTAGAACATCACTTGGCACACAGTAAATGCCACATAAGTGCTAATCGCCATGATTATTGTAGAATCGTGGTGGGATGGAATGTGATAATCCCTGTAAAGGTCTGAGCATGATGTCTAGAATAAGTGACAACAGGGTCACTGTGGCTTATAAACTGTACCAGTTCCATTGTGAAAAATAGCCGTCTCACACTCCCCACCCCACCCCAAATGCCATAAGGACACCAAATTGGGTGTGAAAACACAAAACCAGGTATAGTTCAATTATCTGCACAAATGGAAGGGTTCAGAGGCAAGGACAATCAACCAGAGTGGATAATCCAAAAGCCACTTTCACTTGGCCATGAAATATGCTGTCAGTTCACATTCAAGTATACTATGTCTGCCATTCTGGGGCTTAATTTCCAACAAAATAATGAATCCTCACAAGACAGGCCTGATTCAAGCTGAGAAGTGCCCTGGTTCTTTGGTCTGTTTCCTGCTCATCTCCTCTCAGCAACATACTCCATGCTGAGAAGAGCCAGCAGGCTGCCCTGGCTGGTGCAGAGAACCAATCTAAGCAGGGTTGACCCCTCTCAAATCTTCCCAGAGCATGAAAGAGGCCTGGGTTTCAAAGGCTCCCTCTGCATGAAAATTAACTAGGGCTCCTGGTTGATATGCCACAGACAAGGAGCTAAGGGGACATCTCGCTGCAGAAAATACAGAGTAGAGCCATGGGTTAGTTTTGTCCCGTCCAAGATCCACAACACAGTGTTGCTCATTTTCCTTGACAGAAAGATCTCTAGGATCCCATCTCCCCATCACAAACACTGCAAATCTGAAAGGAAGGACTGTCCTATTCATGAAGTAGATTAGTTGATGTTCTAATAACATGAGCTTGTAAAATTAAACAGTGCAATGAGCACTATAGTGCACAGATTTGTCCATTAAACAAATATTAAGCACCTATGTAGAATTTGGAATTGGCCAAGGAACTGAGTGAATAAAGATGTGGAAGGAAGACACGGAGTCCAAGCCATTATAACCTAATGAAAAATAATAATAAAGTAAATAATGGCAGACGAATGGAATAAAGTTACCATGGTGGTGAGAACACATGGTGAGATCACCCGATCTTGTCTGGTGGGGGCTGCAGACCATGATTAGGCCCTGACACCTTCTGAGAAGTCAGCATCACCTCCTGCCCATTCAACAACAGTCTCCTTTTGCCCTTTCTTTCCCAACCTACAAGCCCATATTTTGTTCCATAGCCAGAGTGATCTTAAAATGTAAACATGATCAGGCCACTCTTCAAACCTCCCAGTGGTTTCCCACTGCCTCTAAGATGAAATCCAAGTACTCATTTTGCCATGGAAGCTCTTGCCTGATCTAGCTCTTTCCTACCTGACTCTTCTCAATGCAGGTCACTCCCTGCCCTGCTCCTGGCACACTGGTTCCTTTCAACGCCTCTGTAAAAACAATCCTGTTTTTCTTTCCCTCAGAACCTAGGCACCTTCTGTTTATTTTGATTGCAATATGTACCCCAGCACTGATTTCATCTCTGCCCAAACGCCACTTCCTTACAAAGACCCTTCCTAACAATCTCAAGTAGGGGACATTGGTTGGGAGAGGAATAAATATCTACTGAGCTTCCTTTATAGCACTATCGAAATGTCGAATGACTCTTAAAAATGTGGAATAAGCTGTGGCTGGTGTGGCTCACTGGTTGAGCATTGACCTAGGAACCAAGAGGTCACAACTGGATTCCCAATCAGGGCATATGCCCGAGTTGAGGACTCAAACCCTAGGAAGGGCCGTGCAGGAGGCAACTGATTGATAATGTTTCTCTGTCTACCCATTGTCCTTCCTTTCTCTCTAAAAATCAATAAAAATACATTCTTTAATGTGGAACAATTTTTGTCTGTTGCCTTCTGTATGCCTATGAATCCATAAAATATAAATAATAACACAAATGTTAGCTGAGCCCTCCTTGTGTGCTAGGCACTCTTCTAGGCTGGTTTCACGCATCAACTCATTTCATCTTCACAGCTAATGTGCATGGTTATAGCTATGCAGACAGGCATGCAACGTGCACCCGTTGTGTGACTTGTACATGATGAAGGTTAAATTTGAACCTGGAAAGCCTTGTTGCAACACCCATATTCTTACCTTCCATATTGAGTCACTTCTCATTTGCAAGCTTATTTTTTTTAAATTAAAATAAAACCAGGTCCCCAAAAGGTCGTTAAAAAGTGATAATGACTGTGGAGAAAGTTTGCTCAGTAGAACTCTACCCATTGCATCCCTTTGAGATATTTTTTCCCTTTCGCTCCTTCCCTGCTTCCCCATGACAATGAACATCCTGCCCTATCCTTTCAGAATGCACTCTCCCCATAATCACTCTTAGCAGCTGTGACTACATAAAGCTTATTTATACCCATGTCCCATGGCTAAAAGAGATCTTTAGGCAGTCCACAACCCTGTCCAATGAGTATATATATATCACCAGGAGACAGGTTGTGAAATAGACTGTGTTGATTTAACTAGAAATGCCCATTATCCAAAAGCTAAGAAAACCCAAGGCCACCTCTGTATTCTCCTGTCCTGCCTTCCATCCCTCCTACCCCCAACTCCATTCTAATTCTATACCTTCAACCTTAAACACATTAAAAACCTAATCTATTATATTTCTTTTTTTTAACTAAATAGGCTCAACTTAAGGTCAGTCTCTTCTGGTACACTGGCTCCTATTATGAAGGGAATAAAAGAGAGATTGCTTTTAAAAAGAGACAGGCTGCTTTTAATGACAGTTCCGAACAGTGGCCTTTTGTACTTGAAGGGACTGATGATAAAGCTCACTGTCAACTGACAGTAACATCAATGTCAGAGCATAAAGGGATGGATGTCCCTCAATATGGGATCATCCAAGAGCTATTAACCAGTACTAGTCCACTCTGCCATCTTGGAGGATGGCTACTCCTCATGACATCCTGGGCACAGGCAGAGAAATAAAGCAGAGTGGGGAAAAAAGATTCCTCTGTCTCTCTCTCTCTCTCTCTCTCTCTCTCTCTCTCTCTCTTGCTGTCTCTCTCTCCTCTCTCTATCTCTCTCTCACACACACAGGCACACTATCAAACACATACAGACACATAATTCATTTTGGTAAAGTAACTAAGCATTAGCTAGTGGTAAGCACTTACAGGGGAGGCTCATACAGGTGTTGTAATGGACTACAAATTACACAGTGACCCATAGAGTCAAAACTAGAGAAATGACCGTCTGATTCCAGACCAATGCCTGGTCCACTATTCCAAGTTGTTTCTCAATCCATTGAAGACAGAGCAACTATTACATGTCTGGAATGCTCCCAGGAGACAAGAGGATGAAGGCCATTCCCTAAGTTTCCCAAGACAATCACAATTTTAACTGTTGTATCTTATTGTTAGAGTGGCCATATCATTTATTATCTAAACCTAGATATTTTGAGAGTGACAAATGCTAAGGAAAGAGACATAAACTGAGGTAGTACCAGACAGACTGGAATAAATGCTCTCTACCTATTGTCCATTAATGATACTAGTAGGAATCTCAACTTTTCCTCCAATAGTTGACTATGCCCTCTAACACTTTCCTTCCTGACATATTTTCTCACTCCCTGTCCTCTGGTGGAATCACCCTCCATCTTTTGGCCAATTGCTTCTCCAACCACAACTGCTAAATATAGTAGCACTTTTCTTCCCAGCCTCAAAGATTAGATGAACCCTGAGCTCAAAACAATCCAACTGAGGTTCTCCCAGGGAATTCTCTGGTAGAGCTGTCAAGAAAGATGGTCCTTGCTTTGGGGGGAAGGGGAGATCACGATGCTCAAAATAACACTGCTCCTTGGCTGCTTAGATGAACTTGACCTTCAACAGGAAAAGCTACCCACCCATCAAGAGGTAGAGGCAATGAAGATGAGAGGTGAACACAAAAGAGAATGTCCTGGTAGTACTGAGTCATTGGTTACAGTTACAAAACTTGAGGTCCAGCCTCTGACACCTCATTCCTGTAGTCACTCATTTGATTCTGTAGGCTCACACAGAAAGCTTCCCCAAACCATTACTCAATGTAGTCTGTGGTCACTGTTTTTGGTTCGTTTTGTTAAAACTACTGTGAATTGGGTTTCTGTTATTTGCACTCAAAATAATTTTGATTATACAGGTACCAGAAAATATGGGTATGGATGAGGACCTCTAAGAAAGCTAAAATATTTAAGTGAAAGAGGAGATAGAAAGAAGATAGGGCAAGGTAAGCAGCATATTTTTATTGAAATAATCATTTGAGTGGGCATGAGAGAGCTTAAAATTATGAATAACTAAACAAGGGCCCTGGCCAGGTAGCTCAGTTGGTTAGAGCATTGTCCAGATGTGCCAAGGTTGTGGGTTCCATCCACCGACAGGGCACATACAAGAAGCAACCAATGACTGCATAAATAAGTGGCGCAACAAATTCATGTTTCTCTCTCTCTTCTTTCCCCTCTCTCTCCCTCTCTGAAATCAAGAAAGAAAGAAAAAAAAGAAACAAGGGTTATATGTCCCATGTCTTAAGAGGACTTGATGAAAGAAGGACATAACCATAGGAAGGCATTATGGTGTAGTGGCTTTGGGATCGAATAAATCATAGTTAAAATGCCAGTTCTACTGCTAAGTCACTGTAGCTCTCTGAGCTCTACTTCCTCTTCCATGAAATAAAGAGTCTAATACCTCTCGCAGTCATGAAGAGAACCATCAAGAATGCACATAAAGTACTCACTATTACCCGTGGCACACAGACGGTTACTAATAAATAGTAATTATTTCTGGTGTGTAGAGGGCAGTAAAGAGATAGTTAACTGCAAAACCTGGTGGGTGTTGGGCTGGGTTATCACTTAGTTGTCTTTGGTCTGTTGTGGCCTGGCCCAAGGTCTGGACTCTATGAAGTGCTTAATAAAAGTCAATGAATAGATAAATGAAAAATGAAATAGTTGATGCATATATATAGCCTTAGAGGAATCCTAAATAACCACAAGAAGCAATTATCAATACCCTCAAGGAAAAGGTCTCTGGCAAGGTATTTAGTGACAGATTGCATTAAAGGAATCCCCCTGGCTGTTGTATATACCAGTATCCACAAGAGTGAAAATCTGCAAATAGTACAAATAAGTAAAAAGTAAAGCAATGATTTCTTCTGTGTGTTTTTTCCACAAAACATGTGAGTTGCTTACATAGAAATAGAGGTAAAAGTGCATCATTCACTTAATCACTCATTTATTTGTGCTTTTTCCCATATATTAGCTCCTGCTATGACTTAGCAATGCTATGCATTCTAGGAACCCAAAGAGGAAGACACAGTGATTGCCAAGGAACCCTGAAACAAGGACATGAGGAAGACGTACTAAGGACTAATGCTGATCGAATGTAATGAAAATCATACTGTCAAAGGCACTAAGAGCTCCAGAACTCCTGAAGACTGAGCCCTCACTCAACCAGACAAGATTGGAATATGTCAAGGGAAGAACCACAATCCCCAAAGACGGGAGCAGCACACCCAAGGCATAAAGTTATGAAAGCACATGCCATCTTCCTGGGGTGTGGGGAGGCAGTGTGTCCTCTGATCTCCCTGGAACAAAGCCTGCATGAGGTGAGTGGGGGCCCTGAGACTCCAAGGCTGGTTGACCAGATGTCCATAGGTTTCATTCTGTAGAAAATGACAGGCCACCAACATTTTTTTTTTTCTTGACAGAGGGAGGTACAGAACCAAATCAGAGTTTTTGTAAAACAATATTCAAAGTTGACCAGAAGGTAGATCAGAAGGGACAGTGGGATGACAGATTTTATTTATTTTATATGAAATAGTCAAACATTTTCCAAGGATTTTAGCAGGGATGACTATATCTATTAAAATGCTGCTCACCGTAGGAGAGAAGGCTGTATAAGTCAGGGCTCTAAGAAACAAAGGACAAGAAGCCTGATTGGAATTTTATGAAGGGGGTTTGGGGGAGAAGGTGGTCAGTGCCTCATGTAACTTAAACAGCAGGGTAGGGACAGCTCAGACACAGTGCTGTGCAGGCACCCAGACTTGTCCTCTCTCTGGGATCTGCTTGCTCTGTATTGCCTTTCATCCTAATCAGGATCTCCCATCACAGAGGCCATAGCTACTCCAAGCTCTCATTTTCACAGCTCCTAACTGGCCAAATCACAGTGCTATCCCACCCAGTTGAGTGAAGCTCAATTCTGAGCACCTGCTCATCCTTAAGCCTTCCACAGAGGTCAGGGTTTGGGTTGCCCTGATTGGTCAGGCCTGGGTTATGTGCCACGCTTGATTCTGGGGTGGGTCCGCCCATGCGACTGCACATGAACTGCCATTAAAGACAGGGGCATTGCTGCTACTTGCTGAAGGAGAGATGACTGCTGGGAAGGCAGACATGACAGGTGCCTTCTTTGGGAGCATGGGAGGGAAGGGAGATGGGAGCTGGAGAGCATGTTCCATTGTAAACCTTAAGCTTCAATAGCAATGACCTTACTGCAAATACACTTATAACCGATATTATCAGAAGAACCTTCAAAGATGCTTTGCAAACCTCCAAGAGTACTTGGAATTTTATAAATCAAAATACTTTTATCTCTCCCAAATCAACTGAAGTTCCTTGAAACTACAAAGAACAAAACATCTTCAAAGATGTGAAGATGTACAGTGGGAACGAAAGGACAAACAGAACATTTCAAACTCACCTAATGTTTTCAAAGGAAAAGGCTTCCTCCTAGGAACGTACCTATAAATTTCTCCAAGCACAGCTACTAACAGGAGTGCGATAAGACTCTTACATAAGAAGGAATATTCACCTTTACTTTCTGTGAACACTGATACTAACTCCCACAATTCAGCAGCCCTTCAGATTGAAAAAAAAAAAAAAAAAAAAAAAACTTAGCTTTTTCTCTGAAGAGAAAACAAACAAACAAACAAAAAATACTTTCTCCTAATATTTCCAGATAGACACATTCTTTGAAGTGCCTACAATTATATTATGGCTCTGACAGTTCTAACGTCGGTCAAACACTAAAACTGCAGCACAGTGATTAAAGGTGATTGAAGTAAAAAGGAAAGGAGACATGGGCTTTAAAGAATGTGTTTATTATCTGGATGACTTCTGGCAAATTACTTAACCTCTCTGCTCCTCAGTTTCTTAGTCCATGAAATAGATGCAATACAAATACTTAAATAAGAATTTTATAAGATAATATAGGTAAAATGGAAAAGTATAAGTTGTGTGGTGTGTGTGTGTGTGTGTGTCTACTTGGAAACTCAGAATATACTTGGAATCCAAGTATTTTGGTTTGTAAAATCTCAAATAATTTCACCAGCCAGTTTGGCTCAGCAAATAGAGTATTGACCTATGGAACAAAGGGTTCCAGGTTCAATTCTGGTTAAGGGCGCATATCTTGGCTGCAGGCTTCTCTGAGCCCTGGCCCTGGTCAGAACTCATGCAGGAGGCAACCAATTGATGTGTTCCTCTCACATAATGTTTCTCTCTGTCTTCCACTCAACCTAAACACCAATGGAAAAATATCCTCCAGTGAGGACTAACTAACTAACTAAATAAATAAAATCTCAAATAATTTCAACTCTATTTTCATATATTTGTGTGTGTGTGTGTGTGTGTGTGTTCAAGAAAGAATAGTTCCCCAAACTGGACATAATCTACATGCCTTACTAGGGAATGGTTACATAAATTATAATAGACTCATACGATAAATACTATGTAAACCTTAAGCAGAATGCAATAGACCTACACAGGCTGATACAGAAGAGCTTCACGATATAGGACTAAACACCAACAGCAAGATACAACACGATGGGTTGAGTACATCCCTAGTACATTTTTTAACAAGTACAACATACTATTAATGCCTTTGTTCTAAAATTGGCTCTCACTGACCTTCCTCAGTCATCTGCTGTTGTGTATGCTCTCTGTGCAAACCCTAAGCAGCATTTCCATTCCTAATGGTGTTCCTGCATGAATGGACTGTCCGGCTTTTCTCAGATCACCATATTCACATGCATGGGCCCCAGTGTTGAGAATGAGGCTAGCTGATTAAGAGAGTTTTCGAGAAAGTACCCACTGTGATTGAAACACTCATTTAATACATTTTAAGTGCCTGGAATGCTCAGCTTCTTTGATTGGTGTTGATTGTTTGCCTTTGATTTGTTTCCTCTGTATCAGTGTTCATTAAATTACCTAATGTAATGGCCACCCTGTCGTTGCAACTCTATTTAACTCCTGGTCTTTGGGAACATTCTAATTCACAGGCTGTTCACTTCCAGAGATAGAAATGTAGCTTTTTACCATCTGAGAGCTGCATATTACTTACAAGAAAAATTATGTTTTAAAAGAATCCACAGCAGGCATGTCTGTTTTGGTTGTTGTTGTGGGGGGTGGGGGAGGGTTGGTTTGTTTGATTGCTTGGGTTTTTGTTTGTTTGTTTGTTTTTGCTATTTATAGCTTCTATTTTTTGGCAGAAATCTTATTTTCACAATTATTAACTACCACGGGCACACCTGTAAAGTGATATTCAATGCTTGCAACAGTATGTTTGATCTTCCACATTTTACAGTTGATGTTCAACATTTTATTAGTTTCAGGTATACAACATAGTGATTAGACATTTATGTAACTCACAAAGTCTAGTAACTACCTGGCACCATACATAGTTATTAAAATATTGTTGACTATATTCCCCATGCTGTACTTCACAGCCCTGTGACTATTTTGTACCTATCAATTTGTGCTTCTTAATCCCTTCACTTTTTTCACCCTGATCTCCAACCCCCACCCCACCCACCAACCATCAGTGAGTCTGTTTCTGCTTTGTTTCTTTATTTTGTGTTTTACTTTCCACATACAAGTGAAATTATATGATAGTTGTCTTTTTTCTGACTGACTTATTTCACTTAGCATAATACCCTCTAGGTCCATCCATGCTGTAGAAAATGATAATTAAAAATTAAAAAAAAATTTAAAGTCTCCCCCGCCCATGTGGATAGCAACAGTTGTGCCAGCAACATCCCAGCAGTCCATAGCTAACTCCTCTCTGTAACAAACAGACCAGGCTTCACTGGACATTCCAGCAGTGCCCCGTCGGAATGGAGGTTTTCTTATTTTGCTTACTCCCCTTACTTGTCCTAGTGGAGGTGGTGTACTGAGATTTCTCTTCATTCATTGTTCTAGTCTAAGGCTGTTGAGGTTTGCTTTTGTCTCCAAGGCAGACAAGCGTTATGTCAGGTGTTGTGTGTGCCTTTACACCAATGAGCCTCACTGCGGAATGGGAGGTACTCGGCAGAGGAGGTGGTCAGAGGAGGATCTATTGTGCTGGCGCAGGAAAAGCCATCAGGATGAGCAGGTAGCAAAAAAAATGTGTGAAATCACTGAGCACAAGGAACACATAGAGGTCACAAGGAACTTAAGATACAAAAGCACAAAGAGAAAGAAAAATTTGCATATATTTGCATATGTATGAATGTAAAACTCAGGTTAATAATAATAATTTAAAAAAGACTTGGAGTTTGACCAATTGAAATGAAAATGCCCAAATGAGACTGAGTTGTAAGTACCTGGGACCCTGATGCTCTGAGGATGTGAAGCCCTACCCCAGAACAATGACGTTTTCTAAGGGGGAAAACCCACAGCAAATGAAGCCAACAGGAACTGGAGGCAGGCACAGGTGATCTGGCAAGGTCCACCTTGGCAGGGGACATCTGGGGAGAGTTTTAACAGGAGTTTGTACCCCCAGCCAAAGTATGAGCTCATGAACATTCTTGAAGGTGTGCCAAGAGTGGCCTGGAGTCTCCGTGCTCCCAGGAGGGCCCTGCTGTCACGAGGCAGGAAGGAGAGGGACACTCACTCCAGTGTCCTGCATGAAGTGACCGGAGCTTAGATGGCTCTCCTCACCCCCCACCCGATGGTCACTATAAGATAAGCTGTAGAACTATATCAATAGGCTCAGAGACAGTTAGCACGCACATAGACCCCTGATGCACACATTTTTATTACAAATAAAAATATTCATAATCACAGAAAGGAAAATATTCTATAGAGTCAGGAGGGGAAAAGTAATTTATTCTGAACGGTGGACTCCATAAATCTTTTGTCATGTGACAGTTATTCATTATAAATCTGCCCCTACGTGACAGGTATTTACTGAGTGTGTACTCTTCCTGAGGCACGCTGCTGGGTGCTGGGGGAGCGGGGAGAACAGAAAGTACCCTGTCACAGACTTTAAGAAGGGTCTTAAGTCTACGAGGGGAGATTGAAGATTAATGCAAAATGCAAGATGGCCATTATTTCGTAACCTGGGTGGGGGTATTCATTCATTCATGGTATTCATTCATTCATGCCAATCAAAAATAAGAAATGCAGTGGCTGAGAGCAGTATAGCCTCACATGACTGAGTGTGGGACAGAGTGCAGTTTCAGATCAGCTTCATTTACACCACAGGCTCTCACTTCTAACTGCATATTAGAATCACTCACCTAGGGAGCTGTAAAAAAGTAAGGAGGCCTGGGCATGAAACTCCTGGGACTCTAATTTAATTGGTGTAGATTGGGGCCAAATAGTTTTTGATAGTTTTTAAAACTCTCCCCACTTGATTCTAACTTGAGGTCAGGGATGAGAACCCATAATATATACTTAATACCTCTTGATGTGACACAAGACAAAGCACAGTTAAACATCTTTTATCTTTTGCTGATTTTCACCAGGCCAGGTGGCATCCTATAAGGTGAGTTGTTATTTAAATTCTCCAGCATCAGGAAGAAAGGCAAGCGATTCCTAGGTAATCAGAGGCGATGCTGGGCATGTGTAATGTGCAAAGGGTCCCCGGAGTAAGGGCAGATCGCTTACTCCAAGAGGGGTTTCCAAGAAAGTTAAAACCTTCATTAGATGACACCTTGTCATCCTCCAGTTCCATACTATAGACCTACCACCACCACTATCAAAGCAATATTTTGATGCCTTCTATCTGCCAGGCACTTATTAGACATTTCTAATTCTCAAAAATCCGTAAGGCAAGTATTTATATTCTGGTTTCACAACGGATGAAAATGGACTCAGAGAGGTAAGTGACCTGCCCCAGGTTACCTAGCTAGTAACTGGGTGAGTCAGGTCTGGCCAAATAAAAACTTAGCATTGCCTATGCTCTTTCTCACAAACATCTTCCACAGGGAGGAAGTAGGGTGTACTTCCACCTTCTAACTTCATGAAAATCACTTCTCAAAGCAACAGCCTAGTGTTTTGGCAAGAGAACACAGAGAGAACACCTAACAAAATCTATAGGAAGGTATGTTTATAATAAAAGCATTAAGGTTTTAATGGCTTCCAATATTGGGGTTCAGGCATAACAAGAGGAAATCTGAAGCACTGGTTAGACATTTCACCTGTTGGAGGAATGACTTGGGTAAGTCATCCTTTGGCGGGTTCAATGGTTGGATCCCCTGAGTTTGTTTAGAGATGAAAGAGAATGCTTCAGATGTCACCTTCTACTCAGTCACCCAGGTAAAACCCGATTATTCTCTTAATCATTTAAGAAATCAAAATTACCATTCCCACAAAGCCCTTGCATTTCTCTGGCCTCCCTCTTGACGCCTTTATCTAGATTTCCATTGTATCTTATTCACTCACTCAAAAATATTTCTGAATGTTACTATTATATCATGCTATGTGTTGAGGAGGATAAATGATGAACCAGTAAAAATAGCCCTTACCTTCATTGAACTTACAATTTTGTAGAAAACCAGATGGCAATCAAAGAATCATATGAATTCATGTAAACTTACAACTAAGATACATGCTGGAAAGGAGAGACACTTGGTATTTTGATGGACAGCAGACAGGAGGGACATAGATGGAGGAAGTGACACTGGGCAGGAAATGGGGGTGTGTGTTAAATGGTAATGAATGCAGCTAAATAAGTGTATGGAGTAGGTGGGGGGGGGCATAACGGGGTTTGGGCAAGTTCCAGTGGGAGCGAGTAACATGTAATGGGAGATAATGTTGAAGAGAAACAGAAATAAAGACCAAGGGGGTGGGTGCAGAGCTAGTGGCAATGGAGAGGCTGGCAAGGTCTAAGTCCTGCCAGGCTTTGCTGCACATGAGGACTTCCATGGCCTTCTGGAGAGCAATGTGAACTCCTAATCCCTCAAGGTGTCATATGGGGTGAGATGATCAGATTACTCAGGTGGCACTGTGGAGAGCTGGGGGCAAGCGGGGAGTGTGGGGTCATTGAGAGCTTATTATAACCATCCACACAGGGGGGTGCCCATTGGCCCAGGGTGTTGTCACCATGGATGTGAGAGAAGTCAAGGGCAAGAAAATCTTACTTCAATACAGCAGTTCCCCCTTAACCGCAGGGATATTTTCTATGACTTACAGTGGATGCCTGAAACCACAGATAGTACCAAACCCTACAGATGCTATGTTCTTTCTTATACATGTATTCTTATGATAAAGTTGAATTTATAAATTAAGCACAGTAAGAGATTAACAACAATAATAATAAAATACTGCGATAAAACTTATATAAATGTTCACTTTCCCTTCTCTCAAAGTATCTTCCTGTACTGTCCTCACCCTTCTTCTTGTGATGCAGTGATGGGGCCATACCACAGAAAAGATGCTGTCAGCCATGCTTCCTGATTATGTCGCTAGAACAGGGAGGTAATTTTTGCTTTTATTTTCGTGAACGTATGAGGTCTCTGCTCTGGACACCACGCCTGGGCTTGATCGTATGAGTGTAGCCTTGCCACAGAGCCCCACAGATAAACTGTGTTTTACACTCTGGTGCTGCCTGTGCACTTTATGAACCTAGGTATTATTGGGCATCTTCTTCCAGAAGAGCCTGGTTTCATTGCAACGGAAGACTTGCTGGGATGCTGTCCTTTCTCCTTCATGAACTCCATGAACTCTGCTGGAAGTGTGGCAGCAGCTTTTTCATAGGCAGAGGCAGCCTTCCCAGCAATTTTTATAATTTTCAGCCCAAAAGGATTCGTGAACACATGTAAGCATCTCTTACTTTCAGTTAGTGGCTTGGTGTCATGTCTTTCTGGGGATCCCTTCCTGAAGACTTCTATAGACTCAATGCCTTCTGGTGTAAGACGCTGTCAAACTGAACACATGTCCTGTTCATGTCTCCACTCACAAACCGAAGGCCTTTTCCATCTTAACTAAGCACTTACCATGCACAGTGGCCGTGACTTTTGCAGTTTGAAGGGTGACAGCAAAACCAGGATGACTTTCTTTTTCTTTCATAAGTTCACAGATAGATTCATTCTTACCATAGATCTTAGCAACCTCAGCATATGATTTTGTTTCCATTCCTTATTAAGTTAAGACTTTCACCTTTTCACTTAAAGGAAGCACTTTATGGCTTGAATCTGGCACACTGGAATTGCCAGCATCGCTACTGTTGCATTTTGAGGCCTTTATTAAGTACAATAAGGGAAGCACAGTGCTGTGCTACCATGACAGTCAATCTAATAAGAGACGGCTACCAAGTCACTAACAGGCACAGCGTGGGCTTGCTGGACAAACCGGTGATTCACACAGGACAGAGCAGCATGACACAAAATTTTATCATGCTACTCAAAACAGTGTACAATTTAAAACCCAGGAATTGTTCATTTCTGGAATTTTCCATTGAATATTTTTGGACCAAATAAAACCATTTGTGGTTTAATTATCCACAGAAAGAAAAACAGTGGATAAGGGGGCGGGGGGGAACTACTATAATTTATTTTCACTTGTCTTCCCTCCAGTTCTGGCCTTCACCAACTTACTCTCTAAGCTGAGACTAAATGGGCCTTTCTAAAATGCCACTGCGGTCAGGTACATTCGGGATACAATTCCTACTCAATCATGATTCATAGTGTACTTAGTCATCCAGCCCATACCTACTTTCCAGCCTCTTCTCTTCCTATCTCACCCCCTCCCCCACCGCAGGAAACTATGTAAATTTCCCTGGGAGGTGTATATCAGGGTCCCTGAATATGCTAAGCAGGCCAGTAGAAGTCAATGTGAATGGCGCCCCTGGGCTTGTGCAGCATGGATGCCTTGATTATGCTGAGATTTTTTCCGAAGCCGAATTCCCTGGAAAGGGCGTTGATGCAGAAGAGGTGTGTGTATTCAATATGCAGAAGTCCTTCCCCATAGTTAGCATGGCTAACATGTAACAGGCTGATCTCAGATGTTACTTACCAAGCCAGGTGGAAGCATCCCTGACCCAGACCCTAAGGCCACTGTATCAACGAACTGTTTTGGAAAAGGAGAACAGGATTGAAAGAAACACAGACAGGCAGACGCATAACGGAGCATGAACCTCAAATGTGTTTTCACCTAAAAACTCCCATCTCCCTCCTTTGTTTCTGTTCCAAAAGCTAGAATTAGCAAGAGAGCCAATCACAAAGGGAAGATAGGGATGCTTTACAGGTGGCTGCTGAAGAGGCAGGGTGGGTAGAAACAAGCATACACACCAGAATGTCATGAAGATGAAACCCAGTGGTAAAACCACAGGGAGCACCAAAGAGCTGTCTTGTTGGGAGAAAAACAAATAAGAAAGAAAGATAAAAAAGCTGAAACAGTCTACTCCCACTTGGTCCCATTATTCAAAAGTACCTACATTTTATAATCCAGAGAAGCCCTCCATTCATCCAAGAATTAGCTGCTGTCCTCCAGCCCTAATTCCATAAACAGCGTTTAAGCATTCCGCTCAGAGACACGGTGCAGAGATGGGTCCCTGCTGGCCTGCCATTCCATCCAGCAGGGACTCACTCCGCATCTCCTTTCCTTAGGAAGCAAACCACTTCTCCACTGTTTCCCCACTGTGTCCAATTATGCCGCTGCCCTTGCAAAATGAGCACTTAGGCACGCAATACATTTTTAAGGAAATGGATCGGCATGATTATTCTGGGAAACACAACGCTCATGGAGGAGTGGGGCAAGTCACGAATTTCAGGAAGTATTGGGCTTTGTATATTAATCACACTAATAAATTACAAATGAGAGAAGCACAAACCCACCTCCCTTCCGTGCACCATTTGCTTTGTTTGAAGCTTCTGAAGCAAGTGTGCAGAGGGCTGTTTTGATGTATTTAGTCCCCTCCTTGATTGTTTTCAATTATTGCTGCATTTAAAAAAATTGAAACAAAAGGCTGGGAAGCTACAAAAATTTTCCAATTAGCAGTAAAAGCCATAGCAAACACTGTGATGGAAAATGGAAGGTCCTTAGGAGAGTGGCAAATGTAGGACATACACAGTACTACTTCCTCATTCTGAGTCCATGGCAGACATCCCTAATCAATTACAGAATTCTGGCCCACAGAGATCGTAAGGGGCCGCAGACCCCTTTACCTACAGAGCACTTACCCACCGATCAGAACTGACAGCACTGTGACCTAGGACAGCTCACTCATTTTACAGAAGAGGCAAATACATTCTGGTAGGCAGAGTGCCCTGCCCTTGCCAAGGACACGTGGTGAATAAGGGCCAAAGCCAAGATGAGAAGACAAATTTTATTCCCTGTCTGGTGCTATTAAACTATCCCTACGCTAGGCACCCTCCTCATCGTTATAGAGCACCCAGGTAGAACTCCTTCCATGTGTGTGGGACTCATTAGGTAACACTTAAGAAAATGAGAAGGGCTAGAGGGGAGCCTCATGACTGAGTTTGATCATGGAAACTTGTACACATAACTTTCATATTTGCACATTTCCCGTAAGCCTGCACCAGATACAATATTTGCCATTCACTCTTGAACACACACTCACACATCTCCGTCCCCAAACCTGCCCCCCCCTCCCCGTTTTGCATGGCTGAATTCTTCTCAACCTTCCAATTTCAGCTTAATTATCACTTTTCCAAAATATCTTCCCAGGCCAACTTATCTAAATAGACCCTCCACTAATTAGTTTTTCTCTTAATATTCTATTTCATGCCTAACACAGACCACAAGTGGTAATTACTATAACTTTTTTACTGAATCAGTATTTCTTCCCCCAGATGACACTCCCCGAAAGGTCAGAGGACCACGTCTGCTTGTTCTCCCCCAGTCTCTAGCCCTGTTTGGACGGAGGTCAACATACAAGAAAGTCACTGAATGAATGACAAACACCACACTTTGCATGAGTGCGCTGCCTTTGTGTCTTTATTCCATCTCTGTGTTCTCTGCACATCCACACCTAGGGATGTTCTTGGGTATCACCTGCCAGAACGTCCCTGCTCAGGTGTGTGGCTCTTTACTTAAGATGCCACAAGAGGCATTTACTCAGTTGAACAAATAAAGGTCCCTTTAGACCAGGGGTTCTCAACCTGTGGGTCGCGACCCCTTTGGCAGTTGAACGACCCTTTCACAGGGGTCGCCTAAGACCATCCTGCATATCAGATATTTACATTACGATTCATAACAGTAGCAACATGACAGTTATGAAGTAGCAACGAAAATAATTTTACGGTTGGGTCACAACATGAGGAACTGTATTTAAAGGGCCAGAAGGTTGAGAACCACTGCTCTAGGTTTTTGGGTAGTTTGATGTAGCAGAAGCTAGGACTACTATGCTAAGAACAAAGGTCTAGAATGGAGTGGCCTGAACTTCAATTCTGAGCTCTCCATTCGATGACAGTGTGATCAGAGACACATTTGTTTAAACCTCAATTCTCTAATGGGTAAAATGGAAATAATAAGAGCATTTTCCTGACAATGTTGTTATAATTATTAAATTAGTTAATGCACGTAAAGTGCCAGGCACATAGTAAGTGTTCAATAGATATTAGTGATTATTGTTCTATTTTTAAGAGTTGAAAAGATTAATTCCAATCTCTAATTTCTTGAATTTATCTTTCTATGAGCTCAGCATCTTGCTTATGCAGAGAGAAAAGCTATTTGCATGGTCCCATAAAGTCTTTCACATAGAAGATAAGGTAAAATATATTTTGTTATTATCTAAAATTTCCTCTTATTATTTCCATCATATAAATGTAATCTAGACCTAAAAGGAGATTTATACTCAAGTACACATTGGATAAAGGGGAATTTTTTATTGTGCTGAGTTACAAAAGGAGAATCACTTCTTTTATTTTTCTTTAAAATAAGAGACTTGGATCATCTTCATAAGAAGAAATATTCTGAAACGTACATTATTCTACATGCCATGTTCACTCAAGAGATAATTTCCACTTTTCATTTTAAAGACCACCAACCTTAAAATGAATATATTCTATATTTTAAACCATCCCACTTTTAATAGTGGAAGGATGTGTTCCATCAACACAATTACAACAAGTAATGAAAAACTTCTATTTTTTTCCTGAAATCTTAAAAATCTGGAAGGGAATCAATGTTTACATTTGGGTTTGTATTTTGCATTAAATTCCTATGCATACTGAATGTCTTCTGGCTCCTCTACAGAAAGCACTATTAGCTCATGCTCCATTTTCCTACATGCATAAAAAGCAAATAACAACTTATCTCTTTTTATGAGCTGCTCATAAAGCAAAATTCATTCGTGTGTGTGTGTGTGTGTGTGTGTGTGTGTGTGCGCACGCGTGCGCGCGTGAGCATGCGTGACTTAACCCTTAGCACGCAGAGCACAAGTTAGGGTGAAACCGTAAGACAATGCCCAAGGGGAAACAGGACACAGGGCAGCCTTTGCACACAGTGCCAGGAGACATCTGGCCTCCCCATCCTGGTACAGTAGGAGTTTTAGAATCACAGGCACACACAGAGACCATCCAAGGTAAAGCCGTTTCCTTAGAGAAAGAGCTTAGCTGTTGATTTTTGTTATTCTTCTTCTTCTTCTTTTAATAGCTAAGGCAATTCTGTGAGCTTTACAAATGGCCTTTCAGAATGGAGAATGACACTGTGGTCTCTGGGGGTAAAAGGTAAGGAGATGTCATTTATCTTAACTACTTCTCAGAGGTTGACAGTGCAGCCCAGCATGGCCTGTCAAGGCGATGGGCCAGGGAGGCATCTGTTCTGCATATCACCTCTACCGCTGCCCTCAAAGAACTTTGGGGCACAGGCTATATACATCCCTGAGAATAAATGTCAATCACTTTCTTTTATTTGCCTCTACTCTTATTAAATAGAAAGTCCAAATGGTTTGTGTATATGCTTGAGAAAAAAAAATCACTTAAGGATGGCTATAGTTGGCAAATATATAGCTATTTTTTCTCACAAAACAGAAGTTGGTGGTGGATGCTATAGGGCCACTATAGCTACTTCTATAGACGAATTGCAGCTACTCTTAAAGAACCCAGGATTTGTCCACATTCCTGTGCCTCTACCCAAAGTGGCTTCCTGATTCATGACTGTAACATGGCTGCTCCATTTTCTGAATGAGAAAACTCCTTCCAGGCAAGAAGCAGCATGAAAGAGGGTGAACAAGTGGCCAAAGGCATGTGCAACCTGAGTAAGACTTCCAAGATCCCAATTCTGTAGGCTTTTACCAGTTCTTCAGCCATACCAAGTTGCAGAACATCCTGGCGAATCAAAGCTTGTTGCTATTGTGTGCTTTGTTTTGAAATCATTAACTAAAATTATCAGACGAACAAAAACACAAGAATGGAGAATGGGCATGGGTTCCCTAAAAGCAGTGGTTCTCAAAGTGTGGTCCCCAGACCAGCAGGGTCAGCATCACCTGAGAACTTTTGTTGTTAATCCTCACTTGAGGATATGTTTCCCATTGGATTTCAGAGATAGTGGAAGGGAGTGAAGAGAGAGAGAGAGAGAGAGAGAGAGAGAGAGAGAGAGAGAGAGAGAGAGAGAGAGAGAGATGAGAGAGACACATCAATTGGTTGACTCCAGCACATGACCCCACCAGGCCAGGTATAGAACCTGCAACCCAGGTATGTGCCCTTCACCAGGAATCAAACCCCCAACTTTTTGATGCATGGCCAACACTCTAACCATTGAGTGACACTGGCCAGGGCATCTGAGAACTATCTAAAAATTCCAATTCTCCAGCCCATTCCAGACTTTGGGGAGTCAAAATATCTGAGGTGTGCTTTGAGAGAGTCTCCAGGGAATTCCAATTGACAGTCAAGTTTGAGGAAGGATGGGTTAAAACCAAAGAAAGGTATGTGAGCCCACAATAATATTACTGTTTTATCTGTTAAATTCTTCCAAGAAACCCAAGAGGAATATATGCTATCATCCCTATCTTAAAGACAAGGAAAGTGAGGGTCAAAGCCATAGCTGGCAAATAAACAGAAAATGGCAACATTTAACTTTGCACAAACCACTTCAGAGGTTAAGGAAGAAAATTCATTTTGAAGTCAAGGCTCTCAATCGGGGGTTCCTTTAGACTTTTATATTCTCACTGTTGACGAAAGACCCGATTCATATGACACGCTTCAAAGACAGCACTCTACAACTCTAACAGCACTTCAACGTGTGGTCTTGGGCAATTCATTCCGAACCTCATTTTCACCATCTATATAGTGGGAACTACCTCAGCAGCTCCACTCTGCATTCCTGCAAATGTATTCAAAATACTAATAACAAGAAGAATTTTGTGCTCTTTGGAAAGAAGAACTTAACAGGAATTTAAGTCATTTTTAACATTCTTAGAATGACGAATACCCAATGATCTTCAGAATTCTAGAAAGGGATTGTCTGAAGGTCCCACATGGTTAATTACTCCATTCAATATCAAAAGAGTGTGGCCTCAATGCTTCAGTGAAGCCCCAAAGTCCTTTGCATTAAATCACCAGGCCAACTTTCTTAGAGACGTGGCACATTGGAGCCACACTTGGTAATGCCTCCTAGGCTAACGGGAAATTTTGCTTTCTGACATTATCCATTTGTTAAAGCTGGTTATGACTCCCCACACATTACTTGAAAACCAATTTCATTCAAGACAAAAGAGTGTGAGCAGGGTATTACATTTTATGCCTAAATTATGCAAATTTGGGGGAGTTATATTGTATTGTGAGCAATTCCCTTTCTTCCAGGCTTCATTGTAGCAGGAGTTAAAGTAAATTTCACTATCCTCATTTGCAAAAGGTGAATACTTTCTATTTTAAAACCCTGGAGGAAAAGATTGACTTTTAATGAGCAGTTATCTAATATAAAAATCCCTTACATATATTACGGACATCATTCCCAAGTATTAAATGTACATCGCAGATAGTGCTGATCTTGATTCAATTAATCCTTGGAGAAGGGGCTTCAAAACCAAGCTCCGCATGTTCCGAACACAAACCAGGAGGTGACATAGAGGATGCGACACAGTTTTTAGAAGACATGCAAGTTGCTCCCATTGCTTTGCTGTTGGACATCAAACTCCGTGGTTTTGCCATTAAGCGTTCAGAGCAGGGATGCTTTTTTATTTATATATCACTTTCCTAGTTCAGGAACAGGCGATGCGTTTGTAGTTATCTCTTCCATTTTCAAAAATCACCTTCAAACTCTTCCACGGTTCTCTTCTCATCTAGCCCATCACTTCCCAGAAGGGAAGTGGCACATGAACGGGACTGGCCACAAGCTAACATTCCTGGTCGCTCTTGCCCACCTGACCAATGCGGCTGACATCCTATATATATATGTATTAGATTGATCTTCACATCTCCCCCTGAAGTAATTGAAGCAGAAATAAGCGGATCTAGCAAACGAATCAGTTAATATTTTCTTAGGCTACAACACCAACAATTGCAGGGGCTTTAAAAAATAGGGCTTTATTTTTTCCTCACACAGTAAGTCCAACTAACACCTAACGACTCCCAAGTGTTGACCAGCAGCTTCAGCACTATCCAAGACTGTGTTAGAAACACGAATTCTTGCATCCCACTTCAGACCTACTGAGCCAGACTCTCTGGGACTGGGGCCCAGCGAGCTGTGTTTTAAACACTGTGCAGGTGGTGGTTATGAACACTAGAGTTACAGAAGATCTCCTCTGTGTCAGAGCAGAGGTAGCTGTGGCTCCCTCCACAGTGCTCATCGTCAGGAGATGACTGCCACAGCTCCGGCCATCACTTGCATGGTCCAGGCATGGAGAAGGAGGAAGGGAACAGGTAGACCTCTTTTGTCTAACACTTTTTTATCTTGCTTTTGTCTCAAGGAAATTTCAAGACAGTTTAAGATGGAACAAGAAGTGGCTTTTCAGCCTCTGTAGTGAGGATGGCAAGGTAGAGGAAGGTTGGAAATAATTTCTTGACTTGGAAACAGTGTTTACACATCAGGGCACCAAGAATATAGAAGAGTTATTTTATAGCATTTGCAATGGTATTTTTTTTTAAAAGAAACATCTTTCTACTCTAAAATATACATTCCCATTAGTGTAAACGTTTAGTTTACCGGTTGGACACAAATCTCACTAGATATAAATATGTCTTCAGTCACACATTGCCTTTAACTATATACCCTTAGTACCTCTTAAATGTGATACCATGTGCATGAATTACTTATTAAAAAACGAAAAGAAGGAATAAGGGAAGTAAATCAATTCTCATGTATGATTTAGCTTAAGATCTTATTAGTAAATAATAGAAATAATTTTGGATAGCACATTAGATTAGAATACTGACTGATACTGAGATATGTGTTCTTGTTTTGTTTAATGCATAGAACTTTTAGTCATGGCTCTCTAAGTATTACCTGGGCAGCTGAGATGTTGAAACACAAGGCAGATCTCTATTAGGAAAATGTTCCCAGAGATTAAGCCTATAAAAATAATCAACTTCACTGGTAATCAGAGAAAGCCAAGTTAAATAGCAATGATATAGTTCCTATTAACAAAATGTTAAAGTATTATAATACCCAAGAGTGGCAGCGGTGTAGAGAAATGAACAGTTATATCCATTGCTTGTGACTATATAAATTGGTATAACCCTTTGAAAAATGAGTTGAAAATATATTTCAAGAACCATATAAAGTATTCCCCTTTCCCTAATGCTGTAATTACATTTCTGGGAATCTGGCCTAAAGAAATCACCTTAAATATGAAAAAAAGATGCTCACTAAACATTATTTAGAATAAAAATTGTAACATTTAATTCCTCCTAATAGAATGGCAATCACATATTTTATAGTTTTATACACACACACTCAATGAAGTATTTGATAGCTATTTAAAATTACATTTATAAAAACTTGCCAAAACCGGTTTGGCTCGGTGGATAGAGCGTCGGCCTGCGGACTGAGAGGTCCCGGGTTCGATTCCGGTCAAGGGCATGTTCCTGGGTTGCGGGCACTTCCCCAGTGGGGGATGTGCAGGAGGCAGCTGATCGATGTTTCTCTCTCATCGATGTTTCTAACTCTCTCTCTCCCTTCCTCTCTGTAAAAAATCAATAAAATATATTTAAAAAATAAAAAAAAATAAAATTACATTTATAAAAACTAGATTACTGCATACCTATGGGACAACATTTCATTTTTTTATTTTATTTATTTATTTATTTTTTTTCTAACCCTAACCCTAACCCTAACCCCAATATTTCATTTTTAAAGAATCAAAAGTTCATGCTCAATATGATCAAAACTACATAAATTAAAGAAAATATGGGAGCAATATAGTACAAACATAATGTTCATTATATTATAATAAATGTTTTTACTTTTTTTCCATTAGGGAGTTTGTAATAGTATTATCTTACTTTTTAATGAAAAATGAATCTACAATAAAAAAAAAAAAAAACACTACAAAGCATTTTTAATGTCTTGCAAGAAATAGTTCTTTAACATAGTTTATGCCCTGGCCAGTGTGGTTCAGTTGGTTGGAGCAGTTGTCCTCTATACTAGAAGGGCACAGGTTGGGGAGTGGCAACTGGCTGATGTTTCTCTCTCACATCAATGGTTCTCTCTTTCTCCCTCCCTTACTCTCTCTGAGAACATTTTTTTAAAATGTTTAAAAAATAAGTAAGCAAACATAGTTTATGACTACAATTAAACATTCTTTTCAGAATTTTGATTGTGTCTTGCTTAATCAAAAGATCTCATTGAGAAGGATTATATTGCCAACACAAATTACAAATTATCAAAAATCACAAGTCAGTGTAATATTCATGACTGATGCTTGGCAGGAGAAAGCCAGCTACTGTCAGCTTTCAGTTCTTCCTCTGTCTCTTTTCAGTCCCTCCAGTGTCAATAGAGCAGTGGTTCTCAACCTTCCTAATGCCGTGATCCTTTAATATAGTTCCTCATGTTGTGGTGACCCCCAACCATAAAATTATTTTCATTGATACTTCTTAACTGTAATTTTGCTACTGTTATTAATCGTAATGTAAATATCTGATATGCAGGATGTATTTTCATTGTTACAAACTGAACATAATTTTAAAGCATAGTGATTAATCACAAAAACAATATGTAATTATATATGTGTTTTCCAATGGTCTTAGGCGAACCCTGTAAAAGGGCCGTTCGACCCCCAAAGGGGTCGCGACCCACAGGTCGAGAACCGCTGCAATAGAGCCTTCTCAACCCACTAGATCTGAGTCAACTGAGCCTTAAAGAATAAAAATACAGGCCTAAGATGGATGTTGGGAATGAGGTGTAGGTTTCATTCTTCAGCACAATTCTTTTAGTCACATAATGACAAGAAAGTGCTCATGAACTTGCACCAATTAATTAGCACTTCAAGAAAGTAAACTAAGTGTATGTATTGTAAGTGTTGTTGTGTGTATATGTCAAGAGACCTTAGAGATAAACAGATAGATGAAAAATAGATATTCATATAAATACATTTATATAGATACACAAATACATTGCTTTAATATAGATATATAAGTATATATATATAAGCTATATATAAATATAGATAGATAGATAGATGATAGATGATAGATAGATAGATAGATAGATAGATAGATAGATAAACAAACAGACAGTTGGTCCTTGAACATTTATGGGTCTGACCTCTCATGAAGTTGAAAATTCACAGTAACTTTTGATTCCCCAAAACTTAACAATTGATATTCTACTGCTGGCTGGGAGTCTTACTGATAACATAAACAGTTAATTAACAAATACTTTCTATATTGTATGTATTATATACTATATTCTTACAATAAAAGTAGAGAAAAGAAAATGTTACTAAGAAAACCATAAGGGCCGAGACCGGTTTGGCTCTGTGGATAGAGCGTCGGCCTGCGGACTGAAGGGTCCCAGGTTCGATTCCGGTCAAGGGCATGTGCCTGGGTTGCGGGCACATCCCCGGTGGGGGATATGCAGGAGGCAGCTGATCGATGTTTCTCTCTCATCGATGTTTCTAACTCTCTATCTCTCGCCCTTCCTCTCTGTAAAAAATCAATAAAATATATTTAAAAAAAAAAAAAAGAAAAGAAAACCATAAGGAAGAAAATATGCATTTACAATATTTATTTATTTTTTTAAAATATATTTTATTGATTTTTTACAGAGAGGAAGGGAGAGAGATAGAGAGTTAGAAACATCGATGAGAGAGAAACATTGATCAGCTGCCTCCTGCACATCTCCTACTGGGGATATGCCCGCAACCCAGGTACATGCCCTTGACCGGAATCGAACCTGGGACCCTTCAGTCCGCAGGCCGACGCTCTATCCACTGAGCCAAACCGGTTTCGGCTACAATATTTATTGAAAAAAAAAATCTGTGAATAAGTGGACCTGCACAGTTCAAACCTATGTTATTCAAGGGCCAAGAGTACATATCTATTGTAGAGATTAAAGATAGATACATGTATGTATAAGTACATATAGTGATAGATATATAGATAAATAGGTAACTAATACTTATATGTTTGGGTTTTACACTAAGAGCTTTCTATCCATTATCTCAAGTGATCCTTTATGAGGGATAATTTATCCCCATTTTACAGATAAAGAAATTCAGAGGTTAAGTAAATTGCTCAAAGTTGTCCCACAACATAATTCCCATTTGAAAGGGCATAACTTGATCAACAGAACACAAAACCCAAACTGGACCAATGCACATTTTCTCAAGAAAAAGTAACAAAGGCTGGTTGGTGCTGAACATACTAAAATCATCAACCAAAAAATTGTGACCTTTGCCCCCAATTTATTGCCCCTTCTCATTGACTCAGTATCTCAGCAAAAATGTGTACCTGTGTCACAGATGTGCTCCCTGAGTCATCTTTCAGTTCCCTGCCATGCCTCAATTTTGACAGATATACAAGTGATCTTTATGCTTTCATATCAAAAATCTAAGGTAATACCCCATTTGTGCTTCCATGCTGCACTTAAGAAGAAAATTAGGGTTCCTCCTCCTCCTCCTCCTCCTCCTCCTCCTCCTCCTCCTCCTCCTCCTCCTCCTCCTCCTCCTCCTCCTCCTCCTCCTCCTTCTTTGCTTCATCAGGCTCCATTTGGGAGAGAGTCTGGTTTTGGTATTAGCAGATGAGCTATATGAAGAGAACCTTGAGAACCTGTGAACGTTTCACAGGATGACATCATTTAAATCCATTGACACAAGACTTTCATTTGGAGCCAAGATATCCTGCATGTTATGAAGTAGGTGTAGCACAAGCAGGTTCTCCTGTTTCTAAAACAAACCAAAACAGCTAGCTAGTCCTATTCACATACTTATCTCAGTGAATGACTCTAGAATTCACCTGACATGCTAAAGAGAAATGGATGGACATTTAAAAATATTATTCTAGTGAAAATGCATGTTGGTTCAACAAATAAACCGGTAAAAAGTAACTTATATTGGACCCACACTAATAGCATAAAATGTAGGGTTACATTCCTTTCAAAATTCCTTTTGCCACTGATTATCCAACTTTTTTTTAAAATGGATTTTAGAGAGAAAGAAAGGAGAGAGAGAGACATCGATTTGTTGTTCCACTTACTTATGCATTCACCGGTTGATTCTTGTATGTGCCAAGAATCAAGAACAAATTGCTTTGTTTAGCAATAAAACCTGAAATTTGACGTATTGGGATGATGCTCCAACCAACTTAACCGTTATCCAACTTTCCCTTCAGGCATGCATTTACTCAACATATTTGGCAGGTGCCTGTGTTACAGTGAAGCACAGAGAGGAACGGACAGTCCATGCCATCAAAGGGGCAGGCAGGTCACTCAGATTCTGCTGAGGTGCAGTGTGAAGTTCCATGACGGGGGATGCCCAGGCCCTGAACATACCAAAATCATGCCCTGTCAGCTTTTGGAGGCAAAAGGGCCAGGATTATTATTATTATTTACCTGGTATTATCCTAAATAAGGGCTCAGTCCTAGCAGTATCCTATTAATACTTAAATGTTTCATTATCACATTGTCTGGTTCTAAGAGAGCACAGAGACTGGTCGAAACATCAACTTTATAACAGCTTCCTCCATTTCAGAGAAGTTAAAATAAGAAGAATGAAAGCATGTTCACATAAAGGAAAGGCAGTAGTAGCATTCAGACTTCTTTGGCAACAATTCTGTTCTCCAATATACCTCTGAAAGTGGGACATTTGATAAATAACACTTGTTTCTTTTTTAAAAATCCCCCAAATGAATAGACAGAATGCTACCCTTATACACAGGTGAACCTGACTGAAGCAAAGAGATGTTTTTAGCCAACCCATTAATCCAGTTAAGCTTTGTGTTAAGATGCGGATATGTCAGAACTGGTTACCTCAAGAGGGCTTTCTTTTGAACTTGAACTGCCAAAATTCCAAGCCGACACCAAAGGGCTTCAGTTAAGTGGGCAAAAGGTGAATCATCAGAAGGAAAATAAAAAGAACAGAAGACCAAGCTGGTTATCAAAGAAATGCTTCCAAGGGGAGAGAGGGAAAAAAAAAATGAAATAGGGAAAGTTTTTAGAAAGTCAACATTCAAGAAAAGCTGCATTAAAAAATATAAATCATTCTGAGGCACCTGTGTTGGAAGAAGAAAGAGCTTGCTTTTCAGTCCTCAAGCCTAGCAGGTGAAGGAAATGAAGACATACACACAAAAGCTGGATCATCGTTGATAACCAGGAGTGAGATTCTGTCTAGGCCAGAAAAAGAGAAAGTAAAGCCAAGGTCATAAAGTTCCGGTTACCATTTGAATGTGTTGAGTACTTGGTTTCCGCTCGCTCAAGAGTTGGAAACTGCAGCTCAACAACATTTCTAGCAGAGGCTAATCAGGAGAAGAGACGAAGCCAATGGAGCAGGTAGCTGTCAGCGCTGTGGGCAGCTCAGATGAAGAGATGGCGCTGAGGGGGCTGGAGAATGCTGCAGCTCTCAATTAGAATCTATTCTTTCAACAAATCCGATCACTCATGCATATTTCCTTTCGAGGATCCACAAAGAGGGTGCAAAAGAACAAAAGACATCTCTGCCTTCTGGGTGCTTAAGATCTCCATGGTTTGGATTTTTAGTTTGAAAACGATTCACATTTTGCTCTGTAGTGATCGCTTTATGAATCCCTTCAATGGGCATAATAGCAAGTGGATTGATCCTGGGTTATGAACGGCAAATGACTGAAATATTTATGTGGCCCTCCCTACATACAAGAAAGAAGGCCAGGTTGAATGAGATGGAAAACTTGCTTTCAAAGAGCTTGTGGGCACCTGGGGAATGAGACGTGCCCACAGGATCATCATACAGGATGTAGTCCATAAGGAAGGAGCGACAACAGGGTGCTAAAAAAAATCGTAGAGAAGGAAATAATCTCCTCCCAGCCTAAGACTTTATGGAGGAGGCAGCATACTTAAGGAGAGAAAGGAAGTGGAATGCCAGTCTGTGTTTCATGCCTGGAAGTCAGGTAAGTTCATGGACAAGTAAATGAACTCAGGTGCACTCTCATTATCACTTGATCTCTATAACTATCTCATCCTTGGAGATTGCTAATGCACATTAGCGTATTAAAGATTTCCAGGATAAGGCATCCAGGGGAAGGAGATAAGGAAAAAGGAAAGAGAAAGAGAGAGAAACAGAATATGAAACAATAAGAAGGACTTTGGCCCACCTGAGGAACCCTGTGGTTTGGGTACAATATACAAATCTGGGAGTGGCTGGTGGGAAGGTCTGGGAGATGAATGGGACATGTGCTTAGATTGAGCAATGATTGGCGTCCAGGAATGATTTCACTTCCCAGGGGACATCTGGCAATATCTAAGGACATTTTGGTTATCCCAGCTAGGGGAATGGATGCTAATGGCATCCCCTGGTAGAGGGCAGGGGTGGTGCTAAGTATCCTGTAATGCACAGGACAGCATGTGCCCCTGCCTCCTCTCCCCCTAGCAAAGAATTACCCAACCGCAAATGTCAACAGTGCTGAGGGTGAGAAGCTGGCTGAATGAGAGGATGAGTATGCTGAAAGGGCCGAAGAGTAGGAGAAGGTTAGCTCAGTGGACAAAAGGCCGGGAGAGGTCAAAGCCAATGGGATCGACGCCAGACTCGGAAGGGCTTCCCACGGTACAGAATTATTTAACAATGCAATGTCTTTCTGCTCTTCATCAAGTTGAAATCAGAGCACAGTCCAACAGCTCTGAGGCTCATCTATGATTTAGATATGTGTTATACAATTGGCATGATTCATGCAATTCTTCAGCAGCTGACAACCGAGAAGTACACACAGGCAGAGGGCTGCTACTATCACCACCATGAGCGTTAGAATGTCAAAACAGCGAGAGAGTCTACCAGGAAGTTCAAATGCAGCCGAGCTGCTGCCCGGGTTTCCCACCTGCAGCACAGCAGCCCCTTACCCAGAGAGGATACAGTCCAAGACCCCCAGCAGATGCCTGAAACTGCAGTAGTACTGATCTCTGTATAGACCATGTTTTTCCTATACATACTTATCTGTGATAAAGCTTAAGTTATAAATTAGGCACTGTAAGATATTAACAATAACTAATAATAAACTAGAACAATTATAATAATATGCTCTAGGAACAGTTATGGGAATGGTGTTGGGTGGCATTGTTAGGTAAAATACGGGTTACCCAAACACAAGCACTGTGATACTGGGACAATCTGATAAACAATCCGGCTCCTGAGTGACTCAGGGGCAGGGAGCTTCTACAGTGTGGAGAAGCTGGACAAATGGATGAGTCAGGTCTCAGGCATGACAGAGTGGGATGGTGTGATATTTCATCACGCTACTCAAAACAGTGTGCACTTTAAAACTGATGAGTTGTTTCCTTCTGGAATTTTCCCTTTGATATGTACAGACCGTGATTGGCTGTGGTCCTTGAAAAAGCAGAATAAGGGATGGGGAGGGGCGCGGCAGCATATTTGATCAGTGTTTCCAGAACAGGGTGCAGGGAGTATCAGAGATCTCATTTACCCACTGAAGTCACCAAAATGGTACAATCCAAATGTGAAAGCATTTTACAAGGCCACCGAGAAAGGAAATTTAAGGTTCAAAAATGGGCTGATTATGCTACTTCTCCCTGCACAGAAAAGACACATTATGTAATAAAAGAGAAAAATCAA
The DNA here is from genome assembly GCF_014108235.1 of Myotis myotis. Classification (NCBI taxonomy): domain Eukaryota; kingdom Metazoa; phylum Chordata; class Mammalia; order Chiroptera; family Vespertilionidae; genus Myotis; species Myotis myotis. The sequence continues at coordinate 98,449,129 of NW_023416357.1, forward strand.
TACATAAAGTCTTGTGTTCAAATGCTCATACATAATAATAAATAGAAATTGCAGTCAGTGACAAGACTTACATTTTGAGGATTATAGTTCAAAATGAGGTGCCTTTTGGTGCATAAGAGGTGACAACTTTTTATGAGGCTGCAAGGTCATAACTCAGGGATGTCTCCAGTTGACCACAGTGGTGAATATGAAATTAGCATATTTCACTCTGAACAAGAGCGGCCTTTCAGGTCCGCTTTATTATGTAAAACGATTATTCTAAGCAGCTGGCTCTTCAATTCTCCATTAATAACACAGGGAGTTCTCTCTGTGGGCCTCTTTTCCTTACCGTTTTTCAGGTTAGAAATATAACTCTTATTTCTTTGGGGGTAAAAATGATTTAAAATATGTGTTCTATGCAGACATGTTATAAAAACCCAGTAAGTTACCCCATTATCATCCCAGTGAATATTTATTTATAAATGTATACATGTACATATCCACATTCATGCATCCATGCAACTTTAAATACCATGTGATAGATGGTAGATAGATAGATAGATAGATAGATAGATAGATAGATAGATAGATAGATCTTGCATATTTTTAGAATATATAATTTGTTATATATTCTGGAAGACAGGAAAATCTGTACCTAACAGGAAATTTATACCTATGTCAACTTGTTTTGAGAAAGAGGTAGCTCAGTCTACTGCTGAAGTCACTGTGGTCAAGTTTTCTGTCACTCGCTTCTAAAACCATGGCTAACAAATAGAGAAGCTCAACTGGTGCTAGAATAGAGGCATCAATCAAAGGAAGGCACTTGATCCCAACGACACAGACATGGTGCCTTCCCAGGTATACCAGCCATTAGGCCATGCTCCCTGGAGCAGGAGTCTCAGGTCTTCCTTGAGCAGTGATATGAACAGGCCATCAGGGCCAGGTAAGGCTGTCTCAGTGTCAGAACCAAAGGAGTGATCTTCCTTCCACTTGGCTTAGTTTTTCCTGTAACAGTAAGTTTCTCAGCCGCGGAGCTGGAATACAAGGTCTCTTGAAAGAAACACGAAGTAAGGCCTTGTCCTGAGAGGAGGTGAGCACTCCCCTGACCCAGGCCCACCCAATCGCTGCACCCTGATGAGGTTCAGGACACGTTGCCCCCAACAGAGCACTGCGGCAGACTGAATATTTCAGACTGAAGGAATCTGAGAAATGACATTTGTGGGAAGGACTTCTGACCTTCCCTGAAGCAGGTCATACAGCCATCATTTGAGAGACGCACTCCCTGTGCCTGGAGGTGCCCTCCCTGTGCCCAAAGGAAAGGAGCTTCCTCATCTCCGAAAACAGAGGGTCTCCAAGAGGCCCTGGTAGGTTCCCCGTTTACTGCACTTACTTCTTACTCTTCGTCCCATCACTGCTGTCCATGGCTTCCCACTCTTCATCAAGCCAAGTCCAACATACTCAGGTTTAACCATTTCTCAAGGTTTTCATCCCTTATGAAGGTTCCCGTGCATGTCAAACTTACACCGACTACCTAATGCTTTTCTCTCTTGAATCTATTGTTACAGGTATCATGATTGAAAACTTAGAAGGACATAAAAAATATACTTTTCTTTCCCTACAATACTGAGCTTGAGGACTATCTGGAGTTGAGAAGTCTCTGCCCACGTCACTGAAAAATCAAGGATTATTATTGGACCTTTGTAAAATGTCTAACTTCACAGCATTGCTATCCAGAGAAATAAAATAAAATCATTTAAATAATTTTAAAAGCCCAAAGGGACAGAAATATGAGCTCTCAGTTTATCCCATTCTGTGCAGGAAGAAACACTGTCTAAGTGGCCCATAATGCTTCTCAAAAACTTTGGAAAGATTTCCAGTTTAGGAGCAACTAAGATGGCGGCATAGGTAAACACCGGGAAATTGTCGCCTCACACAACAATTGAAAATTACCGCAAAGGACTGAGCAAACATCATCCAGAACAACAGGAAGGCTGGCTGAGTGTAAATTCTACAACTAGAAGGAAAGAAAAGCACGCTGAGAGCCAGAGGCGCTGCGGAGGTGAAGTGCAGAGGTACGGCGGCGCACGCGCGCGAGGAAAGGGGGTAGCACCTGAGGACGCGGCTGACTTTTTGAGTCACAAGCTCCTGACTGCTCTGAACTCCGGTTCCAGGAAGTCTCTGGAGACCCAGGACTCATACGGGGAGAGGCTGGTCTGTCCAGCAGCGAGCGAACTTGAGGGCGGCTTTCCCTCAGAGGTGCTTGCAGCCGTTACCGGGACACTGAGACGCGCGACTCCGGGCGGAGAATCGGCCATGGCTGCTTTCTCCGCCCTCTGACTCCCTGAGACCCCGCCCCACCCAGGCTGCCGCAGAGGCTTTTGCATGTGAATGTACCTAACTGCAGCCGAACCAGGCAGACCCTGAACTTCCAAGAGAAGGCCCAAGGCCCCGCAGCGGCTTGCATTGCTTCACAGCTGAGCCTCTTCGTGGCTCCTGCTGTGTGGCCTCAGGCAGAGGCTGAATTAGCACCTCCTTAGATCCAGGAGCCACGGTACCCAGTGGTCAGAGGGGGTCCATCCAGACTGCAACTCCTCAGATCCATAAGGGACATACTCAGGGAGCAGACTCAGTGAGCACCAAAGCCCCACTGAAGCAAGTCTTGCCCCAGAAGGGTGTCTTCAGCACAGAAGTTCTCCCACTTTAGACACAGCTGATTCTCACAGCCAATTGGCCTGGAGGTCAATTCCTCCCAGTGATTCTACAACAACCAAGGCACCAAGAGTGCACCAAGAGTGTCCACCCCAGGTAACTGGGGAGGCTGAGCTACTGGGCCCTACAGGACACCTGGCGCACAGGGCCACTCTATCAACACAGGGAAGCTGCCAAAATGCGGAGACAAAGAAACATGTCACAAATGGCAGAAATGGAGGAAAGCAAACGATTGGATATAGAGTTCAAGGCCACGTTTATAAGGTTTTTCAAGAATTTTATGGAAACCGCCGATAAATTTAATGAATCCCTCAATAAGTATAGTGAGACCATGGAGGACATGAAAAAGGACCAACTAGAAATTAAGCATACACGGACTGAAATAAAGAATAATTTACAGAGATCCAGCAGCAGAAAAGAGGATCCCAAGAATCAAGTCAAAGATTTGAAATACAAAGAAACAAAAAATACCCAACCGAAAAAGAAAAAAGAAAAGAGATTCCAAAAATATGAAGATAGTGTAAGGAACCTCTGGGACAACTTCAAGCGTACCAACATCAGAATGATAGGGGTACCAGAAGGAGAGAGAGGGCAAGATATTGAAAACCTTTTTGAAGAAATAATGACAGAAAACTTTCCCTACCTGGTGAAAGAAATGAACTTACAAGTCCAGGAAGCGCAGAGAACCCCAAACAAAAGGAATCCAAGGAGGACCACACCAAGACACATCATAATTAAAATGCCAAGAGCAAAAGATAAAGAGAGAATCTTAAAAGCAGCAAGAGAAAGACAGTCAGTTACCTACAAGGGAGTACCCATACGACTGTCAGCTGATTTCTCAACAGAAACCATGCAGGCCAGAAGAGACTGGCAAGAAATATTCAAAGTGATGAATAGCAAGAACCTGCAACCAAGATTACTTTATCCAGCAAAACTATCATTCAGAATAGAAGGTCAGATAAAGAGCTTCACGGATAAGAAAAAGCTAAAGGAGTTCATCACCACCAAACCAGCATTATATGAAATGCTGAAAGGTATTCTTTAAGAAGAGGAAGAAGAAAAAGGAACTCTTACCATTTGCCACAGCATGGATGGAACTGGAGAGCGGATAAATACCACATGATCTCACTCATTTGTGGAATATAATGAACAACATAAGCTGATGAACAAGGACTGATCCAGAGACGGAGAGGCATTGATTGGACTGTCGGGACTTGGAGGGAAGGTAGGGGAGGGTGGGGGTAAGGGGGAAAGATCAACCAAAGGACTTACATGCAAGCATATAGGCCTAATCAATGGACATGGACAACGGGGGGGTGAGGGCATGAGCGGGGGTGGGGGGGGTAGGGGGTAGAGGGTAACGTGGGGACAAGGACACATATGTAATATCTTAATCAATAAAAAATATATTAAAAAAAAAAGATTTCCAGTTTAATACTACAAACATTTTCAAAATTCCCTTTCAAGCTGCAAGATTAAGAGGAAACACTACAAATGCCTAAAGTTTATAAGTTATACTAGTGCCTAAATGGCCTGGTGACAAACAGACTCGAAGCCTCAATGCACGGGAGACTTATAAGGAGTGGTGGGGACTGGGGAAAACAAAACAGGACATGCCCCAAGCAAGGAGGCAGCCACCACTCCACATCAATTACTATCTTGATAGGATGGGAACCTAGTTTTTCCGGAGATTCCACTGTTTCCAGAAGAGATGGGAATAAAGTTTTGTTCTCTGTGAAAAGTCCTAAATCTTTAAAGCAGTGGCAATTAACTTGAATTTTAAAAACTGCAGGCCAATAAAGCATGCCCACCATGCACAAGTGTGAGAACATTTTCTGATGATAGAGCCAGGTGATTGATTTATACCAGGTCCTATGTGAGATGAAGGGGAGAGCACTGTGTTGGTAAAGGGCCACTAATTCCTGGATGGAGACAGGTAAGCAAAGAGATGAGGTCTAGAGGAGCAAGGACCAGATGGGTTTCATCCTCCCCTCAATGTCTAGTGAAGTATCAGGCACACCATAGGCACTAAATGTATGTTTGTTGAGTGAATAGATAAATGAAGACACCATTTATATTCACCTCTTCCCCTGATGTAACTTTCTTCTTAATGATTATAATCTTTTCTTTCAGCCTGATAGATTTGTTTTCACATAAAAATTAAACACAGCACAAGTATAAAAAAGTTAAAAATTCCATATCCCATTACCCAAAATATATATTGTTAGCAATAATTATAAATTGCTTTTAAAAATAACGTTACAGCCCAGCCAATGTGGCTCTGTGGTTGAGCATCAACCTATGAACCAGGAGATCGTGGACTGATTCCCGGTCAGGGCATATGCCTGGGTTGTGGGCTTGATCCCCAATGAGGGGCGTGCAGGAGGCAGATGATCAATAGTTCTCTTTCATCATTGATGTTTCTATCTCTTTCTCCCTCTCCCTTCTTCTCTGAAATCAATAAAAATATATTTTTAAAATATTAACTTTACAAAAATGGGATTAAGCTCTATATTATATTTATTATTAATAGCCCATATTTATTATTTATTTAAGAGGTAATATATAAAATACAATATTACATATTAGTACATAATATATATTATATATCTATGAGAAGAAATAAAAGGAACTGTTGAACTTCAGGTAAATATAAGTATGTATATTCCACATAAATACATATTTACTCCAAGAGCTATCATATACAAGATGGGGCGAAAGTAGATTTATAGTTATGAGTACACAAAATACAGTTCATTCTTATATTATTATTTTTTAATTATTGTATTATTTTCCATATGAACAACTGTAACCTTACGTTTGCCCCACCCTGTAGATATCCAAGAGAGATTAACGACTACAATCCTCTTCTAAAGTTAAGAAAAAATATTAAGACATAATCTAAGAATTCAGACTCACTCTTTTAAATTTCACCTCTATTATCACTTTTCTATAATCTATACTCCAAATGGCAAGGGCACTATCATTCATTAAAGCAAATAATTATAATAATATATGGCAATTGATTTCATCGGGATGCTTTGACACCAGGAGGACAATTTTACAAAGTAATTTTTCTTTGAATCATCTCTTTTTTAACCCTCTATTAACCACCTTCCTCCAAAACATAAAGAGGGGAAAAAATAAAAAACACCTTGATTGTGATCTTCCCAGGTAACACCTCCTGTCAAAAGGATTGCCTCTCCCTAATGTTGTCATTTAGCTCAGGAATTATGTGGAGATAAATGAATGCAGCAACCTTGTGGCTGCTAGATAATTTTATCAGCCTCATTTATGGCTTTCTGTAGATTGCATTAACGGCCGTTTCTTGGGAGATAAAGGATAAAGTGTACCTTATGCAAAATGCCCCACTGAAGAACGTGAGCCTCGGAGCCACTCACAGTGTTAGCGGGCTGGAGGGAAAAGGTGAGGGCGCTGAACAATCCATCAGCAGCAGGGTTTGTTTTGACAGTGCCATGGGCGACGCCAGCCAGAAGCCTGTTTGGCAGGTGTGTGTGAGGCTACAGCTAAACTCTGTCCTGGGGAAACTTCTCAGCAACTCCAAACAGAACTTGAGGCAGGGCCTGTGTACTTTTTAATTGTTATTGTGTTTTTAAATAAATGCACCCACTTAGAAAAAGCAGTGTTGATAACATTTCAACTCAGTATTTAGGAGTTAAGTCCATTTACAAACTGTTTACTGTACTATGGATATAAAAACAAAAACAATTCATGTGCTTAAAAAGTGTATGGTGTCCTTCAAGGGAACATGGAGGGGGAGGGGAGTTATTTCCCAATATAAAATATAAAATGGCAAAGGACTAAATTAAATGAATGAGAGTTGCCAACTGAAGTGATTGTTACCATTAAAAGAAAGGCAGAGACTCGGTGGTAATCATATGCGTGCATATGTTGATCAAAACTCACTAAAGTCCTGGCTCTGTGGTTCAATTGATTGAAACACCGCCCCCTACACCCAAAGGTCACAGTTAGATTCCAGGTCAGGGCACATACCCAGTACAGGAGTCAACAGGTTGACATTTCGCTCTCACATCATTTCTCTCTCTCTCCTTCTCCCTTCCTCTCTCTCTAAAATCAGTGAAAATGTATCTTTGGGTAAGAATTTAAAAACACACACACACACACACACACAACAAAAACATAGAACTCATTGAAGTTACCCCTAAAGTGAGCTGCATATTGTGGAATGTAAGTGCTACCTCAAAAATGTTGTGTTTGTGCTGTTTTTTAAAGAAAAATGAGAACGGTAAAGCCTGTGGCTTCCTGCTACTAGTTTTGTATTCTGCTTACTTAAGAGGTTATCATTGGAGAGAGCTGGGTGATGAGGACATGGGAACTCTCTGAATTCATTTTGCGGTTTCTTGAGAGTCCACATTATCCCAAAATAAAAGTGATAAAGGTCTTGTGGCTGAAATTGGGGGAAGAATTATGAAGACATCCAACCAAAATACTGTTTATCTAATATTGCCCCCAGCTAGAGATACAGCAGCCAGGAAGGCAGGAGCCTACATTCCAGGAAAGAAAGCAGACAAAGAGAAAGAATGGACCTGAGTCCCAAAAGTCGTGTTTGTGACAAAGGGAGTCAAAAAAGCTTAGAAATTTCCCCAGGACAGAGCTGAGAAGGAGAGCAAAAGGGACAAAGCAGGAGCTAACAGGGAAGGGCCTTTTGAAGAGGCGATGTTTAGCGGAAGGATCCCTAATTGAAGGGGGGGATAGGTTGGCGCAGAGCACAGGAAGGAGTCCAGGAGGAAGCGCGGGCAAGGTCTGGACAGCAGGAAGGAGCCCGGCTTGCCCCTGGAACCGACAGGCAGCCGCAGCACTGGGTACAGAGAGCCCGGGAGGGACCCAGAGGAGGTGGGGCGGTAGGCCAGGCATGCCTCCCAAGGCAGATTTGGCCCATGTCTTCTAAAAGGAATACCAGCTTTTGTTTTTAGTCTTCACTTACTTTATTTCTATAACCAGCAGGGAAAATCTCTTGAATCAGGAAACAATAATAACTCTGTATACTTGGAATATACTTATGGCGCAGATGTAATCCTCACCCTCAATGGGTTACGAACTTGCTTTTCTGTCTTGAAAGTATTCCAACAGAAGCCCAAACTGCTGTAGACAATATGTTAACTTAGAACTAGAAAAGGGAGCCATCTAAAACGTTTGAATAGTAGGATTTCCTTAAAAAGTTATGAGAAACTAAAATCAATGGTGCATAAAATTAAACAATCAAGCTTTAAAACATAATTCTCCTCTGTAATATCCTAAATGCATTTATATTTCCAGGGTCTTTTTGAAATACCTATTTTCAGTATCTCCTATTTAGCACTGAGAGAAAGATTTACTTTGAAATAGTTGTTCACTCATATGCAGACATGAGCTACTTCAGCTAAATCAAAGAAATACCAACTTTTGATCGATTTCTGAATACTTTCCAGATTCACCATCAGTTTTCAACTTCAGTGAAATGGTGACTGGCCGTTTATATTTTCTGTTATTTAGATTACTGCACTCTATTCTCGATACATGTGAAAGAAGCCTATTTTTCTCAGGTGAGTCAGCTACAGGAGCCAAGTATTCTGTTAATTCAGGTGTATCCGCCACCTTGTCAAAGTCTGGTATGATCTCTTAGGATCCTCTTCAAAGAGAATTGCAGAACATTTGTTAATACCCATCACTGTCCTCTTAAACAAACCAAAAGCTGATAGGCAGGGAAAAGGCTAGAAATAGGAGAACCAAGGCATGCCGTTTTCAATTTTCATACAAAGAGAATGAAAACGAGAGAGAGAGAACTGCCTATCCATGATGCGTGGTGTCAAAAGAAGCAATATGATTGAAATATTATGGAAAGTCACCGCCTTTACTGTCAATGCCAGATCGGAACTGCGTACCAAGAGTACCTGGTGCTGCTTAATTCAGAGCAACCATAAATCTGGAGCCGGCGAAAACATCTGACAACAGTTAAAGATGTTTTGTAAATGTGCATACATATTTATAAACATGGCAGCAGAAGCTGGCGAACGGAATGAGTGCGCTTCCCCTAAAGTCATCTGAAAGTCAAAAAACGCCATTAATTACTTTGTCACGACAACCTTGTTCAATTTCATCTCAGGTGACTTATCAGCTTTGATACAGAACGGAAATTTTAATACCAAATTGCCAGCTGCGACAGAGGCAGCATACCTTAAAACACAGAGCTCTTCCCTGGCCTCCACCAGCTTTAAGCTAATCTGCCCTGACAGAGGAGGACTCCTCAGAACTCGCGAGCAAGTCTCCCAAATATGAAGCAGTAACCCAAATGTCAATTACTTTTCCAGGAGTAGACAAATTGCTCGCACACTAATGCAATTGAAGCCCAATAATTAGATAACAGGACTACAGAGAGGGCCTGGTGACAGAGCTTCCGAGATAATAGAATCTAGTGTCCTACTTCTTAAATATTAACATCATTCTGTTTCAGCCAATCGGTTTATGGTAATTTAAAAAAGGGCAAAGCAAATTCCTTTTATTGCTAATAATATTGTGCTACTGCAGAGTTAGCTTTGAAGGTTAACAGTCTATGGGGTCAAAACTTAATCATGTGTTATTGTGCATTTATGCATTTTTCTTTCATCTCTTTCTTTTGGAATGCCCTCTTTGTGGGAAGCCAAGGGTTTATGAGGAATACACGTGTGCGAACACACACACACACACACTCACACGCTCGATGCACTGACAATACATATCCATTGTCAAATGATACCACCCAACTCAATTAACAATATGACTATAAAACAATCAAGCCCTTGCCCTAGCTCGTTTTGCTCAGTGGATAGAGCATCAACCTGCGGGCTGAAGGATCCTGAGTTCAAGTCCAGTCAAGGTCACGTGCCAGGATTGTAGGCTCAATCCCCAGTAGGGGGCATGCAGGAGGCAGCCAATCAATGATTCTCTCTCATCACTGATGTTTCTATCTCTCCCTCTCCTTCTGCTCTGAAATATATATATATCTTGATAGCACATGCATTTCACAATCTCAACTTGATAACCTTTCCTTCCCCCTGTAAAAGCCTCATTTTAAGGACATTTTATTTATGGCTACAAACTAATCTCAAAGGTCATATTCTACCCCTGTCCCATCACTTAGTTCAAATGCCTTCATAGAATATTAGTTCCAATTTCAATTAAACAGTGACTTGGTCTGTTTTTGGCGGTGGGATGAATTTTATTATTTTTTATTAAATTGATTTTTTCAAGGGCTTTATGGGTTCCTAAGCTTCTAGAACATTATAGAATAAGACAGAATGAGCATGAATTCCCCAATTCATAGCTCTCTCATGTTTCAGTAATATATCTGAATGGTGGTCAGATGAGCTGCCATTGATCTGTTTACAACACAGATTCACAAAATGACTTAATCCAAGACCACATTCAGTTTCCCTATCTTCCCAACTGTATAATGAGAGAAATTAAAGGTTTTAAAACTTTCTTTGAGGAGAATTTGATGAAAAATTAGGTAAGTGGGTAGGGAGGCAATCCACAGGTTGAATATCACCAATATTAGTAGTAATAGGAATAACTGGGTTATCCCTATGTCTACTAAAATGTTTATAGACTATAATAAGAAACAAACAACAAACTGGGTACAAAAATAAAATGATGAATATCATTTTGGATGCTGGCATGACAGCCATTCATGACAAAAGTAGAAACTGTGGAGTAGATGCCATATGGAGAGTAACAGGACTTTGTGAGTGTGCATGCACGGTCGGGTACAGGCAGGGAGCAAGGCAGATGAGATAAACTAACTCAACAGAAATACTATTGGGCATTACCTCAAGAAAGCTCTTGAGGTACAGGCTGACTTATTGTGAAACTGCCTTTTGTCTTATGTTCTTTAGCAAAGCCCCAGCCCCCCCACCCCCGGATGCAGTGTCCTCCTTCATAAAACAAGAAGGGACTGAATAAACTCAAAACTCCTTTACGACTGACAAGAAGATCACAGTTCAACATGGAGGACATGGAATGATTGAATCAGGAGGCAGCTCTCTCAGAGCAATCCAATATGCCCGGACAATTTTTGATGATTGGAATGAAATTACCCCAGGAATTGATACATGAGGTAAGAGGCCAGTGGAGACACAGCTCCTACAAAAGTTAGACTCTGAATAAATGTGTAAAGCAAAAATAGCCAATGGAATCAAACTGATCCTTTGTTGACAGGGGTCACCCTGGAAATGATGTGAGGATCCGACACAGCCATGTTTTTTCCCCAACTCAGAACACCTTGTTTTGCTGTTGTTGTTTTATTAGCTTGAGCACAGGATGAAGTGATTGGCTTGCATTTAAGGTCATGGGGAAGCAAATGCATTCTTGGTCACATGCAATCCCCTAAGATGCTCACAGCGGGGAACTGGGCCTCCAATGTTGACCTCCCATTGCATGCTCACTCTCAGGCATAGCCAGTTCTATGATAATGCCTGTTTTGAAAACCAGAATGCATTCCAATGAATGGATAGAGCGGGGAAAAATTTGACATAATGTGGATTTCGCGTTTACTCATGTTTGATTTCATCTGTGAAAAACACTAGGTTAGCACCGAAAACTCCAACCAGCTTGAATGAGCTGCACAGAAATGCATACACTCATGCAAGCACACACCTCAAATACCCGCTACCTCCATTCACAGTGTGGTTTTGAGTCACATCCATCCACATCTGGTGTCACAGTTTTCAGATCACTCCCCTTTCTATCCCTTCACAGTAACTCACAAGTTGCAACCCTTCTGAATCGCACCTCCATAAGAAAACTTCCCGTCTTCTTCAAGGTCAAGTTGCCCCTTTTTTGCAGCATTTATGAATTTTAATCATTTAACACATGCAAAACTATCTTGGGTTTGTGTGTGTGTGTGTGTCATTTTGTGTCACTGATGAAGCTGCCCATGCCCAATTTCCCCCATACTCCTGGTTTTTATTGTATGATTTAGCACAGTGCCCAGATTTTAGGAACATAGCTGTCCATTATAGCATAACTGAGGGTATATATGCTCTCACTAAGAGAAAGGGCAAGTGGAGTCACCAAATCATTTGTTCTCTCTCTCTCTCTCTCTCTCTCTCTCTCTCTCTCTCTCTCTCTCATCTATCTATATCTCTTTGCAGGTTTGGTACACTATAGGTTTGTAAAACTGCACTCAATGGGGGCATACAATGAAAACAGTTGAGCCAAGGGCGTGAGCAAAGGAATGCAGAAAAATCAACCAAACTCTAGGGAGGTTTCTGACTGTGGTTGAGGCAGCAGCTCCAATATAAACAGGTTGGATTCATTTTTTCCAGAAGTATTAGGTAGCCTCATGTTCATTCACTGTCTTTCAGAATCAAGGTGTTCTTGGAGATAACAAATATAATTTGGCTTCCCATCTAATGGTATCCACATAGAAGCCTACTGCTAGGACCCCTTGAACATCTCCATTCGTAATTTCCAAATGGTGCCATCTCAGGCCTAGACACTTACAATGACCCAGGCTGTTGTCCAAGGTCAAAACTCCTGGATGGTTGGGTGTTGGTGACCATACAAGCTATGGTGTGGCTGTGCTCCAGAGTCTGTCCACAGTCCAGAACATAACTTATGGGTGTTTCTTTCTAGCCTTGGTAAGCCTTTAATAGGTAGCTGTGGCTAAGGGTGTTGGCAGACAGTGTATAAATTTGTTGTGTTAGCAAGCATCCCACACAGGCAAAAGAGGTGTGGTGAGCCCCAAGGCTCTACTGACATACAGTTTCACTTCTTTGCTAGTGTTCATGGGGGAAACCCATCCATCCCACATCTCTCCCTCTGAAAGTTTGAAATGTGCAGTGCCAGGTATGTAGACAACTCCAATGATCTGCCTCAGGTGAGTATTATTTAGTTAATTCAAATCCATTATATTATTACAGAGATTAAAGACCTTTTTGTCCAACATGCTAGAAAAGCAATAAATCTGAATTAGATCTACCATTTTAGTCACTCAGGATTAGACCTTTTGGTGATGCGATCCATTAACGTGCTTTAATCTATTGATTCATCCTAGAAAGACACAATTTAAACTCAGGAGTCACAAAATGAACTTTCCATTAAGTTTTGGAGACTATGGTCACAGCTCATTTGACTTTTATGAACTAGAAAATTTGATGTAGACCACAATGGCATTCTATTAGGGGAAATCATGCATTTAACCATGTAGCAAAATACTGTAGTCAATTATGTGAACACACACCTATTTTACACATGGCTGGTTCTCTGACTTTAAATTATTAAGGATGGGCATTTAGCTTGTTTTAAGGAGTATTTACTCCAAAGTAAAAGATGTGTGAGAAAACTTTGTTTGAGAAATTAAATGAATATTTTTCATTTATATTAATTTTTTTCAATAAGAAACTGGAATTGAGCATAGAAACTTTTGCTTTATTTAGTTTGTTGCCTTGGAAGATAAAACTCATGACCTGTTTGTGCTTTATAAATGAAAAAATATATTTTCTATGAACAAGAGAAGAAAAAATGCAATCAGAAGCAAATTTTGAGATTCATCTGCCAGCTTGGAAAACATAATAATAATGTAAAAGAGGTGACAACAAAGAAAAGTAAAAACATATTTAGATAAGGTTTAGTTTCCTTTTTCTAGTGTTCATCTTGATGGTGTTCTCTATAAACATCATTTTGTTCAATATGCGTTTGTTTATACAAGTATTATACTTAAGCCAGACTATATTAACACCAGGTTCATTATTATGCACTATTTCACCAAGGGTATATTTTATTTCCAAATATAATTCAACAAAGGTCTATGTTGAATCCATCATCACCAACTTTTAACTGTGAAACTTTTCTCCCAAGTTCCTACTCATAAAACTCTGCCTCTTTAAAAGCCTGCGATGTTAGAAATTATATAGTCAAATCCCTCATTTTTAGAAGCTAAGTCCCATGATGGTTAAGTGACATGCTCAAGGTCACACAGTTACACAAAGACAATCCACCACAAAAGCTATCACTATCCTCTTCACACGTCTCCCTCTATCCTATACAATAAAACCCTAATATGCAAATCAACCAAAAGGCCGAACAACCAGTCTCTATGAGGCACACTGACCACCAGAGGGCAGATGCTCAACGCAGGAGCTTCCCCCTGGTGGTCAGTGCGCTACCACAGGGGAGCACCGCTCAACCAGAAGCCAGGCTCACGGCTGGCAAGTGATTGCAGAGGTGGTGGTGGGAGCCTCGCCAGCCTCTGCTGCAGGTTGGCGGTAAAGAGGGAGGGGACCCGGACTGCAAGAGGGCACAGGCTGGGCTGAGGGAACCCCCCCGCCCCAGTGTATGAAATTTCATCCACCGGGTGTCTAGTTTTTTATAAACAAGATCACCCTTGGGCTTCATTCATAAAGACACAAGCAAAACAAGTAACCTCCTGACCATGTTCTGTCTTCTCCCCTTGAGTCTATCTTGTCATCACATCTTGCTTATTCTTTCCTCTTTTTATCTTCTCAAGTTAACTTTATTTCCCTTCTGCACAGTTCATACCCTTCTCTTGGCTCTCACCCCCGAAGGTGTGTCTAAAGCCCAGTATCCTGAAGTCCCACTATCATCCTACATCAACCAGACAGGTTGCTTCTGCTCCTCTACTGCTGCTTTATCTAGTTTTATCTTTGCAGAAAACAGAGGCCAGGTTGAGCTCAAGAAATAATGAAGAAGTTCACTGACAGGAATTGATTAGGAACTGTGCTGAGGTGGGGTCTCCAACATGAGTAAGCCAGGTGCATGGGTGATTTGCCAAGATGGAGGCGCCAGGGCAGATTAGGGTGGTGCAGGCAGCAGAGGTTGTTGATTTCAGTTTCAGACATAAGGAATGAGTGGTGTCCATGAGGTATTCATGCCAATAGGGCCACTAGGAATATGCATGAAGAACTATGAGTCTCAAGCTCAGAAGAAACATTCGGTGCTAGAAATATTTTGGAAAGCCATCAAGAAATACTTGGGAGTTGAAAACATGGATTGTGTGGAGCAAAAAGAAATGAAACCATGGAGAGTGTCCACATCTTTCGAATGTACATTCATTTACTTGACACTATTTCAGTAATTCCCAATATAAAGCTCTATATATTTTGTTCTAAAGTCACTGGCCAGGTACGTATTTTTAATTACTGAACTTAATTTATAAATATATTATTTTTCTTTTCTTTTACTCCACTCCAATACACACAATGTCCACAAAAGTGCATGGTATGTGCTTTAAACATGTTGGTTGATGTTAAACATCATTTTAGCTTTGGGAATCCCAGTCCAGGCAGTAAACAAAGATGATTTCAATGCAGAAAATGCAATAAAAGACAGAACAGGGTAGCAAATCAATGTTTCCATTTGTAAGGAGAGAGAGAGAGAAGGATGAAACAAACATTATTAGCATGATATATAAGCACTGCACAGCCCCATTTATATCACTTGTATTAAGGATAAATTGCCTGAATAAATTCTATTATTCTAAGAAATAGCACAAATAACAAGATGACAGCATTAAGAAAAAAGTGAAAATAATAATGTTGATATTGCTGGAATTGTATGTTATTTCTCTATTTCTAGTCGCATGAATCTAGTTAGGCAATAACTCAAATTTGGCAGTGGGTTCAGCTTTTAAAGTCACATTCATATATCCAAATTGAAATCTTCCAGACTGGGAAACTAATTATTTATTATTAATAATAGCCTAGCCTCATTGTCTACTGCATTCCATGCCATGTGCTAAATACTTCACATAAATTATTTTAAGTACTCCCCCCAAAATTGAAAGATAGCTATTATCATGCTGATATTATAAATGATAGAACTGAAGCCACATTAGGTCACATACTTCAAATACCACACTAGTAATTTGGAAGAAACAAAAATTTAAACATGCATTTCTCTAATACAGTGGTAATAAAATATAAGTTCTGGAATCTTGGGTTCAAACTTCTGATCTATTATAGAGTTATGTTCCCTTAAGCGGTTTAATCAATTCTTTTGAGCCTCCATTTCCTCATTTGAAGAAGGGAACAATGATGTCTACTACGTAGAACTATTTGGAGCATTAAGTGATAATGTATGCCAGGGCCAAGTAAGCAGTAAGCGCTCAACAAATGGTAGCTGGGTAGTTATGAGAAAACAGATGGCAGAAAATGAGGCAGAGATCAGGACCTTGGAGAGCGACCATGCATACTCAAGAATGCCCAAAGGATCAATAGAGGATGGGGCTTTAAGAATGAGGAAGAGATTTGCAGACCTCATAGAGAGGAAAAAAAGAAAAAGACTCAAATTTAACAAAGAAATGTATAGTTTTACTATAAGCGTTAAGATTAATCTCAGATGGTTGTTGGTTAAGGGCTGAATACAATTCAAAATGTTTAACACTCACTAAACATTTGCTGGGTGCCCAAGTCACCGCTAAATGCTTTACCTACCTTACCATGTTTCTTCTTCATTTCTTAAGGCAGGCCCTATGACTATCCTTGCTTTTCAAATAATGATATTAAAGCTCCCTGGCTTAAGTGACTGGTTCTAGGTCACTCAACCAGTAAACGGTGATGTCTGCTCTCCTGATCTCATGTGGCTCTCTTCCTGGACTCCATTTCCTTTTACCCTTCTCACTGAACTTTTTGATATGAGGCGTGTTAAAATTGCTAACTCCCAGGAAGAGATCATCTGATCGACCAGCCACATTCATGGCTTTGGCTTTCCTCAGTCTAACCAGCTACTGTCAGAAAGGGATCTTCAGTCTATCGGGAGAGTCACTACAGCCTTGCATGAGGTTTTCTGAGGTGAGAAGGTGGGCTGGATGGACTCCCTCACCAAGAGGATTCATCACTATTGAAATAATTAAATCCATTAGAGAGAGACAAAGCTTAAGAAGGTAAATAAAAAATGGCTTTCTTTTTTTTTAATATATTTTATTGATTTTTTACAGAGAGGAAGAGAGAGAGAGATAGAGAGTTAGAAACATCGATGAGAGAGAAACATCGATCAGCTGCCTCCTGCACATCCCCCCCTGGGGAAGTGCCCACAACCCAGGTACATGCCCTTGACCGGAATCGAACCCGGGACCTTTCAGTCCACAGGCCGACGCTCTATCCACTGAGCCAAACCGGTTTTGGCCCACTGAGCCAAACCGGTTTTGGCAAAAAATGGCTTTCATTACACATTTCCTCATGGAGCAAAGATAAACATTCCAAATATCTCATAGCCATCAGATGAATGGAACTTATCCTGGGTAGGAGTTCCAAGCACCAAGTGGGGACCTTTAATTGAATTTAGGTGGGATCTATTGTTTAAAGATTGCTTTTCTCTCATGAAAGATTAGCTTTAGTATTGTATCTTTTTAGATGAAGCCTGATGAAAATGCTTTCTGTTAAGGATAATAAACAATGTCCACAGAAAGCTTTTAATGCATCAGACCCTATACTAAACACTTCATATTTGTAATCTAATTTAATAATCCCAGCAACCTTACAAGTTAGGCATTGCATCATTCCTGCTTTATGTATGACAAAAGAAGTGTCTAGAGCAGTGATGGCGAACCTTTTGAGCTCGGCGTGTCAGCATTTTGAAAAACCCTAACTTCACTCTGGTGCCGTGTCAAATATAGAAATTTTTTGATATTTCAAACCATAGTAAAACAAAGATTTATATTTTTGATATTTATTTTATATATTTAAATGCCATTTAACAAAGAAGAATCAACCCAAAAAATGAGTTCACGTGTCACCTCTGACACGTGTGTCATAGGTTCGCCATCACTGGTCTAGAGCATATAACCAGAGTTCCCTGGTTAGTACCTTGTAGAATTAAGACACGGATTTGGGTCTCTACCACTATGTGTCTAAAATGTGGGGTACAAGACAGTTTCTACTATTAATTATAGTAGGTGTAGGAGATGTTTAATGACAGTCCTCATTTAAAATGCCAGTCACTCGTCTTATTGGTTGTTCCTCCAGAAGACAAAATGCCAAGTCCATCTGCAGCCCCCTCATTAGTCAGCTACCAACACCAATTTGACATGACATGGGCAGGAGCACAGCCATCCCACAATTACTAGAGTAGAATGTCCCAGACACTGGTCTTCAGTTGTGTTCTGGGAAAATCTCACTGCATTAAATAGGACTGACATCCTCCAACCTAAATTGCAATGGGGAAGAAAACAGAGAGACTTAATAATTACTGATATGGGGGAGGGAGCAGGAGGCAGATTCCGCAAATGCTGAATTCCTCCATGCTGAAAAGCATGCCTGAAAGGAATATAAATGTTATCATCCCATGCCCTTTTTCCTCAATCCACAGGATGCTACTTAATGCCATTGTGTCTCAAGAAGCATTTACAGAATTCCATGTGTGAGACTAATTCCTTTACTAGGTACTATGTCAGCTTAGCAATGGTTATATGATCCAGTAGAACATTCTCAGAACCAAGAGCCATGATACCTGCCTTCTAGGCACAGCTCTTTCATGGATTTCCATGAGAATTTTTCCCAGGCATGAAAAAACTCTGGTATGAGTTTGTTAAATAAATGAAAACATTGTTAACCTATCTAAAGTACTGTAATAGGCATCAGAAACTGGACCATGCAAAATGGTATAGATTATTCTTGTTTTCCTATCCTCAATCCAGCAACTGTGTATTTTTCTGAACAATGCTGGCTTTTATTCTATCCAATAAAATATGCGTTAAGTGGTACATCCATAACTTTAAAAAATATATGGCACTCGAAAAGTGGAGCATGGTTAATATCTTCTGCCATGCAATGCTTGCTGTGATGCCGTGCACCCCTAAATTCTCAAAACATGACTCAAAGTCAAAATCTGACCTCACTTGCCAGTGAACATAAATGTTACCCTTCCCCCTCCTCTGGCAATAAATTCTACTGCAATAGAAAACTTGGAACAGTAGCTTCTCCTAATTATAGGCACCACAGCTGCAGGAAGGCCACATTAACAGCCAACTAATAGGATATTTTCAGGTAAAGCTCCACTTGAAAACCCTGCCCGATATTCCTGCACCCCAGTGGAGGTGACTCCAGTGTAAGTCATGCTTGTATCAGGTGAGAAAACACAGGCACATTTTTCAATCCCACCAAGCTGTCTGTTTAGAAGATGCTTCAGAACTGATTAATGACAGAAAGCAAAGAGGAACTGCTCCGACCGTGGCTGTCAAGGTCAAAAGCACGAGCAGACTGAACTGGGAGAGCCAGGGATGCTGTCGATCTGGATGTAGGCTGCCGGCTTCACGTTTTGGCTGAAGCCACCGATGTGTTGTCATTCCCTCTCGTTCCCAGTCAAACCACACACAAGATGGAGAGGCATATGGCACCTTCTCCCGACTTGGAGAAAATGCGGGCTCTAATTTAAGCTTGAAGCCTTTGAGAGTCCTTTGCCAGCAAGATAAAATATATAAGCCATGCTATTCTGAGCACCATATTTTGTGCAATATGCCTTGGAGCATGTGGCTCAATAAGTTTGAGGGTAGGGCCAACAGCAACTAAGACAAGTCACATCTTTCATAGAGAAAATGGACAGGTGTGTGTTCCCCCCAAACGTTAGGCAAACAATAATAACAACAAGGACGATGACACCATCAACCATTCACCCAGTTCTTACACGTTACAGGCCCAGTGCTGACAGATTTCCATGGGGTTTCTCCTTTAAACTTCATTACAACCCTATGGGGCAGGTCCTGTCATGATCCCAATTTTCTGAAGAAGAAACAAAGGCTTAAAAAATTAAGTTATTCGCTCCAGATCTCCCATCGATTGCATGAAGCCAGGATTCAAACAGAGGCAATAGGACTGAGTCTGCACACCTGACACTAGAGTACAGTGTGATAATATACACTGTGCATCACAGATCCTACACAGTGTAGTGTGTATACACCGGGCACTGAACACCACTCTGTAGTTAGGATTTGAGTATACTAACTTGTGAATTCAAGGCCACTAAATGAGACATCAAAGCAAGGTAGACTCACTCAAATGACTGCAATCATTGAATCATTTATTCAAACACATACTGAACATCTACAGTACCTGACGCACAGCAGTTTTCCCTGAGGACTTCACAAAACCATGTTCCAAGTCTGGGGTGTAAGGAAAAACCAGCTCCATGCACCAGATTTGTTGTAATGGCTCTTACTTGTTCCTTTGAGTTTAGCAAAAAAAATAATAAAAGTACACACGCCCACACGCATATGTATGTGTGTATAATAAAAGCCTAATATGCTAAGTGTCTGGTTGTCTGTTCAACCAATCAAAGCATAGTATGCTAATGATATGCTGAGTCTGCTCAACCGCTCGCTAGGATGTGCACTGACCACCAGGGGGCAGAGAGTCGACCAGTCAACCAGCTGCTATGACGTGCACTGACCACCAGGGGGCAGACACTCCGACTGGCAGGTTAGCTTGCTGCTGGGGTCTGGCCGAGCCAGATGGGCTGGACACGCCTGGGAGCCCTCCCTCGTCCGTCTCTGGCCCCAATCATGCACTGGTGAGGTCCTTTAGCCTGGCCTGCACCCTCTTGCAATCCAGATTGAGGGACGCCCCCCCACCCCCCGCCCTGCCACCAAGTGCAGAAATTTTGTGCACCGGGCCTCTATAGTGTGTGTGTGTGTGTGTGTGCGCATGTGTGTATCCAGGGGTGGGCAAACTTTTTGACTCGAGGGCCACAATGGGTTCTTAAACTGGACCGGAGGGCCGGAACAAAAGCATGGATGGAGTGTTTGTGTGAACTAATAGAAATTCAAAGTAAACATCATTACATAAAAGGGTACGGTCTTTTTTTTTTAGTTTTATACATTTCAAACGGGCCGGATCCGGCCCGCAGGCCGTAGTTTGCCCATGGCTGGTATACATGCATACACATATATCAACCCACAAAATATTACTCTGTTCATTTCATAGGGGAAAAAAGGTCATAGTATATCAGCTCTTTGGTGGACTGTATGAACTGTAGGAGTGAGATTTTCTTAATCATAACAGAGAGACAAAATCCTGGGTAGCAGATGAACTAAGCCTCTAAAAAATGCAAACTGATTTATAATATAGCTCATCTCAGAGTACAGGGTCCTGGTGTAAGATGCCCCAGCAGTGGAGAAGGTAGGCTCCCCCTCCCTGAGCTGTGAGTGCTGACACCCAGGCCCGTCTCCCGCTGGGCAAACCTGGCAGGTCAGGTGGGTGAATGGCCCGGAGTCCTAGAGGGAAGGTCAGACCCAGGCACCACCACATGGTACTCTGCTGGCCTGATCCCGCTCCCTCAGGCCCAAGCCTGCCCTTCTGTTGGCAGTATAGCAGACACTATTTGGAAGTGGTTGAGAGAATCAACTGTGCTAACTGCACTCTACCCTGTGGGCAATCCAAACATAAATAAACAAGGGAGGGAGGGAAGAGGGGAACCGAGCAGGCATGCTGAAGCAAGAATTCCTCCAAATGTGGACTTGCCGCAGGGCGTCAGAGCATTTGGGGGATGATGAATAAACTCTCCTGTCCCTACATCCCACACAGACTTGAGTGCCAGGACCACGAGACTGGGGCCTAAGGATGTGCATCTTAGACATGCAAAAAGTGGTTCATTTACGCATGATAATATGAGCATAACTGGCTCGCCGATGCGCATCGTTCTCCCGAAAGGGCTAACTCGCAGTCACTCTGAGCAACCAGAGTGCCCTGTGATGGCTGGGCCACTGCTCTGCATTAGCAACTCAGACGTTACTCTGCGTTGGCAAAAATAGGCACCTGGGAGCCGGCCCCTTAGATAGTTTCCCGTGCAGACAAGAGAGCCCATTTCCAGCCTCTTTGTGGGCACTGCAGATCCACCTCTGCTATCCATTTCACCCCCAGCCCTTGTTACATTTGGTTTTGTAACATTTGCTATGAAAGCATTCATTATAATGCCCATCTGACAGCTGCTGGTAAACAAAACAACTGCATGACAGATGGAAAATGGCGCCATTCGGTGGTGTTGAATGTCGCAGGTAGCTTTCCGAGGTCATCTAAAACCATGCGGGATGCAGAAGGCTCATAGTATGTGTGCCAAGGTCCGTAGTAGGTTAGACAAATAAAGGTCTTCAATTATTTCAGAATCGACTGGCTTCGTTTTGAATTGTGCTTGGGGTCTCAATTGGTTTGGGTTCACCAAATTTCCTCTCAGGCTCTTTTATTCTGGATCCTTTAGTAAAAGAAAATCAAATTGCTCTTTTAGCCCAATAATGTTTGGTAATATGAAATCCATATATTTGGCTAAAAAATGAACTGTATGTGCTTCAAGTCTCGGCATTAGGAAAGTTTGCAACATCCTGATTTTCATTTAAATATAAGAATGATGCAGGCGCAGCATAATTCTATGTTCCTTATATATATTTTGTTTTCCTCCACTTCATGCAGTGTGGTCTCATTACTTCCAAGATTTCTTAGTTCAAAGCCTTATAGTTTTTAATTTAGTTACTGAAGTTGCTAGCACTCTGGTAACTGAGAAACAAGGAGTTAGCAGAAAATATAATCAGGGAGAAAATATATTGATCTTTATTATGTTTGCCTCCTAGCCGAAGATTTCTGGGATCATATATCTCTTTTCTTTGTCTGAAATAGACAATAACATCAGGGAAGGAATTGCCAGCCAGGTTTATAAAGACTGTATTTTGTGTTTAACCATCTTTTTTATTTTTTTTCTTAGCTAAAATCAATAGTGGCAGATACATTTGTTCTGAAACCTTTAATTGTTTCTTGGTCTTTGGGAGCAAAAACTTTATTTCTCATGGCAGAAAATTAGACAAATAGAGAAAAGCATAAAAATAAATCACCCACAGTCTGCCTTCTTGAGATAACCATTGTTAATGTTTTGGTGTATCTCATTCCGTGTGTGTGTGTGTGTGTGTGTGTGTGTGTGTGTAAATAAATATGTAATCTGAACTATTCTAATACACACACACACACACGCACACACACACACACACACACATTACAGGAACACACACAAAACCCTTATTATGAGTAACAGTCTATGAGGTACCAGATCCAGTCCGAAGCAAAGTTCTCTCATGCTGTGTGCCAAACATTTGTTAACATCCTCCTCCTCTTCCCCTCCCTATCCCCACAGTCCACTACTATCTACTTCACATCATAACCAAGCAAGGTATATCTTCCTCCCAAACATGAACTAAATCATCTTATCTCTCAGTTCCCAGTGGCATCCTCTGTGTCCAGATCTCTAGCTCAGATTAGTATAAACATCGCCTAACTGACCTACTTGGTTTCCACTTGGTCTCCTCCAACCTATTTCCCACAAGGCAGCCAGGGGGATCTTCTAAATGCATGTGGGACCCAGTCATCCCGTTGTTTAGATAGTCCTAACCACCACCCCTCACCCCCGATTTAAGGTGGCTGAGAAGATGCTGGGCCCTTCCTTTCCAGTCCTTCCAGTGGTTCTCAACCTTATGGCCCTTTAAATACAGTTCCTCATTTGTGACCCCCAGCCATAAAATTATTTTCGTTGCTACTTCATAACTGTAATGTTGCTACTGTTATGAATCGTAATGTAAATATCTGATATGCAAGATGGTCTTAGGCGACCCCTGTGAAAGAGTCGTTTGACCCCCAAAGGGGTCGCGACCCACAGGTTGAGAACCACTGCTTTACTCCTTTAGTCTCCAGACAGGGCCTCTCCAGTATCTCAGCTTGCTCACATCTGGGTTGTTGCATATGCTGTCACCTTACCCTAAACCAATGATGGCGAACCTATGACACTGTGTCAGAGGTGACACGCGAACTCATATTTTTGGTTGATTTTTCTTTGTTAAATGGCATTTAAATATATAAAATAAATATCAAAAATATAAATCTTTGTTTTACTATGGTTGCAAAAATCAAAAAATTTCTATATGTGACATGGCACCAGAGTTAAGTTAGGGTTTTTCAAAATGCTGACACGCCGAGCTCAAAAGGTTCGCCATCACTGCCCTAAACCATAGTTCCCCTCCTCTCCTTTCCTCCTCTCATGGCCCAAGCTAACTCCTCTCTCCCCTAAAACTCCTGCTCCCATCCTGTTACTGCCTCAGGAGTGCAGAATGCTTTCCATGACCTCCTGGAGGTAGCCGCATGACACCCTATGTTTCCCCATCAGAGCACTCAGGGGGGGAGTATGAGAATGGTTTTTAACTGTAAACCTGTTATAAAGGTGTGTCTCCAATGTACCACTGCCCCTCTCCACCTGGTCCATAATCAATGATGCTTAAAAACGTGCCAAATGGATATCAAGCCCATATAGTATCACTTAATAGATGAAGAAGTAGAGCTGCAAAAATATAATCAGTGACTATTCAGGACCTTCAATCATGACAGTTTAATAACTAGATTTTCCCAACTCAGGGCCCATTGCACACCAGCGCTACTCCACCCTCCTCGGGACATTCTGCCCTAAGCCAATCCTGAGCACCTGGACCCTGAGCACCTCCCACTCCCTTCACTCCTCACCAGCACCCGCAGAGCCACACCCACTATCGGTATTCCGGAGACCAGGTGGGCATCTTCTCCAGACACAGCCCTGCTATCCAGCTCCCACCTGACCTCAGCCTCTCCCCACACTGATCCATAATCCACCCAAACAGCCTCTGACATGGTTCGCATCAAGCCATGTGTCTCCATATATCTGTCTCCAACACAAAACTACCCATTTGGCACAAAACTAATGCTATCCACATAGCTTTAAGACCCTCTGGATAACGCCTTTGTTCTTGCCCCCATGCCTCTGCTGTAACAGCCCCTGCACGCACACTTCCCTCTCCATTTCTCTTTGATACTTTATAGCTTCTACTCCATCTCAGCCCAAATTCCCTCGTGCAGAAAAAGCACCCCCTAACATCACACTCTAACCCCGAGCCATCCCTCGATGTATTCCTTAATGAAGTAATCTGTAAATGAGTGCATTTTAGACCTACCACTATGAACTGATGAATTCTAAAAAGCACTTCCCCACGTTGGATTTCTAAGGCATGGTTCCGTCCTGTCTACTAGATCTCAGCCAAAATGAGTGCATATAAACCCAGGAGCCTGTCTGAACAAACATGTTTCAAGTCCTCCGGGGGACCCTCCTCCTTCCATGGCAAGGAACAAATATTCAAGGAAGACAGAAAATGGATAACGCCAGAGCAACACAACGTCGACTTTAAGTCCTGGCTTTGCAGGCCAGAAAAAAGATGTGGGTCTGTGGTCCACAGCTCTCAGCAGAACTCCCGCTGTGCCCCTTCTCCAAGAGGCACCTGTCCTCCATTCTTGAGGATGTCGAGGCAAGACCCAAACCTCCTCTGGTCCCCACTCTCATCTCGCCGACCATACCATGAAATATATTTTTAGAAAACTAAATGACATCTATGAAATCATGTTTTAAAGTAATACATAGCCACAGTCCACAGTCCTTCTACAAGGTTTATTTTCTTATAGAAGCAGAGACATGAACCATTTAAACCTATAAATGATGGGGGTGAGATACTGTGTTCTATTTACATAATTATGAGGAAGTTTTAAAATGTTCAGTGTAAACTGGCACCGGAGACCATCGCCTCGAAGGCCCTGTTTGCAAACATTGCCCAGTTTTGTTGAGAAGGAGGACGTGATGGAAAGAGGCAGGCGGAGGCTAAGAGCACCAGGCTCGAGAGAGCGCTGCATCGTGAATCCTCGAGTGGCCTTAACCTCTCTGAACTTCAGTGGTTTCTTTGTAAGATGGAGATAATCAGCTTATTGTCAGTATTGAACGCCTGGTGACAGGATAAGATCGCCCAGGTGGGCAGAAGGGAAGCCTCCCTGAAATGAATTTAAGAGAAAATGAAAGGAGAAAAAAAAATGATAGCAAATATAGACAAGCCTTATTTTGGAGTTTTGTGCAAAGGAGCTCAGAGAAGCAGGCGGCAGATGGAGGGAAGTGGAGTCACAGGAGACTTTCTTCATGGTGCATATATTATGGCATGTGCGTGTGCTGATGGGTGTGGGCCTGTCTCAAGGTGTCAGATAGGGTCTATGAGACGGAGAGTCCTAAATGTGTGCCTTTATACCACACCTCATCCTTGTCCTGCAGACTCAAAGAACCAACTGTCTCCTTGACCTTTCTCCTAGGAAATCTAATGGGCATCATGCTGGATAGGTCTAAACATGAACTCCCAATCCCCCCCCCCAGCCCCCTCCTTCAGCTCACTCTCTCTTCTTCCCTCTCTCCCTCCCTGACAATCTGCTCCTCTGGCAATCCATCTTGAAAATAGCACTTCCATTTTTGACATGCTCAGGCTGAAATTCTTGTAGTAACCATTGGCGCCTCTCTCTTTGGCACAGCCCACAGTCAATCCACTACCCAAGTAGACCGTCTTTGCTTTTGAAATACATCGCACTCCCACCAGTCCTCACTCCTGCATTGCTGCCAAGCTGCTCAGCTCTCGCCCGAATGTCTGTCATGCTCCCTGTGCTGGGCTCCCTGCTTTGACCTTGCCCCAATAGCCGCAGTGTTTCTTTCAAATGTGCATCATGTCCTGTTCAATATCCTCTGTGGCCTCCAGTCTCGCTCACAGCAAAATCTAGGTTCATCCCATGACCTGCAAAACCCCACATGATCTAGCTCCTGTTAACTCTCTGATGTCATAGATGACTATTCCCCCACCCCCACACACAGATGCACACACACACACACTAGCCACACCAAACTCCTTGCTGTGAGCGTGGCAAACAAGGTCCAGCCAAGTGCCTTTGCACTGGCTGCTTCTTCTGTGGGATCCTCCCAGGTACTCACATGGAACTCTTCTTCAGTACTTCCAGACCTCTCCTCAGATGGCACATCTCAGAGAGGCATTCCCAGACCACCACCTCCACAGACTAAAGCATCCCTCACCCAATGCATCATGTCCTAGTCTCCTTACCTTGTTTTATTTTTCTTCATGTCAATAACATTATATGTCATTTCTTTCCATGTGTATGTCTAGTAGAGCATAAGTTTCTTGAACGAGTTTTGTTTGTTTGTTTGTTTTTATGTTATGTCTTTAGTTTCTAAAAGACTGCCAACAATTTAGTAATTTAGTAAGTGCTCAACAATATTTGCGAGTGAATTAATATATGTATATATACACACATATATATGTATGTGTATATATATGTACACATATATATATACACACATATATATGTATGTGTATATATATATGTCATATATATATACATATTTATTTCTTGGTTTCCTTTCTTTCTCCACCCTCACTAATAAATTAATATACACAAATTTCAATGAAATAGTATGTTACATGGCTAAATAAAACTACATTAAGAGGTTCATTCAAATCTTTTTTACAATTCATTCTATTTTTCACAAACTAAATATTTTCATTAAAAAAGAATTATGTAAAAATAGGGCTTTCCTATATTCACATGTTTCAGTAGGAACATAAAAGAAAGAAGTTAAAGGCTATACTATTTAACTACAACCTTTCCTAAATGCCCGTAGGTGGTCAGAATATCCAATGTAATCAGCCTTTGTAACAATAAATATCAATTTTAAGTATTAGTTAAAATCATTGCCGTGATATATAGGTTTAAGTGAGTTTAATGATAAGGGGAGCGGCTAAGTAAACATTACGTCAATTCAATACAGTAATATGCAACAATCAAATAATAAATGGAAGAAGGTAAACCTATGAAGAATGTTTGTGTGTTGAGAACAAGAAATGAATGCATGTGCCATTTGAATATGTAAATATTCATTCATAAAGATACATGCATACATTAAAAATAATCATAGCAGGTTGGTGGAATTATGAGTGGGTTTTTCACTTTAAAATGACTTTGCTATATTGTCTTATGTGGATTAAGAAGTCATACTTTATGAAAGTGAAAGAGACTATAGCAGAGGAAAAGAACAAGGAACAACACTGAATTAAAAGCCAATAAATATTTCAGTCTCTAATCTTCTAATTTCTTACATAAAACAACATATCTTAAGCAAGTTATTCATCACCTCTGTGCCACAGTTATCTCTTCCAGAGAGGAAGGATGATAAAGTAATGGGATCTCCAAAGAATAAGAGTGACAAAGGCAATGCTCCATATTCATCAAATGTTCTCACATTCCTCCTGGGCATACAAGAAGACCGAATTGTCCAGCCTTCCTTCTTCCTTGCATCCTAGTGGGACCCTGTGATTGAGAGCTAGCCAATGCAGTGTGATCAAATGGTAGAGAGCACCCTGGCCAGGTGGCTCGGTTGGTTGGAGCATCATCCCATACACCAAAAGGTGCTGGTTCAATCCCTGGTCAGGGTGTTATGATACATATGGAAGCAACCAATGGATCTCTCTCTCTCTCTCTCTCTCTCTCTCTCTCTCTCTCTCTCTTTTTTTTCTCTCCCCCTCTCTCTCTAAAGAACAATAAACATATTCTTGGGTGAGGATTAAAAAAAATGGCAAAAAGCACTTCCAGGAAACATTCCATATAATTGTTAATGTTCTCTCCCCCTATTCATGGGGCTTGAACCAATATTCCAAAATGATGGAGTCACAGCTAGAAGGAGCCTAGACCCAGAGAAAAAATCCAGTCAGTCCACTATTTTCTCATCAATCCACTATGAGAACAAGAAATAAGCCTTAATTATGTGATACCATTAACATGCTATGACTTGACTGCATGCTGCTAATGTTGACTGTTGTCTTAGTCCGCTCCAGCTGCTATAACAAAAGTACCATAGACTGGGGAGCTGATAAACAATGAAATTTATTTCTCACAGTTCTGGAGGCAGGGCAGGCCAAGGTCATGGTGCTGGCAGATTCAGTGTCTGGTGAGAGCCTGCTTCCTCTTTGATGGCCATCTCTTCACTGTGAGCTCATGGTGGAAGGGGAGAAGGGCTATTCTCAGGCCTCTTTTATAGGGACTCTGATCCCAGTCACGGGGGCTGCACGTCCATGACCTAAGCACCTCCCACAGGCCCGACCTCCTAATATCATCACTTTAGGAAAACTTTGAAGAAAATCCCAAATGGTCCCAAATGAAACCTCCCACACACACACGTGGGGATTTTTCTTTCTTACAGAAACAACTAAATTCGGAGACCATGATTAGGATTTGAAAAAAGGTTTTTCAACCTGCTGTGCCTTTGGCTGGATGACAGGATGCAAATGCACATTAATAGTGGTTAGGACCACCAGCTATGGCTCAGGGAGGAGGCCCAAAAATCCTCTCTCTAAAAAAGTCACCATAAAGCCATACAAAATTGAACAACACCCCCCCCCCCCGCAATGTTTCAGTGCTCTAAAAATCAACCAAATGCTTCCAATAATCTGGAGGTGGGTCCTGGCAGCTCTGTTCCCACGTTCAGAGAGGTTCACTTGACTTGAAGTTGAGAGCAATGACTATATCCAGTGGCACCATGAGTAGAAGTGATATTCTTGTTGGTGGTGGAAAACTGGGTAGAGCCCATTGCATAACTGGCCTGAGGTTGTGGTTGGGCAAACAAACATATTCCAAATTCAGACTATGTACAGGATAAGTGAAGAGTGGAGAGGGCCCAAGCTAGCCACACATTCCTGACTGATTCTTAGGCAGTGTGCAGATGAAAAGGTGATGGCAAAGGGCCCAGCCAATGAAAATACTTAGGAAGACTTGAAAATGGTCTGAACACTGGATACACTTCCCTACACAGAGAGAGACCCGTGGGCAGAGAACAGGAGCCTTCTCACTGCTCCAGGTGTTCAAACACAGCTTTAGTTCCATTGTTGGTGGGCCTTTAGGCTACACAGACAAGTGGAGAAAGCCCTTAGAAACCAAGATGAGAAACAAAAGGAAAAACTAGAAAATGACAACAACAATAAGAACTGAACAAAGGCATGATGAGTGGCCACCTACCATGGGGGAAGCAGATTTCATAGCTTTAGCCCAGACAAGTTTATAAACAAAGAATCAAACAAAGCCAGCAACAGCAGTAACCACCTTGGGAAGATGAGAATCCAAAGTTTCTGTAATGTTTTTCCTACATATCTAGTTTTCCATAAAAAATTATGAAACATGCAAAAAATAAGAAATTGTGACCAATATTCAAAGAAAAAAAGCAGTCAGTAGATATCATCTCTGTGGGTTACCAGATGCTACGGCTACAGGGCTGAAGGATGGTCAAAGAAGGAAAGGAAAAATGTTAAGAATCAAAGTATGCAAATGATGAATCCAAAACCAGCAAATTTAAATAAGGAATAAAATTAAAAGTGTTATAGGAATACTATGGACAATGTCTATCTTAAAAAATTATATAACCTAGATAAAATGGAACAATTCCTAGAAAGACACGAACTCCAAAAATCAAGAAAAACAGAAAACCTGAATAGACCGGTACCAAAAAAGAAATTGAGTTCGTGAGCAAAATCTTCCCACAAAGGAACACCCAGGCCCAGATGGCTCCATTGGTGAACTTGAGCAAAATTTTAAAGAAGAATTAACATCAACACTTCTACATCTCTTACAAAAGAGTAGAAAAGAAAGTAATACAGCCCAACTCACTTAGTAAGCCCAGCATTACCCTCCAACAGAAAATGCCAGTCTAAATCTACTTTACCTCACTCACAAGTGAAAGCCGACAGGTCATTGCTAAAGCTATAACTTACGATTAAATTTAGCAGTTCTGTAAGTAAACATATTTTAATCTGATAAAAGTCTTAAAGGACTACAGAAAAAGGGGGCAAGATGACCCTTAGGATCCTCCTTATTCAAATATTCCAGATTCAATAAAAACATTGTGTTTATTTTTGTTATTATTTGTTTAAACCCTCACCTGAGGATATTTTTCCCATTGGTTTTTCTAGAAAGAGTGGAAGAAAGTGAGGAGGGAGAGAGGGAGAGAGAGGAGGGAGGGGGAAAGAGAGAGAGAGAGAGAGAGAGAGAGAGAGAGAGAGAGAGAGAGAGAAAGATTTGAATTGGTTGCCTCCCACACATGCTCTGACCGGGGCCGGGAAATTGAACCTGCAACTGAGGTATGTGACCTTGACTGGGAATAAAACCCACAACCCTTTAGTCCATGGGCTGACACTATAACCACTGAACCAACCAGCCAGGGCAGAACATTGTGTTTAATATTAGGGCACCTGAAATAAATACATTTCCTCTGTTACATTGCTTTCAAAATATACTTTTATGCTCTAGCCCAGGGGTGGGCAAACTTTTTTGACTCGAGGGCCACAATGGGTTCTTAAACTGGACCAGAGGGCCGGAACAAAAGCATGGATGGAATGTTTGTGTGAACTAATATAAATTCAAAGTAAACATCATTACATAAAAGGGTACGGTCTTTTTTTTTTTTTTTAGTTTTATTCATTTCAAACGGGCCAGATCCGGCCCGCGGGCCGTAGTTTGCCTATGGCTGCTCTAGCCGGTTTGGCTCAGTGGATAGAGCGTGGGCCTGCAGGCTGAAGGGTCCCAGGTTCGATTCTGATCAAGGGCACATGCCCGCATTGTAGGCTTGATCCCCTATGGGGGACGTGCAGGAGGCAGCCAATCAATGATTATCTTTTACCACTGATGTTTCTATCTCTCTCTCCCTCTCCCTTCCTCTCTGAAATAAATAAAAATATATTTTAAAAAAGAAAAGAAAAAATATATATGTATACTTTAATTTTCAGCAAGCCATCAATGATGGAAATTCTAAACATATTTGAAAAATACTTAATAAATACTTAATTTCCCGAATCTATAGATATGGGGTGCAAAAGTTAAACAGGAGCCCTGGCTGGTTTGGCTCAGTGGATAGAGTGTCGGCCTGCAGAAAGAAGGGTCCGGTCAAGGGCACATGCCTGGGTTTCAGGCTTGATCCCCTGTGGGAGGTGTGCAGGAGGCAGCCAATCAATGATTCTCTCTTATCATTGATGTTTCTATTTCTCTCTTCCTCTCCCTTCCTCTCTGAAATCAATTATATATATATTTTAAAGTTAAACAGGAAAAAGTGACCTCTGTAAGTACAAGCAAGGTCACAGGCTAGTGTCCATATTCATCCATGACCATAACCAAACATTCATCATAATCTTCTTTCTGTTGGCTAGGAAGCACTCATCATAGTTTAGGGAAAAATTAGATCCTACAACATGACTGTCTCAAAACAAAGTCAACTTAAAGTTCTAAATTTTAAAATCCTAAGTATCCAAAATGTTAAATGGCTCCATCTTCAGGGTAAATGGGAAAAGGCTCTATTCTCCCAGCCCTGAAAATGCAGGAGCTATTCCAAGTCCTTCCTGAATTAGAAGGATGTAGCTTAACTGAATTACTCAGAGACACGTGGCTGATCTGGAGCTGAGATTTAGAACTGGGCTCTCTGCCTCCAGAAATAGGCCCCTCCCACTAAACCTGCTCCTTAGACTCACGTGGGAAGCTTGTAAGAAACCACCAACACTTGGGACCCAAGCCCTAACCTGTGGAATCAGAATTACTGGGGATGGAGTCCACGCAGGGGTTTCCTTTTCTGAATGGCCCCTTGTGATTCGGATACGCACTCAAGGTGGACAGCCTCTGCATTGGGGCCATCATCTCTCCTGCTTCGGAACTGGACATGTCTGATGGTCACCAAGTTCCTCTTCTTGTCACCAAGAGACTGCTTTGAAAGCCTGCTACTCCATGGGCCCTCTGGGTACAAAGCCGTAGCCTCGGGCACTGGTTAAAAATGCAGACTCTCCTGCCTCATCCCGGACCTACTGAACCAGAACCTGTGTATTTCACTCAGCCCCGCCTCCCCCAGGTGTATGTTAAATGAGCGCTATCATAGTGTGCCCTAGAGAGGACGCACTGGCTCCCGGGGCTGTGAATGGGTGCTGCTATCAACCCATGCGCAGCAGTAACTATCCCCTTCACCATCCAGCCACCCAACCCCCACCAAAAAGGTGCTCACCCCGACCAGGCAGTGTGTGGTCAAACACCTTTGGGATAGACTGGATTATACAAAGTCAAATTACTTTCTCTACTCCAGGCTCTAGCAAAACCTATAATGTTAAAGTGGTAATGTGCGCCATAAATCTCCAAGAGGAGAAATTTCCCAAATATTTATGGCTCTGGTGCCCTGTAACTCAGAAGTCCTATTAACATCTTTTGCAGACAACGTGTTCCCAGGGACATATTATGGAAAATATATACTCAGAAGAGATGCTCTTTTTTCTTCCCTCCATGAACACCCCGCACACCTTTTCACAGTTAGGTGCTGGCTATTTACTTATTACCCTGAATACTGTAGTCGTCATAAAAGTATAGTCATTTTTATAAAGGCTTCACTTTGTATATCAGGCACCGTGCTAAGTACTTACAATGCATTAACTCATTTTATCTTCATAACTACCCTGCTAGATAGGGATGGCTTGTATTACCACTTTACAGTGAAGGAAACTGAAGAAAAAATTAATTGGGTCACTTGTTCAAGGTCAGACAGCTGGTACATGCTGGGTGCAAGTTTTTAACCCTGGCCATCGGCTCCAGGGCCTTCCCTTTAATCACTTGATTATTGGAAAAGGGATCGATCCTGAGATGGGCCCATAGATTTTCTGAGCTTAACCCATCAGGATAACTTTTAACCGATAGGATGTAAAAAGAGCCAGAATCTTAGCTTACACACTCAAGTGCGCTCAGCCACCACGAGACCTCGGGCTGACCCTGCAAACCCTATCTGAAAGGGAGTGAACGTCGGAGCATGTGTGTAGTGCCGACATCCAATGGCTGCCGGTCCAAACTTCATATTAACATGTGCACACCTTGCTCCTGGATGGGGCTCATCAGTGGGGACCACTGGGTCTTGATCTTCCATCCCCTCCATCGCTCAGTCTGAAACACACACCAGCAAGCCCAGGGACTCCTGGCACAGCATCCATAAGATGGTGCCAACTCACAGATGCTTAAACCATCACCCGGAAATACCCCAGAGACTGGCCAAGCTGTTCCCAACTACAGGCTGACGGCCTCAAGTGGGTAAGAAAAGGTGGAGGGCCTCGGGAGCCCACGGCAGAGGCAGGAACCCACACCCACCGCTCTTAAAGCTGCCCTGGGTTTGGGGCTCACAGTGAATCACTCAGAGGAAGGTTAATGGCTTTTAAGGGGCAGAGCTTTCCACAGGCACCTAATTAGTAAGAACAGGCTCTGTCATAAAGGCCAGTGAGGGTCCATTCTACACAACTGAAATAATTCTGCCTCATTCTTCACAGCAGGAGACCGGGACCTGGGGAGCCCAGAAGTGAGCATCCAGGAAGAACACTCACTGGGGAGCAGGGGAAGAGGGGGTTCACGTTTGCAGCTGTTTGGCTGTTGAATTCCCCCTCGAGTGCTGGAGTGTGGCCGTAGGTAACAATAACACTAAGATCCTGTCTATGGGCTGCTGCCCACCTTAAAGACATTTGGTCTTTAAATACTCACAATTCTTCCTTTGACAAATATTTGAGAGTTTACTTTGTATCAACCACTAATCTGTTGGCAGCTATAGTAGGTGGAATAATGCCTCCCCCCCGACATACACACATACACAAATGTCCATGTTCTAATTCATTAATTCACTGATACATTAACTCATGAATACATTAATGCACATATTCACAGGGGCCTCTGCAGCTGTGGCTGAGGACCTTGCAATGGGGAGATTATCCAGGTGGATACAATGTCCCAAACATCACATGGGTCCCTGAAGTGGACCTTTCCTGGCTGAAGTCAGAGGGAAAAGGGACTAGTGAAAAAAGGCACAAGAGAAGCTCTGTCCCTAGCTTAGAAGGTAGAGGAAGCTCCTGGAGCAAGGTGTTTGTGTATGTGTGTGAGGACAGGACCCTGCCCTGGAGCCTCCAGATTGGAAACAGGTCTGCATGTGCTTGTGTTCCCTCAGTGAGGCCCACCTTGGACTCTGGTCTACAGAATGGGAGGCACATAAATTTCTGTGGTTTTAGCCACCACATCTGCATCGATGTTTCACATCGGCAATGAAAAACAAACACAGCATGGAAAAGAACGCTGCTCTCGTGGGGTTTAAGTTCTTGTGAAGCGCCCTGTAAATGTCACTCTCCTGGTTTGGAAGAGCAGCAAACACGTACAGAAGAGCTAAACAGCTTGGCTCCATGTATTCAGTTAATAACCCAGAGTGACAGGACTTCAACTGAACTAGAACCTGAACTAGGACTCAGCAAGTCCAGCTCCAGAACTTTATCGCACCCATCATCCCGTGCTGTGTGACCCCAAAGCTAGGTGCCCCCCTCCCCGTTCTACCCCAGGGGCTTTCTGTTTTCTGTTAGGTGGTCAGGTAGGATGTGAAATTACGGATCTGCCCTCCAGAAACCACAGTTCACTCACATTGGGTGGATTCAGATAGGTTTTAACCTCAGAACTCACCTTCCTCAGTTTCCCTGACTCATTCCTGCTCATCCTTCCTTCCCCTGAAGCGACTGGGAGAAGATGCAGACACTGCCTTTCCCTGTGGTCCAGGCGTCACTCTCCCAGCACCTGCCACAGGGTCCTCTCAACTTCTGTGGCCTAAGCACTGGCCGTGGGGCCTTGTTTTAGGGCCAGCTTATC
This sequence comes from Myotis myotis, assembly GCF_014108235.1. Classification (NCBI taxonomy): domain Eukaryota; kingdom Metazoa; phylum Chordata; class Mammalia; order Chiroptera; family Vespertilionidae; genus Myotis; species Myotis myotis. The sequence continues at coordinate 98,484,366 of NW_023416357.1, forward strand.
CACAAAGCAGGGCGATGCCTTTACCACTAACCAGGGTGGCCAGATTACCCACTCCCTGTGGTTGTCAGTCACTTTTATCTTCCCCCATAAGGCACCTCTTCTGCTATTTCAAAGGATGGGTCTTTTCTCCCAAATTTCCACCAGCTGCTTAGACCCTAGCCCAGGTTGGGACCTACAATCCAGGCGCGCTTTCCCCTGTTCCCGAGTCACAAGCATTAGACAATATGTTTTATGGCCAGGTTTTTCCAGAACCACTTCACAGTTAACTGTTGGTCAAACAGCCGAGTAACAGAGTGCGCCACTAAGAGCCAGTGATGTTTTTTTCTAAGTTTCACCTACTGAGCTACTGCCTGGCCAAACTGTGCTTCCAGATTTGGCCCAAGTTATCATGGAGGTAGGTTTCTAAATAAGGCTCACACCTATTTATGGGAGCAAAGAACTGGAACAGAGGGAGTGCTTTAAGCATACGGTGGCGCAAGGGGACTATGAAGCCTTGCAGTGGATGTCACAGATTATGTTAATGTGGAAAATACTCCCTCTACTTGTCACTACAATGGTTATAGAAGAGAGTGCACAGCATAACATGCCTACTGCGCATGCAGACAGAGAGAACGGTGAGCACGAGAGCCCAAATGCCTCTACACATAGCTAACAGTGCCACAAGCGCTAGTATAACGGTATTCTTTTTATTTTATTTTTAATCTGTACTTTGACATCGATCATGCAATCATCACATGTTCATTTCAAACCAACTATGCTTAGGAATGCATCCAGGCTCGGAGGAGAAGAGAGCCCACCGTTCCTCGGTGACTTTATCAAGCCTTCAGCCAGTGGCTACACATGGCAGATGTATTGCAAGCTGAGCACAGGGAGGGCCACTGGAGAGACACAAAGGAGCGTGGCCCACACGCCTGGGCTCTCGTGGAGCTCACAGTGGAATGGAAGTCGGAGGAAGGAAAAAAAGCAAGGTAATGGCAAAGTCTCTCGCATCATCTTGTAACCCACCCGCCAGGCTTGTAACAGTACTTCTGTAAATGGTGACCTGTTAACTAATATGTGACTGCAGATAAACAGCCTGTTTGCTTAAGGATCCTAGGAACTACCTTCAAAAGACGCAGACCGCAATCTTGAGACATTCTGGCTCTGAGAGATTTGCTGACCTTCAACCAGTTATCTGAACAGACTGTGCTGGCTCACACATAGTCCCCTCAACGGAGAACTCTCAACCCCTTCCTTTTGATTCCCCTATTTCTTTTTTTTTTTTTCTACTCTTCCTTCTCCCTCCTTATAAAAACCCCTGCCTGTGTCCAGTTGTTAAGATGGTCTTCTGAAGCTGCCAGCTCCTGAATAAACCTACTTTCCTCCCGCCAGCCCCTGACTCTGGATTATTGGCTTTTGAATGGCAGGCAGCTGAACCTGGGTTCAGTATTAATCTCCATGATGACATCCTTCCTGATGCCCTGGCCTCTCACATTGGCTTCAGCAGCTTGCACTCTGTCTCAGCCACCCACTGACATAACCCCTCCAAACTCGTTCATTTGTAAGACTTCCAACTCTAAAATCATCTCTCTCCACACCTCATCTTTCAAAAAAATAACAGTAAAACGTGCTGGTCCTTGGTGGTCTATTCAGACATATCAGTCTTCTACATTTGTCAGGTTCAACTCCCGCACACAAATTCCATTTATCATGCTAACTCTTTTACAGCTAAGACTCAGCCCCAGTTCCCACATTTCCCCAGGACCCTGGACCCATGACCAAAGGTCACCTGGCTTTACTAATCTGCCTCCCATTACCCCTGCTATCCTTTTCCTTCCTATGAGGTTAATACAATGATGGACATGGTTTATATGAGATCCATCATGACATCACTAGACCTTCACAGTTCAAGCACATTTCCCAACTCCAAGGCGATGCTTCCACATGCTGCAGGGCTCCCCACCTTTACTGTTATCCTGACCTTCTTCCCACTGACTCCCTTTCTTCAGATGCCTGGACATCTTTCCTCTACTAAACTCTTTAAGGACATCTGGTCCCAGAGAGAATCCATGGGGGAGGGGGTTGAAATAAAGAAACAAAAGGGCCAGTGAGAATGCAGAATTGAGCAAGGTGACATAGGAATCTCCAGGTTAAACACCTCTCCCTCTGATATTTAATAAACTCTGCAAAGAAAGGACTCCCTTTCCCCCCCGGAGTGACAGAGAGTGAGAAAAACAACACAGAGGTGCAGGTATCAGAAAGACATAAAGACCTTAGCAGATATCTTAGTTCCAGAAAGATAAAAATATCATTATCTATTATCTGACAGGTCCTCTGGGCAGTTTTTACACGTAATCTGTAATGATCAAAACGCATTTTCAAGGTTGTATTGTTATACACTTGTTATAGATAATGAAACTGGGCTCAAGTTAAGTGATTTGCACAGAACCACTATGTTTGGGAGCCAGACTTTTGAACTCAAGCCAGTTTGAGCCTAAGTGAAAGACACGGCCTCTTCCCTTAGCTGTTAATACTGTAGCTGGATGGAGGAAAATAAACAGAAATTGAAAAGAACTGTTATGGGAATTCAGAAAATAACTCCGATTGGCCCTGAAACCTTCTGCATCACGCAATGAACCTTTTTTTTCCCCCTGCTCATGTGAGCAGATTAAACTAATAGATTATGAGCATTATTCTTAAGCAACTTATATCAGGGCTGATGGGAGTCTGTCCTTGAAAGATAAGCTGCATATCAGCACTGAGGGAAAATGAATTAAAATGCAAATCTGAGTGTGCCCCCATTGTTAGGCTATCTTTAATAGATATGTCTTCCTGAATACATCACAGGCAAAAACTGTCAGTTTGCATCCCAAATAAAGCAAAACCAACCTCTAATGGCATTTCAGGGAGGGTAAAGTTTATAATTGGATTTTGCCAAGGGTGGAATTCGTAGTTGACCTTCACCTGGACTTGTAATCTTTGCCTCATGGGAGAGGGGAAAAAAAGGACAATGACTTCCCCTCCCTGACCCCTGTCTGAAGCAGTGGTTTGACTGAGCACCAAAGCCTCAGCTGCAAGAGAAGGGCACCCTACATCTTCTGCTGCCGGATCCCAAAGGGAGCAGCAGATGTAGGCCCCAGGACTGTGCCCATGGTTGCTGAGACCCACCTTGAGCAGGCTGCTAAAGACTGGGCACTGCACTTCAAAGTGACTAGAGGGCAGGTGGAACTCTGAGCATGCTGTCTTTTGGTTTCCTGAATTTCCCATCTCACTAAGATCAAGAGTCAGTGCTGCCCTTGAGAGAGAAGATCCACATCCAAACTTTGTTGGATCCCAAAGAGCAATGCAGCACTTAAACACTGCACAGCCTGGAACATCCAAAAACTGTCATAAAGCTGTAATAACTTTGGAAATGACAATAATGGCAACAATAGCTAACATTTGCACTTAAAAGGCCAAATAAGAAGTGAAGGTGAGTGCTACAGACTTTAGAATAAGAGGGAAGTAGAAACCAGGATGGTAGTAGAAGTCTACAGAGAACGTACAGTCTGTAGCTGTCCCTGGAAAGGTAAGGAAGGTCATTGAAGAACAGTTTTAAGCAAACACACAGCAACAATGAGAGCATGTACTAGAGACACTGAATATGACGAACGTGTGTTTTGGCTCCTCCTACCCCCCTTTGGCCTGTTTTCAGTAATCCCACTAGTCCAACAAAGAGCTCCCTTCCCATCACAGGACCCGGCCTCCCAAAACACAGGGTTGGGCATAGCTGGTTGGGCATAGGATCATGCAGAGTAGCCTGTTTCCACCCAGAGTGGTCACTGGCCCAAGATGGGGCATGTGAGACAGACAGAAAGACACTTCCCTTATCCAGGGACTGATCGGGTACCAAGAGTGGGGTCTCTTCTTTTCCTGAAGACAAAGACACTGATGAAGTTAAAGTCTGCACTTTTGGGGTCATCTGGGTCACCACATGAAGACAACCTATCCGAGAATAAAATCAAAATAGGAAAAGGAATCAGAGATAAGAAACAGAAAAAAAGGAAAAGACAGAGAGAAAAAGAGAGACCTGATGACATTATTTGAGCCCCTGAATCTGGCCACCTGATGCTTGGTGAGCCAATGGAACTTCCAGTTAGGTGAGACCACCTACATTCCCTATATTATTTTTCTGAGTTAGGTCCCTGTCCTTCAGATCCTAAAGAATCCTGAGCTGCACTGAGTCCATTCCAGCAGGAGGGGAAGGGCCAGGAGATGGAGGAAGCTTGAGCAGTAGGTGGGTGCCATGTGTCAAGGTCAGATAACTCATTGCTTGGCCAACTAAAATGTTTGCTACTTTGAGAACTGGAAGCCAATGTAAGAAAAGCAACTCAATTATTTACTTATAGTGCCAATGTGAAGATAAAAGACTACATCCTGTGTCAGAACTGCAGCCCTTTGTAGGAATAATTTTCACTTCACCATGTAGTATGTCTGGGGGTGGAGTGCATGCACACATCTCATTGAAGAAATATTACCGCCCCCGCCCTTCCTCATCAAATCCAGTCACCGGGGGCAATGTCCCAGCAATTCCAGGATGCGAGTTTGATAGTTTCCTTTTTCTCATGCATCTTCCCACTTTACCATTGGCCTCTCCTTTTCCCTGCACCTTAAAAATCTCATTCACCTTCCACAGCTGAGTGATCAGACGGCTCAGAGTTCTTGTAAATAACCCTTAGCAATTGCCGAGTGCTGACGGTGCCGAACAAGAAAGGAAGAGAGTGTTTCTCTGTAGCCATAAAACATTTCATTTCCCCATGTGTGTTGTGAGTTTATCCATTCATGTGCATATTTATCAGACATGCTACTACGGCTTTTCAGGGAGATTGAAAATCAAGCCCAGAAAAGTTTAACTCCTTGAAATGATCCACCAGAGGGCAGACTTGTTATCTTTACTGGGTTTGGAACAAAAATGAGCTTCAGAAGTCACACTTCTGCACATATGGCTGCTTGCTAAGTACTGTTTCCTCCTTGGTTTTTACTGCCTTAGTGTAATGAACCCTATGACTCATCTCACATGGCAAATAGGACTGCATGGCTGTTTCTCTTTGGCAGCTGTAAATGTTATTATTTTCAGTAGATGATTATTTTCTACCAATAAATAGCTAAATATAAAAAACAAGAACAATGACCTATCCTTTAATGAGCACTTACTATATATCATGACCTACATTCAGCCCTTTAAATTCATCATCTTCATAATAACCTTATCAGGTGGTTACAAATGTTATCTCCATTTAAAAACTAAAGAAACCGAGGCTCAGCAGTTCATTAATTTACCTAAAATCACATGATTAGCCCGTGAATGATAGTTCCCTGCTTATAGCCCAAATAATCAAAAGCCAAGTTCTTAATGTACAGCAAAAATACTATATGTGACATTATTAATATACATATTAATCCTTTGCATATTTAGACCTATTTAGCTATTGCATACTTTTCCCAGAAACCTTTATAATACCTTTGAATAAAAAGATTCAACTTTTTAGGACTCTGATTTTTAGATGGTATTTAGCATTATATGGAGGTCAGTATGGCAAACACGTGGCCAGTTTTCTTGTGATGGGCTCCATTGAGTGTGTTTAGATTCAAACATTTAAGAAAATACAAAAAAAGAAAAAGAAATTTTGTTGAAAATGTCACTTCTACCTGGTGTATAAATGTTAGAAATGCAACATGCCCAGAACAGAAATAGATAAGCAGAGAACAATCCCATTACCTAAAGAGATCATCTGTAGAACTCTGGCTTAATTTATAATTATTTAAAGTATTACCAAGCTTATAGTACAAAAGGAGTAATTGGCATTGACTATAGTTCAGAAATGTAGAAGCACAAGTTTCTGATGATTTTGAATGCTTAGGCATAATATCACAACAAACAATCCCCTTTGGAGCTTACCGTCTTTGGATGATGATTAATATCACAAAATCTGTAGTTTAAAGCACAACAAAGCAGCAACATTTGATAGACAGGAATTGTGCTTCTCACTTCCTCCCGAAATGGGGGCTTCTTTCATACTTGCTTCTCTTCTTTCTCCGTATTGCATTTAATTAAGATTTAGGTAAAAATATTCCTACAGGCCACCATCAACTCATACACACTGCCAATTTAGGTTCAAATGTCAGGTGGACATGACGTTTTTACATATCAGTGTTTCTTTACATTATTTAAAAATGTGGTCTACTGAAACATTCTGAAAGAAACTAATAATAAGCAACAAAGGCACTGTGATCCTGAGGCTAAGATACCAAGGCACTTTTCAAGCTCAGAGAACATCCAATGTTTACATGAAAACCCCAAAGTCAATGAAAAGAAATTAACATACCAACCCATCTTTAAAATATCCCTCTAAGATGCATCTGATTTTACAATCGGGAACCTTTCAGCCACTAAGGTATCCTATATAATAAATAGGTAATATGCAAATTGACCCTCACTCCATCACACAGTCACAAGATGGCTGCACCCACAGCAGAGGCAGAGTTCCTGTAACAAAGATGGCTGCGTTCACAGTGGAGGTGGGGTTCCTGTAACGAGCCGTAACGAGCGATCAGCAGGGACCTGAGGCTGCATGGCCTCGGACTGGGTGGGGGACCTGAGGCTGCATTCCCGCCCCGGTGCTGGGCTGGGAGACCTCAGGTCGCACCCCCCAACATTGGGCCGGGGCACATTAGGCCATGCCTCCCGCCCCAGCACCAGGCTGGGTGGCCTGAGGGTGTGCCTGGGGACCTGAGGCTGCACCCCCGACCTGGCATCGGGCCGGGGGCCCTGAGGCTGCACCCCCCCACCACCACCCAGCGGGGCTTGACGGGGGACCTGAGGCTGCACTCCCCACCTGGTGGGGCTTGAGAGGGGTGGGGCTGGCCAGGTCTGGATCTTGCCCAATGGGGGTGGGGCCAGCTGGATTTGGGTCTCGCGCAATTTTGAGGTGCATGTGGGTGGGCAGGAACTTGACTCTGGGTCCCGGGGCATGCCCCAGACTCTGACAGGAGGAAGATTTTCATATACATTTTACTAATTTTCTTTCATCTCTGACACTTCTATTATAGAGAAAGGGCAAATAACAATATTAAAATATTTTATCTAATTAATTCCCTTTCAATGTGCATGAATTTCATGCACCAGGCCACTAGTTTAGTATAATCAAGGGTTGCAACAACAATGAACTTGCCCTTCGTTTATGCTCATGCAGGATAATGTGCTACCAAAAACTGTTTATTTTACACTTCCCCCCAAAATATAACTGCCTTGGCAAATATTTCATGGCAAACAGTCTTACCACTCCCCCAAAGCAATTTTCAAGAGAGCCTAGTGAACTTCTGGCCAAGAGAGTCCCCTTGGCCTATGCCCACCCTCTTGCCACTTGCATAAATTCTCCTTTTAGGCAGCCGGCCCTTCATTCTAAGGACCCACTTACACAGTGCCTTTCTGTTAAGTCCTGTGTCCAAAGGATAATTCATAAATAATCTTTCCTGAGCTTCACTCTATTCTGAGTTATTATTGATGCTCCAACGTGCATTGTATCCTGTTCTCCTCCCTTTGTGGTTTCTGAACAGCCCATAATGTACAAACCCTATGAACTTGACGTGGGCAGTGGTTTTCTAGGATTGTGGCAGGAGATCAAAGCATTCATGGACTGTGGAGTTGATATTGAGAGGGTTTGTGCAAAGTATCTCAGGAAGGGACCAGCAAATGCAGAGTCCCCCGATGGGCACAAGCTTAGCTTAAGAGAGCTGACAAGGGTTGAAGAAGACAAGATCAGAGAGGCATCAGGAACCAGGTTATGGAGAGCCTCCCAGACTAGGATAAGGACCTCACCCTTTGTTCTAACCATGTTGTACAGCTATTTGATGCATTTGGAGCATCGCTCTGTCTGGATGTGGGGGAATCAAGATATAGGAGCTCAGTTATGAGGATCTACTAGGAAGGAGCCAAGAATGGGGATGTTTGACCTGGGATGGTGACAGCAGGAAGGCAGAGAAGTGGGTAGACTTGGGATATAATTCAAGGAAGAGCTTACAGGATGTGTTAAGGAGGGACTAAGTGTGGTAGATGCAAAGAATTCTGGAATCAAAGTTGATGCCTCCATTTTTGGCATGACTGAGGTGTGAGCATTGTGAATGTCAGTGAGGAGAACAATCTCAAGGTCATTGTATTGACTTGTGGTTGGGGCTGGGTTTAAGCAAGTCTCAGGTTGTTATTAAGCACAAGGCCACTGCTCCCCAAAGTCATTACAGCACCTCAAGACAGATGAGAAAAGAGACCAGCACGAAGTTGAAGAGAGATTGACAACGCTTCATATCCTCTCCTTGGCACTTTGAAGGAGCATTTTTCCCTTATACAGCCACATCATGTCAGCCTTCTATTTGCCTCTTTTGTTTGTGGTGGCAACAGGTGGAACCAAATCACATCCTTGCCACATTGGTAATCAAATATAGGATCCAGCCTTAACAAGGGAGCTCTCCAGAGTTGCTAAAAATGGAGGTAAAAAGCACAGTCCCTTGTACTTGGGTCTTGCTATCACACGACATTTCCTCATCTGTATGTGATCCTGGAAAGCTAATGGACAGAGTGGAGAAGCAGAAGAGGAAGCGACCCCTTCATTTATTCCATGAGTGTTTAGTGGGCACTTGCTGTATGGCCAACACTCTGCGGGGTACTGGAACAGAGGGGTTTCTGCCTTCCTAGCTTCTAACCCAGTGGTGGACACAAACATTCCTCCAAGAATCCCCACAGTAGAACTAAAATTACAACCAGGGCAAGAACGGAAAAAAAGAGATGCTTGTCCCCATGAAAGCTTGTGAAGGAAAAATGTCACCCATGAAGAAAGGGCTAGACAACCAACTTCACTTATGGTAGCTTCCTAAATAAATTCTCTTAGAGTTTATGTTCTCAGACCCCTTTTTCTCATAGCTATATAATTAGAGAGAACAAAGTATTAAAATGGGGGGAAAGTAACTTTTACTAATATAGACATACAGCACAATGTTTTCCAGTAAAAGCTCAAGACAGGGACTTTTGTCAGATTTTTCTTTGTCATCCACAATGAAAATCATAGGAACTACTCAATAAATATTTGTTTAATGAAACTAACAATTTGAAAGGAGGTTTTTAAAAAAACATACCACTCCATTTTCTAGAACATTAAAGCTGAAATGACGATAAGTTTCACTGAAAGGTAATCATGTATAAGTATTCCAATAAAATTTAAATTTGGGTTTAGATAAAAATCAAATGAGACTCGTTATGACTGAAACTCAAAGGACACTTCCCCGACATGTAGAGACTGTTATGAGCTGCCATTATTTCTGTCGCTATTGACTAACAAGCTGAACCTCATTGAGCTTCTGAAACAGAACTTAACAGCCTTATTCACAACTGTCTCATTGCTTTGAAGTCCATTACCAGTGAGTCATAGTCTCCAATTCAATCCATCCTCTCTCAGCAAAATACTGACTCAGCAGGGCCCACTCTCACCCAGCCAGTGACAAGCAGAGTATTCCTCAGACCAGCAATTTGTCTGGTGCCTAGTGACCAGGGTGGACATTATTATTGATGGTCCAGAATCCATTCCATCTTCCTTCTCAGTTTTATTTTAGGAAGCCTCCCCTCTCCTAGTTTCCATGTAGTTTGGATATAGTTGACTACAAAGTTAACCTCCATCTTCAAGGGTGGTCACAGGACCAGTTTGGGACAATCAGTATAACCTATCTTTCTGTCCACATGATTAGTTTAACGATTTGTTTAAGGATTGATGTGCTACTTAAGTCCATCCACTATGATCATGCAGGCTACTGGAACAAGTGGCTTTCTTTTCACTGGGGGTCACAAAGGCGATAGGCCTAAGTCTGAAGCTGCTAGTGTTCATCTTTATCACCTCACAGCAAAATCCACAAGGCAATAAAAACACAGGAAAAGACAATCATGTGAGCCTATAAATTGCTCTTTGGCTTAAATTAGGTGAAGTCTGTATCTGGAATTTTCAAATAAGAGTCCACAATGAGAAAGGCCAAATGGTAAACATATTTAGTCCTGGCCAACTAGGGTTGCCAAAGTCAGTAAGTAGGAATACAGAATGCCTAGCTAAATATGAATTTCAGATAAACAACAAATACTACTATTATAAGTTTCTTCCATATGATATATAGGGCACCTATATATAAAAAACCCTAATATGCAAATAGAACAAACGGCAGAACAACTGAACAACCAAACAACCGGTTGCTGTGATGTGTGCTGACCACCAGGGGGCGCGTGCGGAACATGGCGGGCATTGGCAGGAGGTGGCAGAGTACGGAACATGGTGGGCATTGTCCACGGCAGGATGGTGGAGCAGGTGAGCAGGGGCACCAGACCAAAGCGGGGCACCAGTCGCTATCATTGGGGTGAGCCTCTGGTAGTTACTGAAAATTCTTTGCTCCCACACGATGTGGTCCCATCTGGTGCCCACAGTGCCAGCCCTGCTTGAACCCGCTGCTGGGTCCGGAGCCACCACTCGCACCCGCTGCCAGCACCTCGTACCAGCCTCAATTGCTCAGCCCTGTCAGCAGGTGTGAGCGGATGCTGCCAGCCCCAATCGCCCCTCAGGGATTCTCCACTTCCCACTGCTCCTGAGGGATGATCAGGCTGGCAGCCGCAGCTTGCACCCACTGATGACACCAGCAGCAGGTGCAGGCAGGGATGACACCAGCAGCAGGTGCAAGCGGGGCCAACACCTTCAGTGCATGGGAGCGTTGGTGGTGGGAGCGATGGTGGTGGGAGCAGGGCTGCTGGCAGACAGGGGACCAGGGGCCACGGCGGGAGGGGCTGGGCTCAGATGATGGGCCGAGAATTTCTTTCAAGGTGCACGAATTCATGCACTGAGCCCCTAGTATTGGTAATAAAAAAGTTATTCATTATCTATTTAAAATTCAAATATAAAAGAATATACTATAATTTATCTGGCAAATCTATGGCCAGGGCAGTAGGAAACTTGATTTCTGGACCTAATTTGGACACCCACCTACTGTGTACCCTGAAACAGTATCATCACCTGTAAGATTTACATATTTTATGGACACTTCATAGGGGACACAAAAAAATTTAATCATCATAAAAATAACTTTAAACAAATCTATTGTATGGACTGCCCATTTCAGCAACAATGCTCAGTGGCAGGTCACAGAGGATCCCCCACATGGAGTTTTAAATAAGTCCATCTATAAGCTCATATACTCAGATGTAAGGAGGTCGGGTAACTCAGGTTACATAGGTTTTGAGCAGCAATGGGGCTGTTCTCTCTAGTTTCCCCCACCACCCTAAGCCCAACCCTCGCTTGTTTGGCTGGCTTTTCTCACAGTTACTACATGAACATGACAGCTTCCCACACAACCATGTCAAGAGTCAAAAATAAGCATTCTCTTTGCAAGCCTCTGTGAAGATCAAGGAGACACCTCAGGCAACCTCTAGCAGAAATCTTCATACCCCATGGCCAAGAAGGAGGTCGCATGCCCCCCTTATCACATTACTGGCAAGGAAATGTTCTACAGTTGGTCACAGCTAACCAGGAGTCGCTTTCTGAAGCTCGTAGAGGCTCCTGTGGAACCCATAGCTTTACCACCCTTTAACAAAACCAGTGACCTATTAGCTGGGCAGGGGGAGTGGCAGTAGGCAGCTTATCTACAGTGTCTGACACTCCTGCATTAGTTCATGTGTTCTGAGAAGTAACAGCAACTTCTTTGGGGGCATAACTAACAGAATGTGGATTTTAAAAGACAATTTAGCTAGACCAGTGATGGTGAACCTTTTGAGCTCGTCGTGTCAGCATTTTGAAAAACCCTAACTTAACTCTGGTGCCGTGTTACATATAGAAATTTTTTGATATTTGCAACCATAGTAAAACAAAGACTTATATTTTTGATATTTATTTTATATATTTAAATGCCATTTAACAAAGAAAATTCAACCAAAAAAGTGAGTTCACGTGTCACCTCTGACACGCGTGTCATAGGTTCGCCATCACTGAACTAGACTAATTGGACTGAGCATCCCAGGTAAAGGAAGGGCTGGCTGAAATGTACATGGGTTACTACTTCTGTGACCTCAGACAAATCCATTCATTTTGATCAGCCCCAGTCTGTTCCTCTGTAAAATAGGAAACAGAGTCCCTATCTTAAGGGAAGTGGGGAAGAAAAAGTGACACCATGCATTTATCAGAGTGCCTGGCAGGAGGAATTTCAAATGCCAGTGGCTAATATCATCTTAAAATGCTCAGCGAGAGAAAGAATTAAAAAGTCTCTCAAGCCCTAACCGGTTTGGCTCAGTGCATAGAGCGTCAGCCTGTGGACTGAAGGGTCCCAGGTTCGATTCCGGTCAAAGGCATGTACCTTGGTTGTGGGCATATCCCCAGTAGGGGGTGTGCAGGAGGCAGCTGACCAATGTTTCTCTCTCATTGATGTTTCTAACTCTCTATCCCTCTCCCTTCCTCTCTGTAAAAAATCAATAAAATATATTTTTTAAAAAGTCTCTCAAAATGAAAAATAAGGTGGATTCTGTTAAATGGGTGAATTCCAAAGAAAGGTTGGCAGGTTGGCAGTGTTGGTTCCCACATGGCCGATGCCACTCTCAGCCACTTGCCATGTTCCAGTCAGACCTAGGAGGGAGGGAGGGGGAGCACTGCAACGATCTGAGTCTGGGCCACTGTCCACGGGCCCACAGACCCAGCAGTGCCTGTCCGCCATGGTTTGCTCTGAGACCTCTATGTCATTACAGATAGACCACCGAGCAGCTGGCAGATGGCAATGCCTACTAGTCACTACCGACTTGGGGCCTTTCTCAACCAGTAACCTGGAGGTTAAAAGCTCCCTTATTCATTACTAAGTCCTAAAGTGCTTACATGAACTAGGGGAAAATCTACCTTCTGGATCACAAAACACAGCAATGTCTCCCCAGCTCCGCAGATGGTCCTCCATGTCTAAATTTGCAGGCCAGGCTGCCATGATACATTCCTCAATCATCCCAGCTCTAAAATATTTGACCCTGAATCACACTGCTGTCTTTTAAAAAATATATATTTTATTGATTTTACAGAGAGGAAGGGTGAGGGACAGAGAGTTAGAAACATCAATTAGACTGCAGTGGTTCTCAACCTGTGGGTCTTGACCCCTTTGGGGGTTTAACGACCCTTTCACAGGGGTTGCCTAAGACCATCAGAAAACACATATATAATTACATATTGTTTTTGTGATTAATCACTATGCTTTAATTATGTTCAATTTGTAATAATGAAAATACATCCTGCATATCAGATATTTACATTACGATTCATAACAGTAGCAAAATTACAGTTATGAAGTAGCAACGAAAATAATTTTATGGTTGGGGGTCACCACAACATGAGGAACTGTATTAAAGGGTCGTGGCATTAGGAAGGTTGAGAACCACTAGATTAGAGAGAAACATTGATCAGCTGCCTCCTGCACACCCCCTCCTGGAGATCAAGCTCACAACCAAGGTATGTGCCCTTGACCAGAATTGAACGCGGGACCTTTCAGTCCATGAGCCAACGCTCTATCCACTGAGCCAAACCCCTTAGGGTGTCTTTTGTTTTGTTTTGTTTTTTATATGCAGTCACTGTTCGGTGTCTTAGTTTCCTACATTCAGTCTCCTGGACACCTGAGAGGGGCACACAACAAATCTTATTGTCTAAACAAGCAGCCATTGGGCAAGACTCACCCCCTCTTTGTGTTTTTTAAATATATTTCTTTATTGATTTCAGAAGGGACAGGAGAGAGAGAGAGAGAGAGAAATATCAATGATGAGAGAGAATCACTGATCAGCTGCCTCCTGCACGCTCCTTACTGGGGATTGAGCCCGCAAACTGGGCATTGAACCCGGGACCCTTCAGTCCGCAGGCTGACACTCTATCCACTGAGCCAAGCCGTCTAGGGCTCACTCCCTTCTATTAAAAAGGAATGGGGAACAATTTACAACTGGGTAGGACCAATGGTCACATAAGAATGAGAAAGAAGTCTCCGGACCCTTCTATACATTCCAAATTCCTAAAAGATTATTTGACTAATATTTGCTCAACCCCATGTCACATTTCCCCTCCGGCATTTACATTCATCCCCTCAGTCTCTCCCTCCTGATTCCAACATTAACAGAAGGTTCCCTCCCTGGGGCAGCAGACAGCATGACACCTGAGAACTAGCAGACTTAGACATGTTTATCATCTTCATCATCACTTGGCTCCCACTCCCCTTCTTCCTACTTTCCATCAAAAACCTCACAGGAAAAAACAAAAAAACTACTCATAGGATAACAGATTCACTATGACTTATTCAGATATAATGCCCTACCTGCTCTTTAGTTGCTTGACCTTTAATTATCATAATACCAAGCACTTAAATGACCTTGCTTGCACCATCATTCTTATAATGCCCTGATGAGGTATCATCAGCCCCATTTTAAAGATGAGCAAGTGGAAGCTAGGAGATAGGTAGCTCGCACAATGTCACAGGGTCAGTGAGGGTCAGCGAGAGACTCCATGTGGAGTGTCTAACTCAACATCCTTGTTGTCAATCACCAGAGCGTGCCCACAGGGGTGTCCGGGAGGTTGGACTTATCCTGATTTTGAACCCATAGTCTATTTACAAGCCAGATATAACTATGCCCTCCTTAATAAAGATATGCAAATCCCCTAAGAATAGGAAATAGACCTAATAGAAAATGTCTGACTCACAATGAGGGAGGCACTGAATTAGTGCTTAAGGCTGGTCATGTAGTTCCTCTCTGTTTCCTTGTCAGCCCATGAGCCTTCACTATTCCACTCTTGTTGCCAGGAAGGTACTCTTCTGCCCTATTCGCTAAGAGGGTGAACCTATGTGGATGCGCGCTCAGCAACAGGAATCCCCAGGGTCTGTTTCCAGCGGGGAAATGTTGCCCACCCTCCGAGTTATGGGTCTGTGGGCCCGTGTGGACAATGCTGTGCACACATCATACATAATCAGAAGGTGGGAGAAGCCACAGCCCGCACACATTGCTTAGTAATCGTCAATCACGAGCCTGTAGCAATGTTTCTGGAGTAATTAGATTCATGCCCTTCCACAGGGAACAGTTTCTTCCACTAACTTCTAGGACTGTGGATACAAGCATAAACACTCCAGTGGGGCCTCTAAATTCTGACCCAAACTTGAGCTGCTCTGACTTCATCCCATACCAGGAGCTGCTTTCTGAATTATGGCAGCTTTCTCGCTTCCATCTTGAAGCTAACAGGCCTCTGGGAGTCTCAACAGCCAGTTAATACTTTTCTACGCATATTTGGGTGGAAAAAAACAGTAGCTGGGGGGGAAGGGAGGGAGGGAGGGAAAGGGAGAGGGGGAGAGAGAGAGAGAGAGAGAGAGAGAGAGAGAGAAAGAGAGAGGGAGAGAAAAAAGAGAAAGAGAGAGAGAGAGAGAGACGGAGAGAGACGCAAGCTGTCCTCAGCTTCTTGCCCTTCTAAATTAATGATCAAAGCCACTATTAATTATGTTATTCTATTGGGTTGACTCCGACCATATTACACCAACACATACTTCACATTTTAATATGACATATAATTTTATTAGTGTATTCCATCAGCTTTGATGGAAACCTAAGCCTTCAGGTATGTGTTTTTTTTTTTCCCCTGGCCAATAAAGGAAAACATAAAAGATATTACAAATGTTAATAAAGCTTGGGAAGTGTGAAAATCATTTAGAAACCCAAGAAATGGCTATTCATATGTGCAGCCATAGTTCATTAGCATGTGGCAATTCGATCATCTAAATTAGAGTTTATTTTCTCTCTTTAGACAAGCAGCTTCTTATACCAGACCATTCATGGATGCATTTAGTGAAGCCTCCACAGACCCATAAAATGTAGAGGTGCCTGTCATTTTCCCCTCACTCCTCAAGATTGTCAAGGAGAGAAATGAGGCCCAGAAAATTTATTCTCCACTCTCTTATACCCACTCTGTTTTCCCTGGCTCGCAGAAGTGCCTGTATCCATATAATACTGCCCCTTCTTCTAACAAACAAATGGGCATCTTTTAGGAATGTGACCTTTGCTCTGTGACCTACTAAGTTCACAAAGTCAGAGAACTGCATAAAAGACTAGTAGTGAAATGACAATGTGAATCCTGGAAAGAAATGGTTTATGGGTTAAGCCTCGCCACAAACTCAGAATTCCTCTGATGGATGCTCACTTCCTCTACTGCATGCAGATGGATTAGAAGTACAGAAGGTGTGCAGATGCATTGGGTGTGTATTCATTGAGTGCTGATGAACAAGAAAGCCAGTCCTAGTCCTAGTCCTGCCTTCCAGGTCCACCATTCCGGTGGGACAGTGTAGGTTTTGCAGAGGACTCTTCCCACGAAGGACCCATCCCAGAGAAAAGCAGAGGCATCCAACATGAGGGAACAAGTCCAGGGCGTTAGCAGGGATGGGTGTGGGGGTGGAAATCAGAATTATGGGAAAATGCAAATAATTCAGCCGTGTCGCAGAACCACAGAAACTTCATCGTGGAAAATGATATCAGGTGTAGAAAATGGACTCAGTCATCCATTCCAGAAATATCTGAGGGCTTATTCTGTGCCAGGCAGGGACCCAGTCATAGAGATAGAGTCTCCTAAACAAGACTGACAAAGCCCTGCTTTCATGGATCTTACAATCCCGGGGTGGAGAGGCGCGAAAAGGCAATAAATACCATCACAAAAATAATTTCCGTGAGTGTGTTGCGTCCTTGATGAAATGAATCAGACAAATGAGAACAGAGAAAAGAAGCAAAATGTCTCTTAAAAGGTATCCTGAAAAAAGCCAGTCACCACTTGGGTCTTTACAGAGAGCAGAGATCAGAGGGGGTCAGTACAGGCACTAATTCTCTATTATTAGTAGTAGTAGTAGTTGTTGTTGTTGTTATTGGAAAAATGGAAGGAATTTCCAGGTCCCTCCAGGTTTTGCACTGGTGTCTATGCATGCCTTTAATGCATGCTTGTCAAACTCAAAGGCTAACATGGGCACAGGGCAGCCAGCCCCCAGCAACAAAGGGTCTGGCCCTAATGCCCCATAAGATTCTGACGTAGCTCCTTACCCTTATCTGTACCACAGTTACAGTTTAATAAATGTTTTGTTCAGTGCACATCATTATGACTTATTTGTGTAGCAACTTACATTTGGCAAACTACTTTCACCAAGACTCTCTTTGCACCAAGCTATTAGGGCATGAATGTTCTCCAGGTACTAGCTACCTTCCCAGCATTGCCAACGAGCCGGTATGAGAACTGAGTATCTCTCTACAGCTTGAAAGTAATCAAAGAACAACCTGCTTCTCTTAGGGGCCTAACCCACAACACAGAAACAGCTATTCAAACACTTAAGAAAAAGAACTAATGCATATTTAGTATCCACCTCATTGGAGGGATGCTGGCAGGCACTGTATTACATAATCTCATAAAATCAGGACCAGCTGCATAATTTGTGGAGCTGGATACAAAATGAAAATACAGACCCCCGTGATTCAAAAATTATTAAGGATTTCAAGATGGTGACAGCAGAGCACTAAGCCAAGCACGGACCCTTCTAGGTATGAGAAAGACCTGTGCCACAGCACTGCATCCTCCCAGCAAAACTTACAGTGTCCCCTTCCTACATGTGGCACAGGTTAAGTAACTTGCCCAAGGACACAAAGCTGGCAAAGGGCACAGGAGAAATGTAAGCCCAGAGTCCCTGTGGTCCATCCACAGACTGTGCAAGTAGTCACGTGCACTCACACGCATTCACATCCATACACGCACATACACAGAACTTAATTGATTTCACTCCAAAAATGATGGAGGCCCCCAAAGTGCCTCACAAAATGAGAAACCTTAATGACTTCATGCCCTTTAGAACTGCTAAGTATTTGTTTGCATTTCATTAAAATTGCAAAGTAAAACTTGATTTAAAATTCCGAGGCTCCATTTCAATGAACTACATTTGGGGCTTCAGCAAAATAGTTGAACAAATGAGGTGTGTGTGAGCCCCCTTCCTTTCTTCCACTCTGTGAGCCTTGGAATGTTTTAATGAAAAAATTTCATGGCACATGAATCGTTATGTGGGGGGAAATACTAAAACCTGATTGCATTATTGAATTCTAAAACTGCTCCAGATTAGATGAAATTACTTCAGATCCCCAGGGACCACATCCCAGTTCAACCCTTGTGGCTTTAATTGATAGGCAATCTCCCTCTATTAGATAAGCCGAAGCATGGCAAATGAACTTTTCTCTGGATATCTCCAGCTTCCCGAGCCATGAGTCCAATTCCAATAGGGTCTTTCTAGCCCAGGGGTGGGCAAACTTTTTGACTCGAGGGCCACAATGGGTTCTTAAACTGGACCGGAGGGCCGGAACAAAAGCATGGATGGAGTGTTTGTGTGAACTAATATAAATTCAAAGTAAACATCATTACATAAAAGGGTACGGTCTTTGTTTTTTTTTTTTTTTTTTTTTTTTTAGTTTTATTCATTTCAAACGGGCCGGATCCGGCCCCCACGGGCTGTAGTTTGCCCATGGCTGTCTAGCTCTATAGTATCAGCATATTTCAGAACATGGCCACTGGGTGAGAATGTATTCTAAAAGGCATCCTTGACCCACTTTGGTGCCAGGCGCTTGGCACAGGAATAAAAACAAGGGCACTCCGATGGGTCCCAATTGGATTGGGCATTCTTGTTTTAAGGGAATGAGATTTGACCCTGAGACTCAAAGAATAATGAGCCATCCTTGCAAGTAAGTAGCTGGGAGATGAGTAATTAAGGGGGTGGGAAGAGGACAAAACTCTAAGGCTACAACAAGCTTGAAGAGCTTAAGGAATAGCAAGGGGGTATATAATGAGCCAGGGAGTATAACAGGCAGATCTGCAATTTCAAAATTAGGCTTTGGCTACTGCTAATGGAAGGGCCTGGGGGTGGCAGGAGTGACCCGGAAGATGAATTTAGGAACTCCCTGCAGAGGCCATGAGAGATGACACCTGGACAGGGCCAGCAGCAACGGAAATGACCAGAGGTGGATGCATTTGAGATCTTTCTTCTGAAGGCGGAAACAACATATTACAGAAGGAAGGAAAAAAGAAGGAATCGGTAATGATGCCTAGGGTTTTAGTTCAGTGACTGGATGGTGATGCCATTTACAAAGATAGGAAAGATTTCAGGGCGGAGCTGGTGGGGACCACTGCTGAGTTTAACACATGTTGGAGAAAGCACTCTCTTTTTTCCCGTTTTCCCAAACTTGATTCCATCTTGAGGACCATTTTATTCAAATCTCCCCCTCCCATGTCCTCTGGTTTTAACCATGGGTGCTGGGGACCTTTAAATTCTACAGAATCATGTGTATACGGATGAATACGTGTGGTGTTGACCAGGGGCTGAACTATAATTCTGGAGCAATGTGTAGCTCAGACGTTTTGCAGGACTGTGTTCTAGGAGTCAAGAATTCAAACCCAGCCTGGGAGTTTGGGGTCAGATCACCCTATGGAAGGGGGCTGTGTGCGCTCATACCTCAGGGGCAGAGAAAGGCAAACTGTTGTAGGAGTGCAGAGTGGTGAGCGAGAAAAGCATTTTTAAAAATTTAAGGGCCAATCAGTGGAAGCAGAGAGGCTGTATAGCCAGCAAAAGATAAAGAAATTCTATGAAAGTGGGGTCTAAAGAGGCCCTTCTAGGGAGCAATTGAAGGGAGATCGAAGGAGCCCTTTAAGGAGGTGCTTCTACAACTTTGGAGGAGAGGCTAGGTCTCTGCATTTCTACAGGCTCCCAGGTGAGGCTGGTGCTGCTGGAGTAACAAAGGGTTAATGGACTGCTGGTGGGAGGGGAGGTGGGGAACCCCAGGGCAGCTGCTAAGGAAGACACACTGAGAAAAATGCATGCATAGCCAGATGGATGCCTCAGTTCAGAATCATCTATCACAGTGCTGTGTTCAAGTAACCCTTACTTTACTTAATGCCTGACATTTCTTAAACCTGCTCGTTACTGATAGCTGGGTTGCCCACATTTCTCCAATAACAACAACTCGCCTAAAGCTCAGCTAAAATCCAGAGGATGCTGGTACCCTTCCTATGAGATACGGACTCAGGAAGGTTCAGTAAATTCACAATTAAGGACAACAATGACCCTATCACTTTTTTAAAAAAAATTTTTTTAATTGATTTTATTTTAAGAGAGAGGAAAGGAAAGGGAGAGAGAGAGAATAACCAATGTGAGAGGGATTGGCTGCCTCCTGCTGGGATCAAGCCCACAACCCAGGCATGTTCCTTGACAAGGAATCAAACCGGTAATCTTTTGGTGCACGGGACCACGCCCAACCCACTGAGCCACACGGGCCAGGGCTCACATTTTTAAATACCAGATTCATTGAGATGTAACTCACATACCCAAAAGTTCACCCTTTTACTTTTGATCCCTTATTCCAAGCGCTTAATCCATGCCCAGCATTGTTCTATAAATATTTATATTGTATAGATGAGAAAAGAGTCACCTATTACCTCTAAAAGCAGCAAATACCAGTATCAGCTGCCACCAAGAAGTCATCTACAGCAGGGGTTCCCACCTGAGGGTGGTTTTGCCTCCACAGGAGACATTTAGAGTGTCTGCAGGCATTTAGATTGCCACCACCGCAGGGGGTCTTTGCTGGCATCTAGTGCTGCCAGCTGTCCTCCATGGCACAGGGCAGTCAGCCCCCAGCAACAAAGGGTCTGGCCCTAATGTCAACAGTCTTGAGGTTGGAAAACTCTGATCCGGAATTTCAGAATCGAAGTTTGACTTATTTTCAGTAACTGCCATTTAGACGGGCCAAATTAAAAGACTCAGATAACATTTTTTCAGTATGTTTTAAATAGAAGCACTGATTCATATCTGCCCCAAACACCAGGAAGTCCCAACTGCACTAACCTGAGACTCTCCTGGCTGCTCTTGTCCCCACCCCATCACACTGTATGGGACCAAGGGGTTTGTTTGCACAGGAGCTCAACGAATGTTTGTTGTGTTGTCATTATGTGGGTGAAATGGAGGGTCAGAAAGGTTTTTCTTCTTGCTGTGGCCAGTGTTTCTCAATGATTGGAGCATGGGCCTACGCACCAAAGGGTTTTGGGTTCAAATCCCTGTCAAAGGCACATACCTGGGTTTCAGATTCACTCCCTGTCCCCGGTTGGGGCTGGTGCAGGAGCCAACCAGCCAATGTATCTCTCTCACATTGATGTTTCTCTCTCTCCTCCTCCTCCTTCCCTTCTACTCCCTCTGAAAAGCAATAAAAAAATGTCCTCAGGTGAGGATTAACAACAAATTTTTTTTTAAAAAAGAAAGGTGTTTAGTCCTAGACAGTTTTGCTCAGTGGATAGAGCATCAGTCCTGGGACTGAAGGGTCCTGGGTTCGATTCTGGGCATGTACCTCAGTTGCAGGCTCAATCCCCGGCCCTGGTTGGGGCACATGCAGGAGGCAACCAATCGATGTCTCTCTCACATTGATGTTTCTCTCTGTCTCACCCTCTCCCTTCCACTCTCTCTAAAAATCAATGGAAAAATACCTCGAGTGAGGATTAATAAAAAATAAAATTAAAATATATTTTTTTCAAAAGAATGGTGTTTCTTGGCTTTTTTTCAAGCGAAAACAGTTTTATTTGACAAAAGACAAAAATGAAACTTATTTACAGTAGTTTTCTGCTCAAATTATTTCAATGGGATAACTGTGCTTCTCCTCCAGGTTTATCTCACAACCAAACCAAGCAGAGTCTGCCCCATCCATAGCCTCCCTATCTTGCACAAAGAGGAGAAGGGAATGCCAACCAGAATTTGGCTTCTTTTTTTTTTAATTTTTTATTTTACTTAGTTATTTTTTGAGTTTATTGGGGTGACATTGGTTCACAAAATGTCAAGTGTACAATTCAACAAAACATCGTCTACATGCTGCATCGTGTGTCCATCGCCCAAAGTTAAGTCTCTTTCCGTCCCCATTTCTCCCCTCTTTGCCTGCTTTCACCTCCCCCCACCCCCTTGCCCTCTGGCTATCACCATACTGTTGTCAAGTTGTCTATGTGTTATTTTTTCCTTAATCCCTTCACCTTTTTTTCACCCAGCCCTCTAATACTCCTCCCTTCTGAAAGCTGTCAGTCTTTCTATGTACCTATGCTTCTGTTTCTATTTTGTTTGTGCATTAGATTCCACATATAAGTGAGGTCATATGGTACTTGTCTTTCCTAGACTGGCTTATTTCACTTAGCACAATGCTCTCCGGGTCCATCCATGCTGTTGCAACCGGTAAGATGTCATGGCTGAGTAGTACTCCACTGTGTAAATGTGCCACAGCTTTCCTATCCACGCATCTGGCTTCTCTTACGCACCAGGGGTAACTGAAACTGCAGCAAGTAGGACTAGGGATAAGGGGGGACTGCTGTACTGATGTGGAGGATCACCAAGCCTGGCTGACTTCTGTTCTTCTTTACCAAGTGTGATTAGTCTATTTGTAATGCCGTTACTGGCTTGAGGTTTTAAACAGCTGACATATGTCACCAACCTTGAAGGCACTAAGGGTTGGGCACAAGAGACTCCCATTTTAAGGTTAGAAGAAAACACTTGTTCTCTGAGAGGGGGCATGGATTATTTCAGCTTGAAAACAAGAACTGAGGATAAGAAGAAATATGTTAAAGAAAACTCAGGGCCTTATCCCGCTGGTACACAACCAAGATGCCTCCTGCTTCTTCTGGTTCCTGCAAAGGGAATGTATTTATCAGAATACAAAGCATGCAGCCTCCATTCCAATGAGGCAATCAGCTCAACAGGGACCACAGGCTACAGCAGGACAAACCACGTATTCTGCCAACCACTCGCATGGGAGGAATGCTTCACTGTTTGTTCCAATAAATATGGGAAGTCAAATGTCAAGCATCAAAAACATCTATCTGAGCTGTTCGGAATTATGGTGCTGTTGTTCAGAGAACAGTATATAATGGAATTTCCATCAAGGCCACACGGGCACCTCCCTGCCCCCTCCCCACAAGACAGCAGGCAGCATTGTGCTCCTCAGGGTAACGCTGGTGTGGGAAGGAGCGCTGGCGTGAGCCTTGACATGTGTCACCGCGCTTGGCTATGGACGCATTACAAGAAATTACATGGGATGCTATCAGAAAATTGAAAATCCGACGAGTGTTTCACTTAGCTACTGTAATTCTTCAATGCTATTCCAATCTTGTGCAAATTAGAAGCCACTTACAACTCTGAAGCCTGACAGAATGAGGTTTTCATTATGCTTTTAATAGGTTTATTGGGAGATTTCCTATTAAAAGGTACTTGAGGAGAATGATGGGTTGGATCTCTGTATTAAAAGAGGTCTTCAAGAGGTGGCCAAAATGGTACCTCAAATTTGCCACAATGAAAAGCCTGGCCCTCTCTGGGTAGGGACAAGATGCTTAATAAATTATCTTTAACAGAAGATTGCAAATTGAACTAATAATTACCTAGTTATAACTCCTGCATCTCATGGTATGGCATGCTAATGGACATTATGCAGGATGGGGCAAAAGTAGGTTTACAATTATTTGTATGAAAAATAATATAATAATCTTAGCTAATAATAGACAAACATGTAAATTGACCGTCCCTCCACTACACTCACCAGCCAATCAAGAGAGTATGAAAATTAACCCAACAAAGATGGCAGTTAATTTGCATACATAGACACGACAACTGAAGGCTCCGGCCAGAAGCGAAGGCCTGGGTCCTGGCTGCTTGAGGAAAACTGGTGCCAGCAGCCACGGGAGGGAAAGGCCTATTGCACGAATCTCTTCGTGCAACGGGCCTCAAGTAAATAAATAATGATATAAGAATAAACTGTGTTTGTGTACTCACAGCTGTAAACGTACTTTGGCCCTACCCTCTATGTAAAGTCTAGCCTACTGACCCCAGTAGAGGAATACTTGATTAAAACTAGAACGAACAGTGATTTGTGCATGGGTCTTCTCCTATTTTGTGAGAGTTTGTGAGTAAACTCTGAGATCCTTTCCATCACTACCAGCATTATCACCACCACCATCATGAAATCCTTCAAATTATTTAGTAATTGTCAACATCAGCCTAGCCAGCATGGCTCAGTGGTTAAGCATTGTCCTATGAACTAAGAG
The DNA here is from genome assembly GCF_014108235.1 of Myotis myotis. Taxonomy (NCBI): domain Eukaryota; kingdom Metazoa; phylum Chordata; class Mammalia; order Chiroptera; family Vespertilionidae; genus Myotis; species Myotis myotis. Next base: position 98,508,521 of record NW_023416357.1, read on the forward strand.
GACATGGTTCGATTCCCAATCAGGGTATATGCCCAGGTTACAGGCTCAATACCATATCAGGAGTGCAGGAAGCAGCCAATCAATGATTCTCTCTTGTCATTGATATTTCTCTCTCTCTTCCCCTTCATCTCTAAAATTATAACAAATATATTAAAAATAATTGTCAACAGCAAGTAGAATGCATGCATGATTTGGGACAATTATTACATCAAAGAAAGAATGGAATCACAGATGCCTAAGTTAAGTGTCCTTCTGCTACAATAAAAAGGCCACTTCTCAATATCAAAAGGGAAAAAAGTGGTGTAGAGATATTTTCTTCCACAAATAAGAACAGCCTTTACTTTGTTAGCATCGGGATCACTTTCTGCAAGGAAACCACAATAATGTATAGTGATTTGATGAAATAATACTTCAGACCATCAATCTAACTTATGAACATAATAGCATGTTAAGATAAAGCACTTCTCTTCTGATGCACAAACCCATCTATAATGGCTAAGAAAATGTTTTCATTAAAACACTCGTATACAGAAAAGTCAGCTCACAACTCTGTTTCCATGGCAACCTGCAATTCAACTTTTCAATGCACTCGATGCCAGCTCCTTTCTCTTACATGCAATTCCTGAAGAGCATTTGTAAAAAAAATAAAAATAAAAAAAATAACAGGGAAATCTCTGGATAAAGTGTTGCTTAGACACAGAAATAAGCAAGACAGGATGGGACTTATGGGTTCTAACTTCAGCTCTGTTATCCTAGATATTTACTAATGTAATTAATTTACTCACTTAAGAACTATTTACTGAATACCCACCAGGAGCCAAGCTGTAAAAGTAGCATTACCATGCTCAGGGCCTGGCAGACAGTAACTGTGATGCAAAGTAAAAAGTGAAAGTGTTACTCAAAAATATGGGAGGGAAGGATTCCGTCCCATCAGAAAGCATCAGGGAAAATTTGAAAAAGCACTGAAAAATGAGCTAGGTCTTGAATGACACATATAATCTAACAACAAACAGAAATGGTCATGGGTGGATATAAGCAGTTAACAGCAAGTGGGAAGAAGTGGGAAGCTGAAGCAATTTGAATAAGGGCAATAATTCATTCCAGATGATGCCAGGGATTAGCGAAGGGAAATGGATTCATCATTCACTCACTCATCTACTCACTCATTCATTCATTCATTCAACAAATGAGCGCTTACTCTGTTACTGACTCTTGTCAGTATGCTGAGGTAGTCTGGTAAACAAGGCAAAGTTATCTCCCTCCTGACACAGGTCCTAGGACATGAAATAATTTCAGTGTTTGCCTAAAGCGTTGGATGCTTTGTAGCAACAACAAGGAGTCATAAAGCTTTTCTGCAGAAAAGGTGGGTTTTAGAGAAATTGATCAGCGATAGAGAAGTAACAGCAAGACCAGAAGCAGGAAGACAAGTTTGGGCTGCCTTAACAATGTGCCACAAGCTGCCTTAAACAACAGAAATGTGTTGTCCCACAGAATTCCTGAGGCTATAATTCAAAAATCAATATATTGGCAGGGTTAGTTCCCTCTGACAGCTGTGAGGGAGAATCTATATGGGTCTCTTTCCTAGTTTCTGATGGTTTGTTTGAAATCTCTGGGTTTCCTTGGCTTGTGGCAACATAAATCCAAACCTGGTTTTCTTCCTGTATGCAGGTCTGTGTCCAGATTCCCCATTTTTTATAAGGACACCCAGTTAGATGGGATTACTGCTCATCCTAATGACTCCATTTTCATTTTGTGATCTCCGTAAAGACCCTAGCTGTAAATAAGATCACCTCCCGAGGTCCTGCGGGTTAGGATTCCAACATCGCTGTTGGGGGAGACAGAATTCAACCCATACAGAAAGTCTTTGGACTCCAGGTGACCACATTATGGACTTTAAAGTACTTCCCTCCCATCTTTTTGCCAAGTGAATCAGCACACAATAATTATATCATGAAGAAAAGTAAAATTAATTTTAAAAGAGGTTGTTGCAATAGTACAATAGGAAAAATAATGAAGACTCAAACAAATATTGTGGAATTTGGAAGGAAGGGGAGCTATTTGGGTATGAAATGAACAGGGTTTTGCAGATGATTGGTTGAGGGGGCAAGGAAAGGAGTCACCAAAAAATGATGTAGAAAGTCACAACTGAAACCTACAAAACCTAGAACGCAGAGGATGAACAAAGAGAAGAGAAAGAGGTGAGTTTGGCTTCCAGTGTGCGTCACTGGCAGATAGCCCAGAGGGAGCTGATGAAGAGACAAGTAGAAATCAAAGACAAACATCAAGCATCGTCAGGATTGAGCCCAGAAATTTAAAAGCAAGAAACATAAACTCTCAATGTTCCAGTTTTTCTCCTGAAAAATAGTAACACTTTTTTTAATCTCAAAAGGCCGTTGGGAGAATCAGAGTTTGCATATGAAGAGCACTGAGCACAGGGTCTGACAGGTAGGTGCTCCCCAACTGTTGTCCATGGTGATTGGCCAAGATCCGAACATGGAAAAGGGAGAGAAGGCAGGGAGCTCGGAAGTGTGTTCCAGGGAACTGCCTGCATCAGCCCACGTCTGTGAGATGAGAAGCAGGGAGAGACAGAACTGAGAAGACATCAGAGGTGATGCAGAGACCCAGTCTCAAAATGAACATGGGAGGGCAGAGCCTCAAGTGGCTGGGTGGTCAGGGTCACCTGATGCTGCAGAGAGAAAGGGGTGGGAGCTGAGAACAGACACTGATGACTGAAGGGTCCTGGGGAACCTATGAGACGGCTATTTCAGTAGAGTATTGAGGGTGGCAGTCAAATTAGAGAGATTGAAAGAAGTAAACATGTGACCAGAGATGAGAAATCAAGCCATGATCTGCTCTTTTCCTGAAGTGAGGAAGAACCATCACTTGAAAAGGGGAAAGACTCTGAGGATGTTGGTTTATAGAATGAGGTGCCCCCAGGCTCAGAGGGAAGGTCCCCCGGAAGGACAGAGGTTGACCATGTCTGTGAGAAACTGGATAATTCAGAGGGAAAGTTGTAGACAGATGGGTGGAAAGGAGCTAAGATCAAAATGAGGACAGGGACCATCTGCTTAATTATCGCACCCTCCCTCCATAGGAAGAACTAACTGCCCTGTCGAATGCACAGCGCACATTTTTGGAGTGTGAATGAAGGTGCCCATCATGGGCTGCTCTGAAGGAGAAAGTAGCGGTCTTTCTGATGAAGGGATGCAGAACCTTACACATTATCAGGCAGGAGTAGCTTAACACAGCCTGGGACAGATCTGCTTCTCTCGTGCAGGGTGATATGGTGGCGCGCCTGCCAAGCACCCAGGGCAATCAAGGGGAAACGCACAAGCAGAAGACCATTTCGGAAGACAAATGAGCACCACACTCTACCTGTTCTCCATGGAAAGCCTGGGAGGAGCATTTCTTCCTCTGCCTTCATCCACACCTTCTTTGAGGAGCGTTACAGACACCCAGAGGAGAGGAGAATGATCGGATTCTATCCCCTTAGCCACTTAGTCCCTCCTGCTTTGCTTTCTTCCACCTTAGAAGGAAGATCTGTTGGTGTAACATTTTATGGGGTAAAAATGGAGAATGGGACAGCGGGGAGAGAAATAAAACATAGAGACATGGAGAAATTAAGAAGAAGATAATGAGAAAGAGAGTAAGGAAGAAAGAAAAAAGATTGGTGGAGAAGAGGTAGAGTGGCCAAGTTAATTGTCATAACGGGACTAGAGGAGAGAGGAGGAAGTAGGTATATGGGCGATGGCAAGTTTCCAGGTGGCTTTTGGGTGGCTCCACTGTGTCTCTTTGCATCAAATTCCATGGGAAGCCTGAGACGAGAGCTCTTGAGACTTAGAAGATACAATATCTTCACCACAATAGCATGACCCTATCTGGCTGACCTGGGTGGCACTGCCATGCTGTACGGGACCTTAACCTTGAAGCAGCCTTAACCACTCCATGCCATCCTACACCTGCTGGAGCATCTCCGATGAGGAACACAGGTGTGAGTTGGAGCTCCCTGGGGCTGCAGGGCACTAGATCCCATGTTTCTAATCACTGATAATTAATTCTTCCTGAGATGATCGCATCACTCAGGAAACAAGAGTTGTCTCATGTTTCATTGCCCTGAGAACTTCTCATTCCAGCTGGGACCTTGGGACTCAGCTGTATAAGTCAGTAAATTAATACAAGCAAGTCACTTAGAACAAGGCCTGGGACACAGAGAGCTCTACAGAACTGCTAGCAATCACAGCAACAATAAAAATAGTGATAATAACAATATATAATCATAATATGTAATAATTGTGACAAACAGATCCACGGTGGTCCCCCACGATCCCTGGTGTTCACACCTTTGGCTTATCCCTCCCCCTGAGTGTGGGAAAGACTTGTAACTTGCTTCTGACCAATGAATGCAGCAAAGGGGATGGAATGCACTCCTGTAATGATGCTACCTGATACACCACCTTATGGAAAGATTCGCCATGGTCCTTCTCTTGCCCCTTGCTGGTTTTGAAGAACAAAGCACCTTGAACCCTACAGCTACAGGGAACTGAATGCTACCACACAGGAAGTCCAGTCTCCAGGCGAGAACCCAGCCCCAGCTGACACGGTGATGTCAGCCTTTTGAAACCCTAAACAGAGGATCCAGCTAAGCCATGCACAGGCTTCTGACCCACAAACTCATGAGAAGGAGAACGAATAAATATATACAAAACCAATAATTGTATCAGGACGAGCTACATAGTTTGCAAGATCCAGTGTACAATGTAAAGGGGGGACCCCTTGCCCAAAACTTATTTAGAATGCCAAGATGGCAACAGAAGAACATTAACCCAAGTACACGGCCCTACTGAGCATAGGGCCTTGACTGCCCCAGTCACACACCCATGAAATTGGTTCTGAATGGCATGTGGTTAAGTTAAAATCAGTATTAACAACAGAACTAGAATTTAAATGTGGGTCCGACTTCAAGGATCCCAAAAATACAGCACAGGGTGGTAAGGATGACCGGTAAGGACACAAGCCAGACTGCCTGGGATGAAACTCTATTCCATACCGATAACCTGGACGACCTAGGGAAAGCATTTAACATACTGAACCCCTGCTCACTTTGTATAAAGTGGAGATAATAGTTTGTACCTCAAAATGCTGTGAAGCCCTGCCAGAGTGGCTCAGTTGGTTGAGCATCATCCTGTGCACCAAAAGGTTACAGGTTCAATTCCCAGTCAGGGCACATACCCTAGGTTGCAGGTTTGACCCCTGTTCAGGGCACAACCAATCGATGATCTTTCTCTCTCTCTCTCTCTCTCTCTCTCTCTCTCTCTCTCTCTCTCTCTCTCTCCTCTTTAAGTATGTCCTCAAATGAAGATTTTTTTTAAAAAAATGCTGTGAAGGATAAGTAATGTATGTTAAGTACTTAGAATCATATCTGGCACATAGTAGAAATTCAATAAATGGCAGATTTTTTAATTAACTTACCGCCAACTCTATATTCCCTATCTAATTATTTTCCAACTGACATAAATTTGTATGCATCTGTTGTAGCTTCAGCAGATCTGGAAAATAATCACCTATTGATGTGATTCATGAAAGTACCTGGGTAGAGGAAATATGATAGATTAGATTCTTCAGAATGTCTCGGATCAGGAGCAAAACAAAAAAGCAAGATGGGAGTTTCCAACGGTGGATGGGGTGCTAATTAACAACTCAATTAAAAAAGGCAAATTAAACTTTATGGTTCGTTATCCTCCACTGCTTGGTAAATTGTTTTGCTAGGAGAATGATTAAAAATGATCATTTCAGAAAACTGAAATAGCTTCCAAGGAACACGACTATTTCTCAGTATTATACAAAAGGTTTCACCGCAAAATAAACTTACTTGATGAAAAGGAACAGTGCTTTTCTGTGTGTGGAAAACCAGGAGTACAAATGTTAACTTGTGATGCATTAGGCATTTTGGGGGGCTGTGGAAGAATTTTGAAGAGAATTGCTTCCTTATGAATAAAACACATCATCATTTCCTTTTGTGCACTTTGTTTTTGCCGGCCCGAAAAGGTTTTTCTAGAACACTACTTGAAAATGTATAATTTACATCAAATTACTTTAGACCTGAGCTCTGCAGAAGTGCACAGAACCCAGGCACTCCTAAAACTGGGCAGTTACTAGGGAATCTGAAAGATGGTCAGAAAACAGACATCATAACATTTGAAGCCTTAGCCCTCATTTTTGCAATTCTCTGTGTGTATGTGTTTTTTTCTCGTAATTACAGTGGTTTTCAATTTTTTTTTTTCTATCCCAGAACACATAAGACATGTGGCCCAGTCCCACCAGTAATTGTCCAGCAAACTGGGGGAAGGTGTGTATCAAAAGCATGCCCAGGTTTGGCCATCAGGAGGCGCCAGCATGACGGTGGCACTACTAGAGGAGGAGCAGGGCATACACCTTTGGTTGCTGGGGAAGGAAAGAACATAGAACCTCTACATCTCAGTCCCAAGGCCCTGCTTTCTTCACGCTTCTAATAGATTTACCTTCATTATCTTAACCACCTGGTTAACACAGCACCTAAAGTAATTGTCCAAAAGGTCAAAAAATGTCATCACCAATAGTCCTCCTGCTACCCTCAGCCACACTTCTTAGTTTTTGTTGTTTCAATCTACCCTCTTTTCATGCTTCACAATAAAACACCGTTCGATTACCTGACAGTAATCGAATGTTTCCTTCAAATATCCTGAATGACCCACGTTTAAATGCAACCATTTCTTGCCTGGCCTGCCTGACTCAGTGGTTGAGCATTGACCTAAAAATCAGGAGGTCATAGTTCAATTCCCAATCAGGGCACATGCTCAGGTTGTGAGCTCAGTCCCCAGTGGGGAGCATGTAGGAGGCAGCCGATCAGTGATTTTTTCTCATCATTGATGTTTCTCCCTCTCCCTTCCTCTCTGAAATCAATACAAATATATTTAAAAGAAAAAACTTTTAAATGCAACCGTTTCTTTTCATTTATACTTTTATATTCTGAGCATATACAGGTTACTGTTTTAATACAAATATTCAGCAAATTTCATCTTCATACCTGATCCTGTTGATTCTTTATCCCTCCCGTTTGCCTCATGATGATGGTATTAGAGAGGACACTGGTAACCTCTGAGATGCCCCTTCCCCATCCCTCTTCCTTCCTCATTAAAACAAGCAGCATGTACAAAAGCACCACCAATGAGAACCCTGCACTAATCTCTGGGCCCTTGTCGCCTCATCATCCTATCGAAACGAGATGTAGAGAATCCCAATATGGAGCTGATGCTTTCCAACAGAGAATGAGAATTTGAACTCAGAGCCCTCTATGCAATGAAGACTTGTTAGTCAGTGCGTGATTAGCCATTTCTGAGCCCTCAGCCAGTCAGAAAGCCCAGCACAGGCTGCTAGGATAGGGTGCTGTGGAATGAACCCCTCCACACTCTTGAAGAGGCTCTGTGTTCAAGCACAGGATGATGGGGCCACGGTGAGTGGCAGCAATTCCCAGATAGTCTGCCCACTCCATCCCTGCTTGCCCCAGACCCAGCCTTCTGAGGAGGGCAGAGCTGATGCCATGCCTTTTGTCCCCATCACCTCTGCAGGCCAGCACTTGTTATGCCTCCCTCGTTAGTAACGAACTACAACACGCCCCCAACAAGGCAATCATTGGTGCAAGATTATTTGTTGAGCAGCTATATGCCAGATACTGGAATAGACTCTGGAGGTGTGACAGTAAGCTAAAACAAGGCAGGCACTACTTGCTTGGTGCTTGCAGACATGAATCAAATAATCATAAAAGTAAATGTCAAACTGCAACTATTGTTAGGGACGATAGACAAGGGGTGTATGATCCTGTAAGACATTATCCTGGATAATAAAGAGCTAATATGCTAATTGGACCAGATGGTGAAACGACCTTCCGGAACAACCTTCCAGAACGACCTTCTGAAATGACCAGTGGGTGGGGAGCGGGGCCACGAGGCAGCCGGGGCTGTGAGGGCCGAGCCCCTTGCATGAATTTCCTGCCGAGCCCCTTGCATGAATTTCGTGCATCAGGCCTCTAGTAAACTATAAAAGAGAACTGCCCCTAATTTGAGCTAGTGTCTAAGAAGGTAAGTTGGAACTAGACTAGGTAAGCAAGGATATCTGCATGTGTGAGTGTATGTGTGAGTGCATGTGTGTGAATGCATGTGTGTCAGTGTTAATGTGCATATATGTGAATCATGGAGTGGAGCATATGAGTCATGAAAGACCACATGGCTGAAGACCCTGCTGGGTTTGAAGAACTCTACTAAAGAAATCTGTTTGGATTCTGAACAGTGGGAGCAAGGCGAGGATGCAGAGATATGATCCTACAAAGGACTCAGGCCTTTGCCAAGAGCAACGGGGCAACACCAATGGTTTGGAGATAGGGAGTGAAATACTATTTGGGTTTTAAAGAGATCTCTCCTTAAACACTGATGGAACACTGACGAGGGTGAGAATAGATGCATCGAGCTCTCTGGAGGTTATTCTAGGAGTCAATGCAGCATTGACACTAGCTTAGATCAGGGGGTGGGGAATATGAGTGGTCAGTTTATCGTTTACTTTTTCAGTCAGAAACACATACTGAATACCTGCTGTGTGCCTGGTAGGCACTACAGATACTAAGAGACATAAAGGTGAATGAGATGGGCTCTGCCCCTGAAGCTCACAGTCTACAAGGAGAGACCAACATGGAAGCCAATCATGGCCATTCCAGCAAGGGAAGAAGGTGGCACATCCACTCTGCGGGGCAGGTGAGCCGTCAGGTGAGTCTTGTCAGCATAGGAGATGAATGTTGCAACTATTGAGGGAACAGCGTGCCTTGCCAGAGAGCCAAGCTCCATGAAAAATGAGCCCAGCATCATAAAAGTTTTCTCTTCCAATCCAATACCTCTCGAGAAGACATTTCTAAAGGACCTGGAAGCTAATAACTTGTATCCTCTGAGGCACTCTCTCAAAAAAATGAAATAAAAATCACACGGCTAAATGCACCACAGGGACCTCTGGGAAAGCAATCGTCTCCCATTGCCTTTATATTTATTTTGTACATGTCATGTGCTGATATGCTTATGTTTCTATCCACATTAATCTAGGCTCTTTGAACCAACCGTAATTTATTTTTTTAAATATTTTTAATTGATTTTTGAGAGAGAGGAAGGGGGGGAGAAAAACATTGATGTGAGAGAGAAACATCAATCAGCTGCCTCCTGAACACCCTCCTGGGGGTCAAGCCTGCAACCGGGACTGGGAATGGAACCTGTGACCTCTTGTGCATGGGACGATGCCCAACCAGCTGAGCCAGAGCTGTAATTCATTTTTATACAGCTGAAGAGAAAGAGCTAACAGTCACGTGGCCTCCCTCTGTTAACTAGTCCACCCTTATTTGACATGACACCTTATACAATGTACATGTGCAGTTTAACCCATGCTGCTGAGTACCACATTAGTCAGAAGAGAGTAAGCTACCCTGTGGTAACAAATAACCCTAACAACTCAGTGGATTACCATAGCTAATGATAATTTCCTGATCAGATCAAACAAGCTTATTAATTCCAGCTGCTTGAAATGGAGAAGCTGTACATTCCACCAAGCAAAGCTAGTCACACACCACCACCTAACCGCACGGATTCTGGAAACATAGAGGCGCAAATGGCATGTTTGTGGAGCATTGATGTTTCTGCCCCAAGTATCCCCCATAATCATTAAATCTTACAAACTCCCTCGGGGGGTGGGGGGGCAGTTTTCCAGGGTAATAAGACCTTTTCTTCTTTCTTCTTCCTCGATGGGTGGTTAAAAACTGGAAAAGAGCATCTGCTCTTTGGTGGACTAAGCATGTTAAGCTTTTATTCGGCAAAATAAAATAATGATAATTAACAATATACGCTCCTAAAAACTAATTACAGAGCAAGCTCAGATCGTCATGCAGCCAGATCAGTGTTAAGTAAAGCTTCTTAAGTGTCATTATCCACTAGACGTGCTTGGAAAGTGTTTAGTGAACTTCTCCCACACCCTGTCTTTTAACCTCTCACACAGCCACCCACAGGGAGCGAAGGGTGGCAGGAGAAGGTGCTAATGATGCCACGCAGGTGAGGCTCTCCACACTTAGGAAGGATGATTGCATAACTATGATGAGAATGAACTTTTCTCACTTTCCGTGGAAAGCTAATAGGGAAGAAATGGACTTTTAAACCCCAGCATGATCAAATCAAATGAGCCAGTAAAATAACTTGATAGCCACAGAGAGTAGCTGGTGATTGGCATGGCGCATCTTGGCAGGGATCAGTTCTGCACTCCCTGCCCACCCACTTCCACCTGCCTTGGAGCCAACTGGGGCGTGGACTAGAACTGCTGATCTGGGAGGGCTCCCCTGGGCAAAGTTCCCTTTTCTGGGATCTGACCCCAAACAGTCCACTTCGGAAGCCACTCCAGTATCTACCTCTTGATTCAGTGAGACACTCATTCTGGCGCCCCCTACCTGCGCTGCAGCAACAAAGAGGCCTTCGTGAGGCTCCGTGACTGCGCTTCCCTCTCCCCAGAATCACAGATTTGCACTGCCCTTTGATCGATGCCTGAAGGAAAACAGCCTCATGTATTTTATTTACACGTTTGCAGCTGCTTTCAGAGAACACACCTGGCATCAGGTGTAGCATCTTAGCTAGATGCAGAAGTCTTCGTAGAGCAGTGCAACCCAACAGAAGCAGATCGCTTCCAGTTTGCTATAGCCCCATTTAAAAAACAAACAACAACAAAAGAAACGAACAGGTGAAATTCTATTAATAACATGTTGTATTTAACTGAATATATCCAAAGATGTTCATCCCATTGGTTAATCAATATACAAAGGATTGAGGTGTTTTACATTGTTACTTAACACTCAGTCTTCAAAAGCCTGTTTTTACACTTGGACCACATCTCAATTCGAGCCGTATCTCAAGTGGCTATGGCTACTGCAGTGGACAGCACAGCTCTGGAGTGCCCTGACGCACAATAAACTGAGGAAAGCCTGGACTTGAGGGGTTTTCAAATATATTTCTACCACCCCCGAGAATATCAATCAATGCGTGCTTCCCTTATTCAATTCTCTGCAGTAGAAGAAAATGTTCAGGTCAAAAACTTCTTTTGTTTCATCCAAAATATGGGGGAAATGTTTAAGTTTTACACATGCAAACGAGAGTAGCTATTACCAAAGTAGCAAGTTAATTTCACTCAACTGAGAATATGTTATTCACATCTCACCTCTCCCTGGGTATGGAACATTTGTTTAATGGTGTGACCTTTCTTAGGTCTTGATTTCCAAACCTATGATGTGAACAAAGCCATCACTGCGCTTGCTAGGATGCAGGATGGTTTAACTGACTGAGAACAGAGTTATTTGAAAAGGTCCCACCTGAATCTTCTTTAGAGGTGTTCCAGCACCTAACCTGGGACTCACTCCTCAAGGTCATCTTCATTTTCGCATTTGGAATTCAAAGCCACGGGTTTCTAAGTCCCACAAACGCGGCGGTTCACTTCTTTTGCGTCCCAGCATTGCCTACCACGGGGCTTGGCCTATAATGCTCAAAGATGCCTTGAATTGAAAGGCTGGAATTAAAGGCCTTTTAACAACAGAGAGTAATGTTTTTTAATCAAGGGCAACTGGGGCAGGTGCTTGAATTAGATGAAGCAGGAGCAGAGCAATGCAGAAAAAGAACAGAACTTTTTTTTTAAAGGAGAAAGAAAGAAATATAGAATATGCGTGTTCTGCCCCTGTCAGTGAAATTGTTGAAGCCCGATGAGGGATGCCTCCCTCAACACTCTGTTACCTGGACTGGTCCTATTGACTTCCTTTCAGTTTCTCAAACAGATCAGCCTAGTTCCCATCTCAGGGCCTCTGCATCTGCTGTTCCCTCTGCCTGGAATGCTCTTCTCATGGCTGTTGGCAAGGCCTGCTCCTCCCTTCTCCCCAAGTTTCAGCAGAAACATCAACTTTTCAGAGAACTTTCTCAGTGGGCTCCCACCTATTGTTTTTATCTCATGACCATATTGATTTCTTCCCCAGAGCCTACCACAGTGGGCAACCGGCTTCTGGGGTGTTTACTTCTCTGTGGTCTGTCTCGTAAGTTCCATGAGGGCAGGGACACTCCGCAGTCTCTCTTCTGTCCCCAGGCCCTGGCCCAGCACCTGTCTCCTGGACTTACTACCATGTTGATGCTACATGAATGTGATGCCTTGAAACTCTGAAGATCTCAACCTATTCCATTCAAAACCAATGGGGGCAGCCAGACCCCTGGATGGATGAATCAGGTGCAGGGAGGTAGACCAGTGGCAACTCTGCCTGGGCTACACACAGCAGCTTGCATTATGGGCCTGAAGTCACATGAAGGTAGTCCGGGACCTCACTGCCTCAATTACTAGCTCTCTGACCTTTGGCACATTAACTGCTCATGTCTCTTTTCTCCTCCTAAGCAGAGATTCATGAAAATATCTACTTTAAGGAGTTGTAAAGATTAACTTAAAATTGGAAAAAAAAGTACTGGGCTGGGCACATAGAACATTCAGTACATGCCACGGCCAGCTATGATGGTTGTTGGGAAATTAATCTCCCAGCCCAGCAGGAAGGGAAGGGAGGGACTCCAGGCGGCCAGGGACTCGGGTCACCTTGGCTCAATTTTCTTGGCACTCTCAACGCCATTCAGAAACTTTGAAGTCTTCCTCATTTATTGGTGAGCTTTCCTTTTTTCCCCACTTTAACTCTCCATTACATTTCGAATGGGGCATTTAATCCTCTGGATTTGATTTCCTGGCTGCAATGGAAATGGAAAATACAAGTAAACACCATATTGGAAATCTGACTGTTCAATGAATCGCAGAATTCTCTTCTCATTTGTCACAGGGAAGAAAAAAGGAATAAAGTTAAAGTTGTTTATAAGACAATCAAACCGAGCTCCTTGAGAAGCAATTATTTTGGAGAAATTTCCCCCATTCTTCATAGCGTTGTCATTTGAATACTGAAAGGTATTTAACTGGAAATCATTTTTTAACAGCAGTCTCATAATCCTTTATAAAATCTCTCCCAGCAGTATCAGTAGGAAGGCTTGTACATCTCACAATATAATGGGGAAGAAAATCGCCTAGAAGCCCTTTGCCACTGTTCTGCGCGAACATCCTACGGGGAGCTGGCCAAGGGTGGTAATTGCATTACTCCATTGCCTGCAGATCCTGATCAACCGGAACCATCAATCCAGCTCAGGGATGCACTTCCGCTGACCATGACCGTCTCCTACAGCCTTTCCACCTTAGATTCAGAACCACGAGGAGGCTGAAACTGTGTCAGGTTCATGCTGCCCACAAACTTAATCCTTGACCCAAGAGAGGTACACCCCAGGCCTATGCCACTCACATTTTTTAAAGACTCCAGGGTTCTCATTGATGTAGAGCCCTTGGTAAAATATCCAAGTGCAAGTGTAGGTGCTGCTGCTGATTATTAAGGCCTAGCTAACCACGTGCCGGAAGCAGACCAACAATGTGCTCTCTCCTTGTTCTGGCAAACACAAGGTCCTCACTGCCCATTTTATAGCTCTTTCCATTTCAATGGGAGAGGTAAGAGGCCTCCTTAATGAAACTATCTCTTCTTCCCCTGCTCTCCCTCTGTCTAGTGAATTATATTTGTATTTTCAGATAACTAATAAAAAAATAATGATTAGAGGGAGTTGATGGTAATCAAGGGAAAGATATGACCATGAGAAGCAGTGAGAGACAAGATGCTGGGTTGGGTGGCCCTTGGACAGGGTTGGATGAGAGGGGAAGTCCATCGCAGCATGAGACTGTCTTAGTCAGCCGGGGCTGCTACAAAATACCCCAGGCTGGGGGCTTAGACCACAGACACTTCTTTCTCACAGTTCTGGAGGTTGGAAGTCCACGATCAAGGGGCCAGCAGATTTGGCTCCTGGCGAGGACCAGCTTCCTGGCTTGTGGGCATCTTCTTGCTGTGCCCTAAGGCGGCCTTTCCTCAGGACATGGGCATGGGAGGACAGCACTCTTCTGTCTCTTCTCTTTCTTTTAAGATCCTGTCATGAGGGTCCTGTTCTCATGACCTTATCTAAATCTAATCACCTCCCAAAAGTCCCACCTCCAAATACCATCACATTGGGGAGCAGGGTCTCCACTTATACATTTAGGAATGACTCAAACATTCAGCCCATACCACTGTCTAGAAGCTATTTATTTCTTTGTCTTGTACTTTTTAATATGGTAAAATATGCATAACAGAAAATTTACCTTTTAACCATTTTGAAATGTACAATCCGGTAGATTTAGGACTTCCCTATGATGAGCAAATACCACCGCTATCCTTTTTCAGAACTTTCTCATCCTCCTAAATGAAATTCTATATCCATTAGACAGTAATTCCCCTCCTCCCCAACCCCTCGTCCCTGGCAACCACCATTCTGTCTCTATGACTTTGACTACCCAAGGAATAGCACATGGACTCATATTTGTCCTTTTGTGTCCGGGTTCTTTCACTTACCATAATTTTTTTCAAGGTTATTCTATGTTGTAGCACATGTCAAAACTCTGTTCCTCTTTATGGCTAAATACTATTCCATTGTATGTACTAGTATATACCATATGTTTACCTGATCATCTATCAATGGGTATTTTTCTTTTTTCCGCCTTTTGGCAATTATGAATAGAGCTGCACTAAATACTGTTGTACAAGTATGTGTTCAAGTTTTTGCCTTCACTTTCTAGGGTAGATGTACAGAAATGAAATTGCTGGATCATAGCATAAGTCTATGTTTAGCTTTTTGAGGAATCTCCTAAATATTTATAGTATTTAGGAGATTCCAAATTAAATCCCTAACTTATTGCAAAGATTTTCCCCATAGCCACATGGGCTCCTAACACTAGTATTCTATAGAGAGTAGCTGTAGTTTATATGTAGGGTGGGGCAAGAGTAGGTTTATAGTTGTTCATATGGAAAATGATAAATAAATAAGAATAGACTGTTTTGTATTCTCACAATTGTAAACCTACATCTGCCCCACCCTGTATTTCAAATTTAAGAAAAAATGTTGCTGGAAAATTGTTTTATTCTCCTTATTGTGGTATTTCAGTATGTTTTACTAATTCTCATCTACTTATCCTGAAGTTTATTGGCAGTAGCTTTGGTGCTTTAACCAGAGGTGATATTTTTATACTCACACACACTGCCACACACACACACACACACACACACACGCACAGCCACACAGATCACATTCTGCAACCCTGCAGAATGAGCGACAAAGGTCCCCTGGCTTTCTCTTTCCATTAACTGAAAAGATAGAGTTACTCTTCCCTTTCAATGAGGGAAGGACCCGGGAGCCCCTGGGGTGCTGAGTCAGCATGTCGGCCACCCCACTGTCAGTCAGTCCTTAATGGGAAGGGGTTGCTGCAAGGAACGCCAGCTCAGCAGAATGTAAGCCTGGGCTCCTCAAATAGCCCAGGAAGGAAGGTGGTTTCAAGGCAAAGTATGTCTTAAGAGATAAACTCAAATGTGAAAATGGTGAAAACAGCAAATCAAAGGGTTAGAGGATTCATCAAATTCATTTGTTCATTCAAGACTCCCCGATGTATAGAAAACTCCTTTTAAAATGTGCACGCATGTGTGTGCGTACGAGTGTGTGTGTCCATGTATATTTGATCACCTTTGAGACACTAGGCTTTTTTTATAAGTAAGTAGTGGAGATATAAAAATTATTAAGGAATCTTCCCCACTGGTAAGAAGCTCACAGATTAGCAGAGGAAGCAATCAATTGAGTAAAAGGCATTAACAAATAAAAGCCTTTGCTGAACACTGTCCCCTGCATTTAATAGGCATTGTCTCATTTCAGCCCACAGTCATCCCAAAGAGACAGGTACTGTTAATTACCCCCTTTTTTTCACAGAGAAGGAAATAATCTCAGAGATACGGATTAACTTGTTCAAATTCACGCAGTTAGTAAAAAGAGGTAGAGTAGCCCCAGGCACCCTTGACTCAAAAAGTTCCCTCCGCATTAACCACACACTGTGCTAATTGCCAAAGAAAGAATACATCCGGCTGAGCTAAACCCCACAAGGACCAGCAGAGTGTTCCTTTCTATGAGCAGGAACACATTACACAGAAATGGAGGGGTGCACCAAGGTGGAAGCACCGTGTGCCAGCGTCCTGGGGGTTTTTCTAGGAGGTTGAGGTTCAGGGGTGCTGGGTGGGGAATGGCCCGGGATGAAGGGAAGGAAGTTGGACCTGGGATTTCAGACAGCACCACCCAGCATGGACTCTCTCAAAAGGTGGCCCATCATGTCAACTCACCGGTCTGCATCACACTCACCAGGGAAGCTCATTGGAGATGCAGAACCCTGAGCCCCACCACAGATACACTGAGCCTTAGAGCAGAGCCTACAGCCCTGATTTTGACAAGCTTCCCTGATTACCTCTTGCACCCTGAAGTTGGATGCATCCTTCTTGGGCTGTGCATGCACAACCACAAGGCACGTACTTCAGTGGGCTGGCCAGGTGGTGCAGGGGAGACTGCAGGGCAACCTCAGTGCACCCTCCTGACACAGCCCACACGTAGACGCAAAGATAGCTAATATATAAGGATTGCACATTGTCATATTAGGACTCACAAGGATAGGTAATAACTTCAAATTTAAGATTACAAACTGCATTTTATAACATGAAGTCTAAGAGATCTAATAAATCATAAAAAATTCCTTTTCAGGAGGAACAAGCTGTCTCATCTAACAGCCCCCGTCATCGCTGTCCTCTCCCCCCTCTCCACCATCACCTGCCTCAAATCCAGATGTATGCACCCTCTCACACCAGAAATGTGCTCATGAGGAAGTGAGGGGACACAGTGGATATGGTTAGCAGGGAACTACATTGCCTTCCCAGAAGAATGACAGGGTTGAGGTGCAGAAAAATCATTCCGCCATTGAAGTCAGAGCCAAGAGCAATGTAGCTGCAAGATAATAAAAGAGGCTGAGAAGAAAAGGCAGAATAACAAATAGTCATACTAATGTTCTATAAACAGTCAATATTTATTGAGCCAAGATAAATTGCCTATATCATCTTCACAAAACCATGGTACTGGTACTATAATTTTACCCATTACCTGCATATGGAAACTGAGGCTCAAATTATGTGACCTTTCAAGATGCCATGAGAAGCAAGATGGCTGGAGAAGAGTCAAGGGAGGTGCGGTTCACTCTGGTTCCCCCATCAGGAAAGGACAAGGTGAGGCATTAGCTTATAAGGAACCTGGACCCCAGCACACTGCTGATGGGAACAGAAAATGGCACGGCGGCTGTGGAAAACAGCTGCTGGTTCCTCAATAAGTTACATGTAGAATTACAACACGACCCAGCAACTGCACTCCCAGTTTCATACCCAAAAGGACTGAAAACAAGGGCTACACAGGAATGGTGGCTGTGCAGCACCATAAATGCACAATTGCACATTTTCAAATGGTGAATGGATAATTTTGTGTCATGTGAATTTTACCTCAATAAAAATGCAAAAGAAAGAGAGAGATCAGAAGTCTGTTTTCTTTCAAAGAAAACCCAGTACCGCCTGCTCAGCTCATTCAAAGGGAGTCAGGTCCTGGCTGGGTTTTCTCAGTGGGTAGAGCATCAACCTGCGGGCTGAAGCGTCCTGGGTTCAATTCCGGTCAAGGGCACATGCCTGGGTTGTGGACACGTTCCCAGTAGGGGCATGCAGGAGGCAGCAGATCAATGACTCTCTCATCATTGATCTCTCTCTCCCTCACCCTCCCTCTCTGAAATTAATAAAAAATATTTTTTTAAAAGGAGAGTCTGTCCTAACTGTCAGGCAGAAGAGCATGGGGACTGGCCTCTCTAGACCAAGCCAGCACGTTGGAAGTCACAGGTCGCCACAGAGCCAACAGTGAAAGGGTGGGAGATACTAGGTCAGAGAGGCAGCCGCTCATGTGAACAAACTCTGCAAGCCATTGCTACTCTCATTTGAATGTCATGGAAACAGCATTATAGACAGATGAGAACAGACTGTATAGATAAGGAAACTGATGTGCAGAGGCCTTGAGTGATGTGATCAAGGTCACACAGTGAGAAACACAGCCAAATAAGCACCCAAACTTGTTGAAATCTGGATCATGGACACCATAACCTCCGGGACTCCCAGAGGTCCCCACAAACCACACAGAAGGAGTTACTGTGGGGTGTCAGCTAGCTGAGGGGTGGTGCACAAAAGCGGATCTAGACGCAGCACGCACACCTCTCATCTCCTCTCCTCATTGTATCCACATACTCAGTGCTCTCAGCTGTTATCTCTGTTCCATTTCTCCCAAGACCCCTGTGTTGGACACAAGGTGTTCATTTCTACCCTCCAGGGGAGATGGAGACTGGTGGCACCTGGGTCCACTGCCCAGACATCCGGGCCCTCCCTCCACGCAATCTTTCCTGGCGTTTTCTCCCTCATCGCCGCTTATGCTGACACACAGTCCATTTTAATCCTTAATGTCCTAACCTGACTCTGAGAGGCAGTGATTAGGGGGATAGATTTTGGAGTGAGGCAGCTTCAAGATTGAAATAAAACCATCACTTAACCAGCTGCGGGGCCTCCAGACAGCAACATCAGCCTTTTCTGCCTGTCTTATCGAAAATTGGGGACAACTGGAACACTTACATCAGGGGGCCATTGTAAGGATTAAATGAGATAATGCATGGGGCACGTTTGGACCAATGTTTAGTAGGGGGCAAGCACATATTCAGTAAGTGTTAGTGATGATGTGAGGAAGTACTATAGTGTAGTGAGGAAAAGGTTGGAAAAAACTGTTTCACCACCTGGGTTCAAATAATGACTTCCCCACTGCCAGCTGCGTGAACTTGGGGGCATGTTACTGATCTTCTCAGGGTCTTGGTTTTTCTCATCTGTAAAGTGGGAATAGCTCTATCAGAATGGATGGGTGTGAACATTCAATGAAATTGTCCATACACAAGCTAAGCACAGCATACAACAGACATATGTGTGCTCAATCTCATTAGTAATCATCATGAGATTTACAGCAAAACGTGATGGCTCTTGTTGGTAGCACTCAACGGAATAATCATTGCTTCTATGTGAGAAAACAAAATTTGCAAGACAATTAACTCTTTAATAAGCAAAATTATTTAGAGCTAAGGCAAAATGGATAGAAATGCGTATGCAGACAGAAAGGTTCCTGGTTGCCATGGTGGGGCTGAGGGAGAGGCTGACTGAAGGTGCAGCACAGAGGAAGTGTGGGGCGCTGGCAATGAGAGCACGTTGCTTTGCTGATGGGTACGTAACCATGTATTTGCCAGAATCTACAGAACTGTGCACAACCACAAAGGGTGAATCTTTATGTACATTTAAAAAATCACCCAGGATATGGGAGGAAATCAAGAAGAATGCAGACTGCGACACATTTCATGCTATTACAAACGGATCACCCTACCACTGAAAGGTGTGGGGGGGAAAGGAGTTGACCTGTGTAGCTTTGACAGAATACTTAGACACAAAAATCTGGCACACAAACACTGCAGTTTGTACATTTGTTATCCCAGGAGTACAGGTCAACAATTCTGAAACTACTTTATTTGGATGCTAGGGCAGAACAAGTAAGTGAATATATTATAGGTATAAGTCAGGTTTCTCACTGTCAGAGAAAAAGTGCCAAATAAGTACAGGAGAAAGGTTACAATGAACCCTAAGCCCCTAAGCGTAAGACTGGAGTAAGAATCATCAGTAGTAAGCCATGTTTCTGAAACAGATATGCAGATCCTGATCCAGAAGTAAGCACAGATGTGTACACACACACACACACACACACACACACACACACACACACACACAGAGGCATGGGACACATTTGGACCAATGCATCTATATTTTTTTTGGTCCAACCTGTGAGGTCCAAAAATATATACATATCTTTGCACATATTTACATATATTTACTGAAAGGGCCCAGAAACCATGACATCCCCATAACAATGAGAACATGTACACCTGAGGTCTTGGTTCCTAAATATCCTTTTCCAACAAAAGGAACCAGAGTTCCTTGGTGAAGGGGCTGAGTCAGGTATAGGTCGGGGACAACACAAGAGGAGCCTGGATCACCTGATGGTGCCAGAAACTTGGGAAGTGCTTAAAAAAATAGTGGGTATGTCTAAGGGGCAGGAGAACCAAACAGAAGGAACTTTCTAGAGCAGTGGTTCTCAACCTTCCTAATGCCGTGACCCTTTAATACAGTTCCTCATGTTGTGGTGACCCCCAACCATAAAATTATTTTCGTTGCTACTTCATAACTGTAATTTTGCTACTGATATGAATCATAATGTAAATATCTGATATGCAGGATGTATTTTCATTGTTACAAATTGAACATAATTAAAGCATAGTGATTAATCACAAAAACAATATGTAATTATATATGTGTTTTCCGATGGTCTTAGGTGACCTCTGTGAAAGGGTTGTTCAACCCCCAAAGGGGTCGCGACCCACAGGTTGAGAACTGCTGCTCTAGAGCCAACTGAGGAATAATTTGAGCAACAACAACAATGATAAAATTATATTATAGCCCAAAGAAAAATAAATAAACATTCTTGAGTTCACACTGATATAAACAACTAAATAAGTGAACAAATAGAGAAGGGATGTGGGAAATAGAAGACCACCATTAGGACACTAAAGTAATAAATCAGTGTGCTATTAAGTATAAAGGGAAAAGACTGCAACCATACAGTGAAGAAACTTGGCCAACACCTCCTCAAGCAAGTGACCAAGGGCAATATCACCAGGAAAGGATGCACAGATACCATGTGCCCCCAACAGGATGCACTGAGAAGGACATCGCTTCTGTGGCATCCTGTCCAACATACAGAACTTCAGTCTAATCGGGGTAAACAGCAGACATCCCTAAATGGAGGGATAGTCTAAAAAAACAAAACAAAAAAACACAACAACAACAAAATGAGAGTACTCCTTAAAAGTATCAACTCTTATGAATGCCCCAAACTGTATCCAAAACATTTTTAAAATTACTGACAGCCGCTAATTCAAAATTTCAGATACACACCCTGTAGTCTTATCATAAATACTTCACCTATCACCAACTAAGTTATTGCCCTCACTCTATGTTTTTGTTCCTTTGTATTTAATTTGTTGGAGTGACAATGGCTAACAAAGCTATACAGGTTTCAGCTACACAATTCCACAATACATCATCTGTACACTGTATTGTGTTCACCACCCAAGTCAAATTAGTCATGGTGATGAGAAGAAAATTAGAAAACTAAGAAAAGCAGAATACATAGAAATTTTTAGAGAAAACTTGCCTATGCATTTTCCCCAGAACATATTAAATATTTTAAATCTAACTCCTCTTTGAATGCGATCACGTATTGCATGGTAGCCATTGTTATTACTTTAGGTCATTTGAAATGCACAACCAACATGTGAACTAACGGAACCCTGTTTTTTGAGTTTTAAAGGTAATTATCATATATGTATTTCTTATTTTGCTTTTAGTGTCATTTGAAAGATGTCCACCAATCCCCAAGAACATACACTTTCATACTCATTTCTGCCTTAATTCTCTACAGCCCTTCAACTCTTACTCTTCTCAGAGAAGTTCCCTTTCATTTGGGTCTAACTTACCCAGGAAGCAACTCAGCATCTTAGCCCTGATTTGTGCACAGGGACTCCCAAAGGCTATGGTGAGAACACAGACTTTCCTGAAGATTTGGAGTGGCAGAGGGGTTTTAGCTCTTGGATACTCTGCTGGGAAGTGAATGTTTGATACTCTAGTTCTTGAAAGTGCATCTCACACCTGCCAGTGGAGGTGATTCAACATCTTTACTCCGCAGGCCCCAGCATCCCTCTCCCTCTGTCTCCACATCTCCTTTCATCCCTTCTTGGCTCAGCCACTTCTTCAAATTCCTGGTACTATCTTACTCACAGAGGTTCTGTTTTCTTCTCTATCCCTAAGGATATGCATACACGTCCATAACAGGAAGCCTGACTCAAACTTGATCTAACGCAAATGCACTGCAGTGGCTCATGAACCCGGAAACCCTGAGGTAGGTGCTTCCATGTTCACAGGACCCAGTGGATCTCGCTGGTTCCTCCCTGACTCCCTTTGCTCCGCTCTTCCCTCGCCCGCACTGGCCTCACCTCCAGGCAGGTGGCAGGGTGGCTGCAGCAGCGGAGGGTGTCACACCCTTATATGACAACCTCCACTGCCAGACACAGGAGCACCTTCCTGACACTGTCTCAGGAATAAAACTTTAATCAGCAGCCTCTAGAACAGCGGTTCTCAACCTGTGGGTCGCAATCCCTTTGGGGGTTGAACGACCCTTTCACAGGGGTCGCCTAAGACCATCGGAAAACACATATATAATTACATATTGTTTTTGTGATTAATCACTATGCTTTAATTATGTTCAATTTGTAACAATGAAATTGGGGGTCACCACAACATGAGGAACTGTATTAAAGGGTCGTGGCATTAGGAAGGTTGAGAACCATTGCTCTAGAAAGAGACATGTAGGTCTCATCAGGGCATATTGTGTTGTTTTCATATCCTTTTCTAATAAGATCTTTCTATTGATTTTTAGAGAGCGATGAAAGGAAGAGGAAGAGAGAAAAACATTGATGTGAGAGTGAAACATCAATTGACTACCTCCTGCACGCCCCCTACCAGGGGTTAAGCCCTCAACCCAGGCATGTTCCCTGCCCAAGAATCAATCTGGCAACCCTTCAGTGCACGAGACGATGCCCAACCAACTGAGCCACAGCGGCCAGGGTTATTTTCCTACTCCTAAACCCTCCTGTGAGGGCCAGGATGGTGCCAGAGCTCAGGATGGCCAAGGTCTGAGTTTCTGGGGATTGCCACGTGGGGTTTAGAACAGGGGTTGAAGCATATGGTCTTCAAGCCAAACCCTGCCACTGCCTATGTGTGGAAATAAACTTTGTAAATAAACATATTTCGGAATACATCCAAACCCATTTTTTTATGTATTGCCTATGACTGCTTTTGTACTATGGTAGAGTAAGTAGTTATGAGAGAGAATGTGTGTTCACCAGAGCCAAAATCCTGGCTCTTTACAGAAAAAGTTTGCTGACCATGGCTTAGATTAGTGACATGCCACACCTGGGATTCCCCCAGCACCCGCCCTCCCTGGCTGCTGGGTAATGGCCGAGGAATGAGATGGATGCACGGACAAACCTACGATGCCTACTCCCATGCAATCCCTGCACTAACCAACATTCCCAAATCAATGAAAGGGCTATTCAGTTATACTATTCCACCTATTGTATGCGGCTTAAATTTAGTTTCTTTTATAAAATTACCATGACGATAGTTATTTCTGCCTTAGTGTCTTTCTCTGAAAAAAAAAATTAAAAGTTTGCAAACATATAAGAAGCTCTCTAATTGTATCAAATTTTATTGGGATAGTAAATCTTAAAATTTGGAGATTCTATCCCATAGTATATCAATGATTTCTCATGAGAATCCTAGATGTCAGTCATCTTAAACTATAATAGCTCCTGAAATAAATGTCAAAGGGGTTCAGTGCCAATAGACAAGGTGGGTGTGTTCTCATTATTTCCTGATAAACACAGTATCAGAAAACTTGAACTTAAGGCAGTGTTAGTGACCTGTAAATTACGCCCCTCTCCAAGAAGGCTTTTGTGCCATTGATTCTATGTGGTTATGTCTCATTCATAAAACTGAATTTAAACAACTGTAAGTACAACTGCAGCAATTGCTATCATTCTTATAAGCAATTCAGTCAAAAAAAGCTACTTGCACACCAAAAAGGCGGTACTTGTGTTCTTGTTGCCTTCAATTACAAAGGCAGTCCTACAATTTCATATTGCATGAGATTACCTCTAAGGGCATGAGCTGGAAGTCATATTCGTCTAAGAATCTAAGTGTAAAATGACTGGTGAGAGAAGAGCTCGCTTGCCAATATTAGATCCTCCTTTAACAATCAAATTTTATTCTTTGTGGTGATGAGAGAAGATGAAGGGAGCAAAAAATAATGAGCGTCTATCTATCTATAGATTGACAACCAGGAAGAATGGTACATAAAGACTTTCTCATCGGGTGGCAGGAGTTTGAATACAGTCATGCTTAGGCCTATGTGAAATCTCTGACAAAAACCTGCTCTGTTTAAACAGCTGGATAGCAACCCCAGAGCTTGAGATCGTAATAATAAAATATCATTATTATGCTGGTGGTGACACAGGTTTCTCTGGGGTGGGAGCAACAGAGAATGGCCTGGCTGTGGAATAATAGGTGCAAAGAGTAGCGAGGATCATGGCCCGTCTGACTCCTTTGAATCGATTCAAGACTACAAACATCTCTGGAGTATATATTACATGGTAGGCACTAGGCCCCTCCCGCACTCTAAATGTGGGTGAAACCCAAGGTTCAGCTTCAATTTCTGCTTTTCTCCTTCGTCATACCTTTATTGTGTCATTCGTATTGCTTTTCACTGTAAGTAACAGCAAACGTGACTTCAGGGCTTAGAATATCAATACATCCGGGGGCAGACAGTGTCTGCCCTTGCTTCAGTGGCTGCACAATAGCAAGGCTGTGTCTCCATGGTGCTCTTGGCCTTTCCATCGAGACCACAAGAAGGATACCGCGGTGCCAGTCAACCAGTCTATACAGGAGCCAGGATGTAGGGCCAGCTGCTTCTGCCTTTTTCATGAACAGAGAAGCTTTCTCAAAACCCCGGCCACCAGCAGATTTCCTTTGGTCTCTGGTAGAGTGAACCATTGGTCCTGAATCCTTATACCCCTGTGGTAGTATTAAAAGTCACATCCCGCCCTAGCTGGTTTGGCTCAGTGAATAGAGCGTTGACCTGGAGACTCAAGGGTCCCGGGTTCGATTCAGTCAAGGGCACAGGCACAGGTTGCGGGCTCTATCCCCAGTAGGGGGGCTGTGCAGGAGGCAGCCAATCGATGATTCTCTTTCGTCATTGATGTTTTTTATCCCTCTCTCCCTCTCCCTTCCTCTCTGAAATCAATAAAAAAATATATTAAAAAAAAAGTCACATCCCTCCCATGGCTCCAGGATGAGCACAGTGATGCCGCTGGATCATGGGTTTGGCCCTGCAACTTGCTCTGGGGTCAATGGGATATTAGGGAATGTGGTGTGAGCCAAAGTTTAAAGTGTCTTTTGCAATTGCCCTGGCCCTCGCCCTCTTGTCATTATGTAATTCACCATGAGAAGATGAAGTCCAGGAAGTCTCTAGTCCAAGGAAGATGAAAGACACTGGGGAAGATTTAGATTCAACCTGTCGCTGCAATCAGGTCGGGACCAGACAAAATTGCACTCACATTGCTGCAGACCCACAGATCCAAGAGTAAGAAAAAATGCTTATACGAATCATTGTGTTTTAGGATGGCTTGTCACACAGCACGAGGTGGCAATAGCTGACTGATACATTTTCATGGGTCCAAGGAGAGGAGAAAAGCAAACAATAACCAATAACAACTAAAAGAGCTGACAGAGAAACACTTTCCAATTCAAATTCTCACTCTACACAGATGTCCAAACCAGCATATCCCTCTCTGGTCTCTCAGAAACTAGCCATATCCTCCAAATGCCCATTCAGCATTTTGCTTTGAGGTGTGCTGTCTTTATCTCAAACTCTGGGCATGTAAAACTGACTTCACTCCCTCTCTCACCTCAAAACTGACTCCCCATCTGACTTCCTTAATATACCTTTATTATTCCAGTGACAAATACTCAACATCTCAAGGTTAACTTTGATTTCTCTTGAATCCACATATGGGATTATCACTATAAGTGACATTTATTACACTCATTTATTGAGCACTTGCAAGATTTCAGGCAATGTTGTCAATGCTTTCCATGCATTCTCTTGTGTGATCCTACAGTAGAAGCTCTGAATGGATGCATTTAAGTTAGTATCATCTTCATGATAATGAAGAATTCAAAGATTAATTTCCAACATCTAGCTACTGGCTGAACTGGAATAGCACAGGTATATTGGGTTCAAAACCACTCCTTCACTGGGACAAGCATTTGAAGTAGATTATTTCATTGACTCCACACAGTAACTACCTTTGTATCAAATCAGTTCATGGAAGATGAGAAAAAATAGAGTTTACTGAAACTTTACTAATCATGCCTTTAGCAAATGTCTCCCAATTTCAAAATCCTCCCCTGCGCCAGGTGTTTTATGTGAATTATTTCAATCAATCCATATATTTATCCCTGTTACCAAATTATTTACTGGAAGGCCAGACAGAGTAGGTTATGCTGATTCTTTAATAATCACATCTCCAGCATGCATCACTGGCCTGTACCCAAGCAATTAAAAAGGTCTTCCTTTCTTATATTCTCATTCCAAATTAGTTGCATATTTCTCTCAAGTTAAACTCCTCAAAATATTGCCTTTATAATCATAGTTTTCTCCTGCCACCACCAATGACTGATATTAGAAATACCCTATTTTTAGGAAAGACACCACTCAAAGCCTCAGTCATGGGCTTTGCCCTATCACTGCCATGGAACATCCCTATGAGAAGATTCAATTACACACTTAATGTCTATTAAGAAGTACACTGACAAGGGAAGGGAGTGAAAAAGAACTATCTTAGAAATTCCTTAATTGAAAAGTTTGTTATTGTTTCACAGCCCACATTGCCTATCAAATTGAGTTAAAATTTCTTATTTGAGAGCCTCAAAGAGAAACATCTATCCCCGTAGAGACACTGGACCACTGAGCTTAAAATGTAGAGAGGGTAGCTGTCCCTAGTCTGATATAAGGTCTGGGAGCACAACAATGATATAAGTGGGTGTGTTATAATGGCTCAGTGTGTGTGCCATACTCATCATTGAGAATTTGGAATATCATTCATGTGGCCATTTCTCTTTGTGAAATGCCTTCATGCTCTCTCTGCCCATCTTTTAGGGTAAATTCCACTTCCTAAGTCTAGGATGAGATCTGACCTCCACATCTCACTCCTATGTAACCCACAAGAAGCTCTTCGCTCCTCTGAAATCCTATGAACAGGCTGGGCATATTATGACTGGCTTGAAACATTAAAACTCTTTCCACATGTGCTTTTTCCCTTTTTTAAAATCAGGATTTTGCAACCTCAGAATTACTTTTAAGCTGTCATTTGTGAACTGATGTGGACTTAATGGCAGATTAAAACAACTAACAGCTGAGCTGTTTCAAAGAAACAAAACCCTCTACATTTCCCTAGTGTTCAACAGAATTATTGACATTCGGGGACAGATAATTTTGGGTTGTGGAGGTTGTCCTGCTCATTGTACTATGTTTAGCAGCATCTCTGGCCTCCACCCACTAGATGTCAGCAGCACCACTCTCCAAGGATGTCTTGGGGGGCAAAACCGTCGTCCCCCATAGAGAACCATTGCTCTAGAGCAGGGGTGGAGAACCTTTTCTCTGCCAACGGCCATTGGGATATTTATAACATCATTCACAAGCCATACAAAATTATCAACTTAAAAATTAGCCTGCTATATTTGGTCAAACAATTAACTCACCCCTAATGCATTGGCAGGGCCAGACCAAATGATTTTGCGGGCCTTACGGGCCCGCGGGCCAAACATTCCCCACCCCTGCTCTAGATAATACTGTTCTCGGGGAGGAGATGTTTCCCATTCTTCTGTTCTCCTTCCACGTAGGCTGCTGCAGTGTCCTTCACGCAGAAGGTGCTTGGTGTTACGGTGGATTAATTTCACATTCTCAAGGATCCTTCCTAATTGGAGGGTTTTGTTTTTTGAAACAGCTCAGCGGGCAGTTGTTTTAATCTGCCATTAAGTCCACATCAGTTCACAAATGACTGCTTAAAAATGCACACTACTTAGGTATCAATTGTGTTTGTGCAGGATATGGAATTCTGCTTCTCCTAATAGGATCATCTTCTGAAAAGGCAATCTTTTTTATTTTATTATTTTAGTGCCTACCTAGGGGCCCCATGTTATTCTCTAGAAATCATCAATTTCCAGAGAGGTTATTTATGAAGCCGTGGAGGATTGTGATGATGCTGCAAAGAAGTCATGATGACCTACAGAGAATAAACCAGGATACCCGAGAGCCATTAAGAATAATGGACCAAAAAATAGTCAGGAAAACAGCGAAAAACAAAACCAGAGTGAAAATCCTACAGAGATCATTCTTTTCTACAGAGAGAGCAGATGCACTTATGGGTAAAATATTGATGTTTTTAAAATATTTTTCTTTATAATAAATCACACAAGGTTATTTATTCCATGTGTGCTACTAACATTAGTTTGATAAAGTGAAAACTGTATTATTAGGAACACAAGATGTGCCAAAGAATGATTTCAAAATATAAAGGGTAAAATTGCAAGGCTAGAATGGGCGAAACATTCTCTACTTGATTCAGTTCAACAGGAGTTCTGCTCTTTTTTTTTTTTTTTTTTTACAATTTATATAATATCCTGTTTGATGTAAAATTGAAGACAAGAATGTAAGTTATCCCTAAGCCAACTTTTTAAACTAAAATGTTGTACAAAGATTCCTGTGGCATTTCAGCTGCCCTTAAATTTTAATAATACTGATAAAATATTCTACTATCCCCAGCCAAGTAATTTTTTATCTTTAATTGGTAAGCCCTCATTTATTATTTCTAAAGCATAAAAATTCTAATATCTAGGATTTATACCTTGCCCAGGCAATCGTGACTGCAAATGTATTTTTAAGTGCACTCAGAAATGAAGAAAGCAAATGAACACTAGGGAAATTTAAGTTCGGACTACAATGGGGAAAGAATTTTTTACAACAAATATATCATCGACTATGTTATGCTGTCTCAATGAAAAAAATATGCCCTGGCAACCTCTGGGGTGATAAGAAAGGCTTTTCACACAATGAAATGATGAAATTAAGTCAAGAGAGAAGGCCAGGTCTTCGGGAATTAGCACAGATCATTTTAAAATTGACAGAGGAGCCAATCTGAAATACGGCGTGAAGATTCAATGGAATATAAATATTACATATTGATCCACAGATGGTCAATAAGCGCTTTCTTCTGCAGGCATTTTTATACACAAAATAAGCTTTACTCAAATATTGAAGAGGAGGGGGACAATGAGTTTGCAGAAAACAAAAAACACTCTTTAATAAATGTCCCCACTGATCCTGACTTTGGTCTTGTAGATGACATGACAAGACCATTGAAACTGCACACACCCCTATCAAATGGAAAATTAGGCTTCATTTCTAACCTACTGTATTAGGGTGACTAATGGCCACTCAAGAGACCATGCCCTAATCCCTGTAGCCTGTAAGTGGTACCTTATAAGGAAAGGGGGTCTCTGCAGATGGGATTAAGTTGAGGATCTTGAGATGGGGAGATTACCCTAGATTACCTGGGCGGGTCCTAAATCCAATGACAAGTGTCTTTAAAAGAGAGGCAAAGGAAGGTTTGACCCATTTAGAAGAAGAGGTGATGTGAAGAAGGAGGCATAAAGTGGAGTGAGGCAGCCATGGACAATGAATGCCTGCAACCCCCGAAGTTGGAAGAGGCAAAGGGCAGAGGCTGCCCTAGAGTCACAGAGGGAGCAAGGCCCTCCCAACATCTTGGTTTGGACCCAGTGATGCTGATTTTGGGTTCTGTCATCTAGACTGGCGAGAGAATCCATTTCTGTTGTGTTAAGTCACCAACTTTGTGATCACTTGATAGAGCAGCAACAGGAAACTAATAAACCCCCACATTTGAGTGTCTGCTTTCATTCCATCCCCAAATCCACTTTTTAAAAATAATGATACATAACACAACACCTCCTGACATTTGGTAACATTTACTATGTGACCATAACTCTGTCAATCACTTACACATGCTGCATTCTTTAATCCTCACACCATTGCTACCTTTCAGGTTTAGGGATCTTTCTAGTCCATTGTCACATGACCATCAAATGGAAGACTTGTCATTAGAACTCAGAAAGCTGATTCTAGGATCCTCTCTCATAACTTCTGCTACACTGCAATATGCATGATTCTTTATCACGAAGAGTAAAGGCCTTGGTCTACAGAAAGACAGAGACAAGTGTACTGCACTATATTCATTGACCATTCATATTACACTTTATTCCCATTCACTTAAAAATTCTGAAAAGAAATAATGGGTGTGCTGTTCATTCTCTTCACTTGATATGTCATTCTATTTGATACATTACATTTTTAAATCAAGAGTGAGTCTAACATTTCCACCAGAATTAATAGCAAACTGTGACATGATGGTTGAGGTGTTTTCCAAGCGTAATCCTAATTAATAAGGCAAGTAAGGCATGATTTGGGGGGATAAGCATTGTTAAAATTTTGATTGGAATTTAAGTACCAAACTGGTGGTGTCATGAAGTAAGTCTCAATTAACTATTTCTTTTCATTGCATAAGGTAGGTTATATATATTGTGGCCAGGAAAGTACCATTCACCTATCCATCTGTCCAGCTATCAATTTGTCTACCCGTTCACTCATCCATCCATTCATCCATCCATCCATCCGTCCATCCATCCATTTGTTCATCCATCCATCCTTCTATCCATCCACCCATCCTATAATTAGTGCAACTTGGACTACAATTGCCTGTAAACTAATACCTAACTCCACTTTATTAATATTGAGAGAGTATTTAATAATTCACACAATACTAAGGGACAAATTTAGCAATAATTTGACACTTCTGAAGTTGTTTAGTTTCGCAAGAGAAAAGAATGCCTTACTAAAAGTAACCACAGGGACCTGTTCCCTTAGAATGTGGATAAGAACTCATCTCAAAGAAGCAACTGAACTTTTGTGTAAGGAAAGTGATACAGCTGGGAGAGCATTTCATGGATGAAAAGGAGAAGGATGATTCCCAGCTCTTCTTAAAAGACCCACTGTGGCTATCACCAGGGAGCTGGGAGATCACCAAAACATGATGAACAAAAAGGCCAGAGATGGGGACCCAGAAGAAACCTATGGCAAGATCCATAACTAGAGACCAAAGAAGCAAAGGACTGTGGGCATGCTGAAAGCAGCATGGGAGGAGCCAGGTGAACTAGACCTTCTCCAAGGATGCTGATTATAATGTTTAGTCCACTGGGATGCTCTTAATGGCATTATCCATAGTGGTTGCAGGACTTTTTTTAAAAAAGAGAAGGGGTGTTTTAATTATTTTATGATGTATATGCTTCCATGATTAATGGCCCACACCATCTGGCAATAGAGATTTTCCTAAGAGCTTTCTGAGTGAAGGTCCATGGACCAATAACTCCCTCTCTCATCAATGGTCAACCCCCTTCTATGGGTGGGGACAGTTGTTATTTATTGTTGAACATTGAACTAACTACTATTAACAAGGTAGAGAAATCAACAAGGACAACTTGGATCCTTTATAATGTCTATACTTTGAGCCAGTTCTTTTACTTTTAAGAACGTGTCCACAGGAAGTATAGATGTACTCAATGATCTCTGTTCAAGGATTTTCATTGCAGCTTTAACAGTAGATATTTAAAAAACTAACTATAAGAATATTACCGTCTAAGAATTGGAGAATGGTAAGTCTGCTGACACACCCAAATGCTGGGCTACTATGACCATTAAGTTTATCTTCCTGAAGAATATTTAATGACATGGAGGAAAGTGTCCACAATAAAATGTCAAATGTCAATAGCAGAGCACAATAATAGATACAGTTTGAGCCCAATTAGATACCCAAGAACTCACATCCACACAGAAAAAAATAAATACAAAGGGAATCCATGAAAACGATTCTACCAAGAGTATCCAGGAACTAGAAATTACAAGGGCATTTATTTTCTTATATTTTTTCTAGTGTCTGACTTCCTCCATTAACATACAGCATATAATATTACAAGTAGAAAAACAGTACAAAATAATTAAAGGATGATGTCAGTGAAACTACCACAGAAATGTAATAGACATACAACTGCTCATGGTAAAACATTTTAATTTTTGGTTCGTCTTTATTTTGCTTATATCAGGACACCAAGAGCCCAACCCTGCCCCAGGATGCCAGTCTTAAATGGGCTAACATGGCATTATTTTCCATTCCAAACAGGTGGAATCTGTAAACATTCTATTGGAAAAATCTCCCAATTACTTTTTCCCTCCTGAGCTATGGATGTTGTCACAATCTGAATCACGGTAGGTGTACGAGGTGCCAGGTACCTCCTAGCAACAGATGAACCATGCGTTACAAATGGTTTATGTTTAAAACAAATGATCCGCTTAAACATTCCTGCCTCCACCCATTCCCAGCAGACATTCCATATATTCTCCCACATATTAACTTAAAAATGAAGCTTAGTCTCCAATGAGCCCTGAGAAGTCGAGGTGGGGGTTGATGGGCCTCTTTTAATAGGGCTCAAGCCAAGCTTCCTGGCTTCTGGAATTCTTCCCTCCCACAGACAAAAGGCAAATCTAGGAAAGGACACATTAGCTGTTTGTTATCAAGAGAATTGCCAGAGTCCCAAGGCAAAGACTAGTTTAGGCTCCTAAAACAAAGGAGGGACGCATTTGCCTAGTGGGAGGCAATGGTAACCATCTACCTTGCATTTACCTGGTCTGGGCATTTCATTCTTGCACTTAACTCCTGTTTATCTACTTGTAAAATAATATGCTGTATGTTAATGGAGGAAGTCAGACACTAGAAAAAATATAAGAAAATAAATTCCCTTGTAATTCCTACTTCCTGAGTACTTCGTAGAACCATTTTCATTGGATTCCCTTTGTATTTATTTATTTTTTTTTCTGTGTGGATGTCAGTTCTCGGGTATCTAATTAGGCTCAAACTGTATCTATTACTGTACTCTGCTATTGACATTTGACACTTACAATGTGTGCATAATGCTTTCTGAGGTCCATCCACGTTGTGGCTTTTATTAGTATTCTGTTTTTTTCATTTGTCTCTTTGTAGCTTCTTTGTTCTTCCTGAATTGTACCCTATTATACAGGTATAGGGAGTTTTGTTTATTTACCAGTTGATAGGCATTTGGATTGTTGACACTTTTCAGCTATGATGACTAGGGCTTCTTTGAACAGTGTAAATTAGTGGTTTTTGTGGAGCTGAGGGTTAGAAGTGAGGCTGACTGCATATGTGGGCATGGAGAGGGATTTTCTGGGGGAGACAGACTAGTTCTAAAATCAGATTGTAATTTTTCTAAATATAAGTGTATTTTCAAATGAAAATTGGAGAATTTTTATGGTATGTAAATGATGCCTCTATCAAGCTGTTTTAAAAAAATGTATTTGGTATTACCTTATTTCCAAGATGGTGTCACATGGCTCTTGGAACCAGACATTTATACTTTGAGTTCCAAGGGCCTTTGTTAAAATTGTAATAATATGAGGAGTGTTCATAAGGTACAGTCCTCATGGCCAAGGAGTAGGTTTCAAATGGAGCAATGGGGGCACTGAGAGGGAAAGAGATAACATGGGGTAGTCAATGCTGGAAAACTGAAATCAACTGTTTCCCGCATTGAAGGTTTGTGATGACAGATGGGTGGTAAAGGTGAGGAGCCAGGGCATCATTCGGGGCCCTGAGCTGGAAGGTTCTACGAGGCTGAGTCCCAGAGTGTTGACATTCTGGAGGGTGAAGGGAAAGAGTTAGGAAGTTACCATGAGACACAGTTTGACAACTGCGATTCACTGAATCAAGGCTGGGGTAGGAAACTTGGAATCAAGGCAAAAGTGATTCAATAGCCTTCCTGTAAAATTCACCAGAGGACAACCATATCTGCGGTCAATGGTTCCTAACAAAATGCTAGAGAAAGAGAGAGATTGAGAGAGATGTTGACTGATTGAGAGAGATGTTGATTGGTTGAAACAGCCTTCAAGGATCTCCAGCATCTACAGAGAAATCATCCTTAAATTCTTCATCCACACCTGCTGTCCGAAGGGGAGTCTTTTCCTAGCTGTGAAAGATGCCCTCGATACTCTACCTGCAGTCTGATGATCTGTGTTATCACCAATAGAGCCCTTCTAAGACTCAGAGGGACAAAGGCCGAGGCACCAACGTAAGTCTGATCATCCAAGACCATTAAAAGCTGGGTTTATACAGTGTTATGGCTAAGGGATGAGCCTTTTCTAGAGGCCCACTGAGATCTCAACACCTTTCTTTGAGAGGGAGAGAGAGAAATGGCAGGAGGGAGGGTGAGCAGAAGGGAAGGAGGAAGGTTTGGACTAAATGCGTTTCTGTTCTGATATATCCTTTTTGCTGGAAAAGGGCAGATTACCCTAATACTGGCTTTCAGGTCAAAACTCATACCGCTGCCCAAAATACCTTAATTATGAGGAAATGAAACGGGGTCATTCATCACACACATGAGAAACAAAATGCAGCCAGTGCAGCAGCCACAGCATCTTGGGTCTGAATTGTTTGCAATGTAGAGATCTCAAAGAACGTTCTGAAGCCAAAACAATCAGCTCACATGCTGGGCCTCCCAGAGGCCAGCCTATTCCTGGTACTTAATCCTGGGGCTGGCAGAATAATAACCTCCCAGGCATGGCCGCCCTGGCCCTGCAGGTGCCCTGCCCTGGCAGACAGGGCCACGGGAGGCTCTGGACTGTGTGCAGGATTGCGGGGAATTAGTTTCAGGAGTGTAAAAATAAATGTTAAATTAAAGCAGAGGATAAAGAAAGCCTGTTTATAGCTGCCTTGGGACAAAATCAAATTCACACATGAACCTCTAGGTTCAGGATAAGGATTCTGTTTACAGGCAAACGCTTCATAATGTCTACAATTGTCTGCAGACCATTATTCAGTGGTGAAAGGGGATTTGAGACCTAGAGACCCACAGTGACCAAAGGTGACCACTGCTTCAAAGTCTGAGAAGGGGAAAGTAAGAGGGGATCCCCTAGGACCCAGAACTCTGGTGTTCTCATAGGTAGCATCTCTTTGAATACCTGTAACAGCCTTGCTAGGATGTCATTCTTATATCCATTTTATAGAGGAAGACTCTAGGCAAAGACAGCTCTGGAGTTTAGCTAAGGTCAAACTGCCTTAAGTGGTGGAACTGGGATCTAAGGTCTGACCCTAAAATTCTTTAGGAGGAACCTCGGCGTTGGAATACAAGATTGATCATTTTGAGCAGAAAACCCCCTCCCTTCACACCTGAAGGGAAGACTGGCCACCTAGTTATCCTTGAAGGAATCTTCCTCTTAGGCCACTGAAGACACTCAAGGAACATTCCTTTAATAGTGTGCTATTTAGAGTATTTGGGGTTCAGACCGCCCAGGCCTCTAAACTCAACTCTGCTATTTTCACTGGCTTTGTACACTTGGGATGAGTGCTGGACTCTTCATTTCAAAAATAGTCCCTGCATCACAGGGTCATTGGAATGCAAAAGTAAATAATGCATGTCAAGTTTGGGATGTATATAATAGGGGCCCAATAAACATTCTAATCATATAAGACTAAAATGAATCCAAACTGGTTAAACTTCAAGTACACCTTCTATCAACGTATATTTACTGCAAGGTGTGTGTATGGGGAAGGGAAGGGAAGACTTGACTAGATCTACCAAAGTATCACATTAGAATAGAACAAAAAAGAGTATGCCTGCCTTCCATTGCAATTAACCTTAGGTTGACTATCTTAGAGCATCCCTGACATTTAAGTCTGCTTTTTAATAAAAGAATAGTATGCATTCCTTAACATGCCCACGTCTTGCCTTCCATGCATCCCTTCCATATCTAAAGATGGCACCTGGATCCCAAATGATGCTGATTACACCACCTGCCTGTACCACTGATGATTCACACCCAGTTTATTATTTCTTATGAGGATTCAGGGGGGAAAGGAAGAGAACTCCTTTAATATGGTAGCAAAAGTGAAGGTGCACTATTAATGCTCCATTAAGTTGAGGTGAGGTCTTTGAGAAGAGGGAAGAGTGCACAGTGCTGGGTTAGGGTTTGGTCTGATTTCATTTGTTTGGTGTTTTTAAATTATTTTTTTTATTGAGGTTAAAGTCACATAACATAAATGTAACTCTATTAAAGTTAACAATCCAATGTGATTAGCACATTCAGTGTTATGCAACCACCACCTCTACCTAGTTCCAAAACATTTTCATCACCCCAAAAAGAAACCCCATGCCCATTGCACCTGGCAACCACCAAACTGCATTCTGCCCCTATGGATTCACCTATTCTGAATGTATAATAGACATAGAATCATACAGTCAAGTTGGCTAAATTCTTACAATAGCCACAGAAGCAGTAAGAACTGAACCTTCCATGTCTACACAGACTACAGGACCATATCTGATGTCAGTCTCACTGTAACTATATCCTTTTTACACACTTCACCATGGAATGATCTATTTTCTGATGAACATCTAGCTGAGAAGCAGACCAACACTGATGGTTCAACTCAAATAAATGATGGACCGTCTTGACATTTACACTGGCCAATTTCCATTTTGACTGAATCACATGGATTTTTCCATTCCTCCAGATGAGTGGTGGCTAATGAAAAAAAAAATCAAACTGGGTTCCACCAACTGTTCTTAATGTAAATCCCAAAATGCATTGCCCACTGGAGTCATGTAATGCAACAGACTCTCAGCCAGATGGAGAAATATTCTCTTCCTAAGGAAGGACCAGGAACTTGCCCACCCACCCATCCTCTGTTGATTTAAATCCTGCACTATCAGCACCACAGAATGCAGCATAGAGGATACAGCCCAAGGCTTGCCGCAACCCAGCCACATCCATCCTGAGTATTTACCCAGTGACCAAGAAGGAGGCTACCAGTACTCCTGCAGGCTCATCCACGTGCCTCTACTTCAGAATTTTCCAGAATAGGTTGGCATCAGAATCACCTAAGAAACCAGTTAGTAGAATGGGAGCTTGGACTCCAACCCTGCATATTCTGGTCTCTAGGACTGAGTCAGTGTCTCTGATGACCAGCTTTTCAGTGGAAACGAGCACACAGGCTCAGAAGACATGCAGATGAGAGCAGGGAGAGCTTGCATGGCCTTTGGGAGCAGTCAAAGACATAAGACTCAAGCAGCCCTTCCACAGGACTAATGTTTCTAAAATTAACTGCTCTTAACTTAGAATCATTCCAGAGACCAAGTTCCAAGAAACTCAAAAGGTGCTTCGTGCTAGCCTTGAATGAGGGATCTCCTGAGCTGGGGGAGCGGGGCGGGGGGGGGGGGGTGTTGAAAGACAAAGCTAAGTTTGGAGGCAGTGCAAGTGGGCAATGATAGAGGGGACATGAAGAGGTGGCGCAGGCATGGGGGCTAGAACGTTCACGGGAGTAGCGGAGCCGGGCTTCATGGCAAGCGGCAGTGTTTCTATTCTGGGTTCATTCAAGGGACTCACTATGTGACCTTGGGCCTGTCACATTCCCTCAGCACTGCTGCCTCTCCATCTGTGAAATAAAGGCACCAGTGTCCGTCACACAGGCCCTCCCGGGGCGGGGAAGATTAATGAGGCGAAGTTTGCAAAGTGTGTGGAACACCAGGCGATGAAGGGCATTGAGAAGCACAAAGTAAATGGTGACCAGCTCTTCCCCCTCCCCAACACAGACACACTACTTTTGCCTTTGAAAAAACTGTCTGTACTAAGTGAGGTCTACAGAGCAGCAGCAGCAGCTGGGAGCTCGTCAGAAATGCAGAATCTCAGGCCCGCCCCAGAGCTGCTGAATCAGACACTCCGGTGGGACTGGCCATCTGTGGTTAACAGCCCTCCAGGGACACTGACGCTTGCTAAAGTTTCTAGCAATGTCAAATGGCAAACAGCAGTGAGCAAGCCAGACAAGTCCCCACCTTCCATGGAGCTGACAGTGGGAAGATAGAAAATAAACAAATGAATAACAATTTTGGAGAGTGCTAACTGCAATAGAGAACAGCAATCAAAAAGATGGTGGCAGGATAGCATAACAGTTAAGTCTTTTGGCTCCAGATTCATATGCTGTAGGTTGATTCATATGCCCTATCTTGGCCACTTACTAAGTACTTGGGTAAATGACTTGTCCTCCCATTGACTCAGTTGTTTTCATCTGCAAAATGGGGATAATGAAAGATCTCTCTAGAGCAGAGGTAGTCACACTTTTGCATTCATAAGAGTCATCTAGAGAGCTTGTTAAAAACACAGTTTGCACTCTGCCAGTGTTGCTCAGTGGTTGAGCATTGACCTATGAACCAGGAGGTCACAGTTCGATTCCCAGTCAGGGCACATGTCTGGGTTGCAGGCTCAATCCCCAGTCTGGGGCATGAAGGCAGCCAATTAATGATTCTTTCTCATCATTGATGTTCCTATGTCTTTCTTCCTTCCTCAATTTGCTGGGCCCACCCTCACAACTCTGATGCAGTAGGCCAGGGTAGGCCCTAAGAATCTGCATCTCTACATTTGGGTGTGCAGACCACAAATGGAGTCACATTTGTGTAGACAGAGTAAGGCTTCCTAAACTTTAATGCCCATTCACATCACCTGGGAACTCATTCAACTGTAGGTGCTGGTTCAGTAGGTCTGGGGAGGAGTTGGCCTTCCTAACTCCCAGGTGCGGCTGATGGAATTGGCCGATCACACTTTGCGGGGTAAGGTTAGTGTATCTGACACATAATAGATGATCAAATGTACTATCTGGTATGGTTTTTCTTCAGGGCTCTTAACCTTTATTTGATAAAGTGGCAGTGATGGTATATAGATGGCCAATGATTAGAATTGTAAGCACCCTTACTTGGTAAATTATAAAGTT
Source organism: Myotis myotis (assembly GCF_014108235.1). Lineage (NCBI taxonomy): Eukaryota > Metazoa > Chordata > Mammalia > Chiroptera > Vespertilionidae > Myotis > Myotis myotis. Next base: position 98,547,305 of record NW_023416357.1, read on the forward strand.
GATGACACTGTATCAAATCCAATGGAAAGATTATGTTGGTTCATGGAATCAAAAAGCTTCCAGACCAAAAGCCAGAATTTCCTCACAGACCATTGTAGGGGTCGAGAATTCACAAAGCTGCTCGTTTCTGTCTGGAATTCCAAATCTTTATAACATATTAACTAACTACAGGCAAAGTTCTGCAGAGGATCGGAAGGGAATTAACAGTCCTACAGAGTCTGAGAAAGTGTAATAATGGCTATAAAACCCCCCAAATAACTTTTTAAAAACATATTTTTATTAAATTCAGAGAGGAATGGAGAGATTGAAACATCAATGATGAAGGAGAATCACTGATCAGCTGCCTCCTGCACCCTCCTCACTAGGGATCGAGCCTATAATCCGGGCATGTGCTCTGACCAGGTATTGAACTGTGACTTCCTGGTTCATAGGTTGACACTCAACCACTGAACCACGCTGGCCAGGCCCCAAATAACTTTTGAGAACAAATACAGTGGAGTACACAAGGTCCTAAATCATGCACAAATGCATTTGAGAGGCAATTTTCAGAAGGTTTCATCCATTTGTTTTTGTTTGTTTCATTTTATTTTTCTTTCTTTTCCTCTTTTTTCCTTTTCTTTGGGGCAGATTTTCTCTCCTCTCTCAGGGAACAATTAAGCAGAACTGCGCCCCTCTCCTGGGACTCTCTTCCATCAGGTTATAAATAACTTCGACACAATAACTAAGAGCACATATAAAAGCAATGACAAGGTCATTTACCATGAACAAGCCATGTTCTGTTACCATGGCAACATGAAGCCAAAAGCAAATGCCATAGGATGATGTTTCCATTATACCCCCCATCGCCTTACACCCGAAAGGGGTGAGCTCTGGAGACGGCCAGGCTTCTTTGAAAATCCTTCCCCACTAGGACTTGGGGGGGGGGGGGGGGGCTGGGATCTGAAACCCCAGCTCTGAAGGCAGGGAGCCTGGCAACTCTCTTAATGTCCCTGGATATACTTGCCTGTTGTCCCGTGACAACCAGAGTCTCAGTAACAATGACAAACTCAGGCTCAGTTCTGGACTTGGTCTGCCGTCTCACCTGGCTGTTTATCTGTGTTCCTTTTCCCTTTCAGAAGAGAAGCTCAGAGCAGAAGTAATCAGGGGTAAAGGAAATAAGGTGCCGGCTGGTCCACGCTCCTTGCACAGGCAGAGACCATTCATCAGCGTAGCGTGTTAGAGGTGTCTGCCTCCCGAAATGAATGGCAGACCAAAGTGCCTCCGTTTGCCTCCAATTCCGCCAGCTTTTTCCTCAGTGTGTAAGAACAGGAGGGGGGAGCAAAGGGGTGAAAAGAAGACTCTGATGGCTGTCTAAACCCCCAGGGGTCCAATCTGCTCCACGGAGCGTGCATGGACGTTGTCTGTGGAAAAGCGAGGTGGCTGAGTGTCTTGACATTACTGAGAAATGGCTGAGATGTTCTACACGCTCCTACTCTGAGTAGAAATCCATGAGGGAGTCACCAGCTGGACTTCATTTACTTGTACATTCACTTTGTTGTTGTTGTTAATCCTCACTCGAGGGTATTTTTTCCATTGATTTTTAGAGAGAATGGAAAGAAGGGGAGAGAGAAAAAGAAAGAGGAACATTGATTGGTTGCCTCTGGCACACACCCTGACTGGGGTGGGGATTGAACCTGCAACCCAAGTATATGCCCTTGACCAGGAATTGAACCCGTGACCCTTCAGTGCACAGGCTCATGCTCTAACCACTGAACAATACCGGCTAGGGCTCTATAGTAACTTTTTAAAATTACTTTAAATGTCTTACTTTGAAAGGAACCCAAATCTAGTCAAGGTCATTTACATCATTAAACCTGATTTCTGATTTCCTATATAATAAAAGCCTAATATGCAAATTGTCCTCTCGGGGATCATTCAACTGGAAGTTCCACCAGGAGACTGGGAGTTCGACTGCTCGCTATGACATATGCTGACCACCAGGGGGTGGCACAGAATATAACAGGCGTCAGTGACCCGCTGCAACCTCTCGATGGCTACCTGGGGGCAGGGGTGAAGGGTACAGCAGTGCGGTGAGAATGTGGGGTGTCCGCCAAGCTCGCTCTCACTCCCCCTGCTACCCTCCCCCGGGACACCAGGGCTTGCTCGCCAGGGAAGCCCCCCCCCTCCATGCTCAGGTGCAGGGAGCCTGCAAGGAGCCCACCCACACCCACGCAGCATCTTCCAGGTGAGCTGGGCCGCAGCCACCAGGACCACAGGGGCTGGTCCGGCTCCCTCTGGGTTCTCACAGGGGCCGGTCTGCAAGCCAGGCCGGGAGAGAGCGTGCTGCCCACCCAGCTTCCCCAACCTGCGCCCCAGCCCGCAGCATCTGGCTGTGCTCACCACATCTCCGCGTGGGGACTTAGGCGCAGTGACTCAGGTGGAGGGGGGCACACGGCAGCCCAGGGGCCCAGGTGCTGCCCAGGGCCCAGAGGTCAGCTGGGACCTGCCCTTCCATGCCAGACGCTTGTACTTCGATTACCTGCCAGGCCTAGGGACACACCCATGCACAGATTTCATGCACTGGGCCTCTAGTCTAATATAAATGGATGGATGATGGAAGGGAAGAAGGAAGGAAGGGAGAATAGGAGGGAAGGAGGGAAGGAGTGAGGAACGAAGAAAGAATAGAGAGATAGACACCATGATTAAAGGATCTCCTGAGTGTCTTGCTCACAACAGTGCTATGATGTTGATGCTATCATTATTTCCAATTTTCAGATGGGGAAACTGAGACAAACAGGTTAAGACACGTGCTCATGATCTTCAACTGCTAGAGCAGAGTCTGGAATAAAAACCAGAAGTAGCTTAACTCCAGAGCACTTAGCTATGACCTATATGCGTCAAAATAGCCCTTTCTTTTATTTGTCCTAAAATAACTGCTTTCAAGCTTCAAATGGAATGCTCGCTATGGCTGGTATTCCACATCCAGTGCATGTCGGTTTCTCCCTTGATGACTTTATAGTCTGATTAATCCTGCCTTTCTCTGTGAGTCTGAGCGGTTGTGTTTTACATAGAAACTGTTCCCTTTTTGGCTAAGTGTTTCCCTGTTGCTGGAAATACCATCTGGGGTTAAGAGAAGCGAGGTGGATGATGGACCTCTTCTCAAAATCGCATCCCTAGTGGTCTCTCTTCCCTTGCAATGGTGACTCGGGGAATGCTAAAGTGAAAATATGCTACCGAAGGGAAATGTCTGGTTTTCCTCATCCGGGCAAGCCTGTTTAGGAACAATCTGTCCCTGTGACAAAGTTAGACGTGTCACTGGGACGAAGCTTAGGTCAAAGCTAAAGAAAGATCGTTTTCACAGTGGGTTTCCTGTGCACATTCCAGGCCTTTTCAATGGCAGCACGGGGTAATCTGGAGGATGACTAATTTAAAAGCCCTCCACAACCTGGCTTGTGTGGCTCAGAGACTGCCATCGGCCCATGCACCAGAAGGTCAGGGCGCATGCCCTGGTTGCAGCCTCGACCCCCAATGGGGGGCATGTAGGAGGCAGCCAATGGATGTTTCTCTCTCATCATTGATGCTTCTACCTCTCTATTCCTCTCCTCTCCTCTCTCTAAAATCAATAAAAAATATATATATATTTTAAAAACCCTCTACAGAACATAAATTACCTAAAAGGGGGTGGGGGACATGATTTTATTTTTTGGAAAAGCAAGAAGGGCCAGGCAGAGGGGAGAAGCCACCTCTTCAAAACTCACAGAATTCAGAGTACCCCATATCCTTTATTTTTATGTTATCACCATACAATTAAATTTTATTTATGCAACACATAAATACTTTTCCTTTGTTAAAAAAATATATAGATGAGATTAAAGTTTCATTCGATCACCATCCTTAACAACACCACCCCTGCCCTCTGAACCTGGAAATCCCAGTATCCTTCCAGACCCTTATGCTATACGTGAGCACATATTATGTCTTTAAATTTTCTACTATTTATTGAAGAGTAACATGTTGTTCATTTTCTTTGGTTTATATTAAAATCCTTAACCATAAGGACTTAAACTCATCTGTCCACCTAGAAAATGCTCAGTGAGCAGGTCAATTACAGCAGCTTTTCATGGGTATCCAACCAACTTCCTTACAACCTGACCTCCAGAACTGTAACACAATAAATGTTCTAATACATACTTAGAAGCCATGAAGGTGGTAAGTGGTTAGAGCAGCAATGGGAAACTAATTCACAATCTAGGCCTTTGTAAGTTAAGAGGATTACATGAGCTCATTTATGGAAAGTGGGTGGCGCCTCAGGAAGGACTCAATGAGGTTGTTCCCTTCTGTTTCTGTAAACTGCCAAGTGTGAGGGTGGCAAGGTTTTCACCCATCTTTCCAAGGATTCACCTGCTTCTACATCCACATCCCCATGGGCCTCGCCCCCCTCCCCACAAACATCCACCTGACCCAGTCCCCACATGACTAATGATTCAATCATTGACTGATGAGGCCAAAGACAGTCCCAGGAACATTTGCAATCAAAAGACAAATACATCAAGTCACTCTACTTAACATCTTAAAGTTGCCCAAGGTATCCACCAGATTTCAGTCTAGGATTTACAATGCCTTTCAGCATCAGTCCTACCAATTTCTCCACCCTTCCTTTTCTCTGTAGACCCTCCATTTAGGTGCAGGTCATCTAAATGATGAACTGTTGCCCTAACCGGTTTGGCTCAGCGGATAGAGTGTCGGCCTGCGGACTCAAGGGTCCCAGGTTTGATTCCGGTCAAGGGCATGTACCTTGGTTGCGGGAACATCCCCAGTGGGGAGTGTGCAGGAGGCAGCTGATTGATGTTTCTCTCTCATCGATGTTTCTAACTCTCTATCCCTCTCCCTTCCTCTCTGTAAAAAAAATCAATAAAATATATTTTTTTAAAAAATTTTAAAAAATGATGAACTGTTTCTTTAATACATCCCACTCTCTTAAGCCCTTTGGCCTTTGCCTGTGTTGTTCCCTCTGCCCTGAACAGGTGTCTCCCCAGTCCATTTGTGCCTCTTTCCAAGTCCTATTCATTCTTCAGGACTCAGCTCAGTGGTTATAAGCAGCTCCCTTAATATTTGGCTACTCTAGTGAGTTAGGATCCACCTTCTTTGATCTCCTATAGCACAGAATCCATGCCTCTGTTTTAGCGGTTCTCACACCACCTTACAGCTGATCACCTGATGGACTCTTCCAGTAATTCGTCCTTAATGTCAATGTCCCTTTAGGATCATGGAGCCTGTGGAGGATCTGAAGAATGAGGCCCCATCTTCAGGAAACTACACACAGTTTTTATATGTAACAATGATAGTTTATAGATAATTTCAGGGGGTTCCTGACTCTCCCCAAAAGCCTTGAACCTCAGCATATTAAAATGCAGCATTAAGATATGAGTGCTCTTAGGAAAAGGATTCGGCCTAGTTCATCTCTTTGTCCCGGCATCCAACATATGGCCTGGCACAGAGTTGGTATTCAATAAATGTTAGATGGATGGATGATAAGAATGTGAATTATTAATTTGTATGTTCTATATCATGGGAAAGACTCATCTAGAGAATTTCTCCTAACAACAGACAAGTGAGGATTATGAAACGACATCAGAGAACAGGATTAATCACACTTCTATGGCTAATCACATTTGTGTGACAAAAAGGCATCTGCGAAAAACACGCTTATTGACAACATGTTCCATATTGTTCAGTAGTTTCAGAAATGTTCCTAAAAAAAACAGATACGGTCCATCTGATACAGCCAAGGCTGAAAATGGAAAACAAAAACAAAAACCATTAGCTAGGAGATAAATTTTCTGGTAGAACAAATCAAAGGAATAGGTTCTACAGCCTGTTACAATGAGGTTGAATCAATTAGAACCCCTTTTCTTCAAAATTCACATGGGGAAAAGGTTTGTTGTGGTTGATCCAGGAACTGTGAAAATATGCTTGCTTCAGAGCAGAAGTTAAACACAGACACAGTCTCTCTCTTCCCTTCCCTTCCCTTCCCTTCCCTTCCCTTCCCTTCCCTTCCCTTCCCTTCCCTTCTCCTCTCCTCCTCCCCCTCCTCCTCCCCCTCCTCCTCCTCTCCCCTCCTCCTCCTCCTCCTCCTCCTCCTCCTCCTCCTCCTCCTCCTCCTCCTCCTCCTCCTCCTCTTCTTCTTCTTCTTCTTCTTCTTCTTCTTCTTCTTCTTCTTCTCCTCTTCTTCTTCTTCTTCTTCTTCTTCTTCTTCTTCTCTCTCTCTCTCTCTCTCTCTCTCTCTCTCTCTCTCTCTCTCTCTCTCAACCTGAATATCCAACAAATTGGTTTAATTGAGTGCTATACATCACTATAATGGAACCCTATAAAGCTACTTAAAATAATACATTTTAGAAGGACATTTAATGGCATGAAGAAATTATTTTTAGTATTGTTTTATTGATTTCAAAAAGGAAGGGAGAGGGAGAGAGAGATAGGAACATCAAGGATGAGAATCATCGATCAGCTGCCTCCTGCACGCCCCACACTGGGGATCGAGCTCACAACCTGGGCATGTGCCCTGACTAGGAATCAAACCATGACCTCCTGGTTCATAGGTGAATGCTCAACCACAGAGCCATGCCAGCCAGGCAAGAAATTGTTGTGTTTGTTATCTAAAGTAAAGACAAAATAGCTCACAGTGATACCAAATTTACAAATATGTATGTACTAGTACATACAGAGGGGGGAAAAAAGGCTAGAAAATATTGGCAATGGTTACTATGGATGCTGAAATCACAGCTGATTTTTGAACTTATTTTATCACACCTATATCTATCTATGCATAGATAGATACATATAATATTTACATTACATATGTATTGGTGGTAGCTATTAAAATGGAACTTTTACATTAATTAAAGCTTGCCTGTGCATGTACGTTCACATGCACAGGACGGGTGGCTCAGTTTCTAATTTCAGCCTAAGGGAAAGCCTTCTCATTAGACCTAAATTTCCCTAAAAATGTGCCACTTTTCACCTGGCAGCAGTTCCAGCGTCAGAATACCTAGGGAGAGCCAATCTATCCTCATGAACCTAGCCTTTCATCTCATAATCTAAATTTGGTGACAACAAACTGGATTTCTGTCAAATTTACTTCTCTTCCTTCAGGGCATTTGCATGTCTATACCTTTCTTTTCACGTCACCCCTCAACCTGCACCTGACTGGTGCTAGCATGGCTCCTCCTGCAAGGTTTGCTGGAACTTAGTCCCTGGTCACCGTATTCCTATCTAGTATTCCCGGTCTTCCCATGATCGTCAGAAAGTCCTTAATGAGCAAAGTGGCTAAGCACGAATGAACAATGACCCACTGTCTGTTTTGTGTTCCATTCCACTGCAAGGTGCTTTAGGGAAGGGGACTGGAGTTGAGCATTATTCATTCGACTTTAATAAACATCTGCGGAGCATCTCTTTTGTGCAATGTGATGGAATGGCTTTAGACACCTATTTAGATCCAACACAAAAAGGATGGCGCTCGTTGACATGTCATCTTTTATTGGGAAAGAGTAAGTGATCTTCCTGACATGTGTTGAGATATAATGAGACTGGACCCCCCAATCCGAGTATCTTTACGCTCAGCCAAGTGAGTAGGATTATCCCAGGTCAGGTGCTAAAGATTCTACACTCACTCTTGGATTATGTCTAAGCAAAAATCCAAAGGACACGCAGAGAGAACCCAATGAGCGGGGACATTGTGTCTGCAAGCACCGGCCCATGGTACAGGGAAAAGGAGTTCACCCTCATTCCTCGGTAGAGCACCCCCAGAGTTGGTTAAATGTTCAGTAGAGTAAGTCTGGGCAGCAGAGGCTTGTATGAAAACCCTGAAGTACAGGATGTGTGGGGATGGTAACATAACTCTTGGAAGACACGGCAAATGGTATAGAGTGGTTCACTTCCAACAATTCAGTTACAAATTCAAATCCAAGAAATGTGTTTATTATCTAAGAATCTTACAAAGGAGAAAATGGAAGGTCAAGCAACACAGCTTGGGGAAGGTGGAATTTAGGGTCTATGGGTCTATCGTATCCAACACCCACTCACGCACATGCACGCACACTCACCCCACTGTTTATGCAGCCTGTCTTAGGGTGGTCAGATGGAATGGATCAAGGGTGCCTCAAACCAAATTAGCATCTGAAAGTTAGATTCATGACCAAGAGACGTGCATGAGCTAAATGTCCCAGCAGGAGAAGCTAGGGGTTGAGGCTCCTGAGGGGAGAACATGGACAGTGAGTGACAGTAAGCCCCTTGAAGGAAGCAGTAGCTGTTCTTCCCCAGCATTGTGCCTGAGAACATATTTGAGTAAGTGAATGAATTAAGAAAGTAAGCTCAGGATAGAAGTGGATTCTACCAAGTTGATTGGGGAAAAGGAAACCACTTTTGCAAATGATTTCTGATCAATATCAAGCTTTTTTTCTCCCTCAAAGTAAAGTAGTAGAAACTGAGATACCATCTCAGAGTAGTTATCTGGCCATTAGCCACTGCAAGTCAAATAAATAGTTCAAGGTCAAAATGAATTAGGCACTCAGTGTCTCAGACTCCCCATCTGAGGAGCTCCCAGGTGTCTGTCCTGACATAATGTATGGGGAAGAAAGTCGATGTCTGCCTCTGCAGTGGCCAGGAATGTCTGACCCCAGCTCCTAATCCCATAATCCAGATAATCACAGAAATCAAGTAAGAGCAGGCTTACTTTGCTGCCATGTCACTAACTGTTTTTATAAAGGAACTATCAAACCATTACAAAGAGTCCTTTGTCCTTTGAAGACTAAAAGACTTCAGAAATAATACTAATGGGGGAGGGTGATAGAACTCTGTAAAGTTCTGAGCTCTGTGCAAAGGCACTTAAATATGCTCTCAGTCACTCCCCAGAACACCTTCTCAAGGGGAGATGCTATGATGAGCCCCATTTACAGAGGACTAATTGGCTTGTCCAAGATCAGAAGGTATCGAGTGACAAAGCTGGGACACCTCAACCATTATACTCTAACTGAACTTCGGTTTTCTTGCCCATTTTCTAAAATTTGACGTCATTTTTGGACAATGAAGTTGAAAGGAAAATGCTGCAAGCTCCTTTCTGAGATTTCCTCATGATCCCATCCTCCAAATAAATTCTGGCTTCCACTGAGTCAATTATTCTGCTTAAAGACTACCAGCATCGCCCTGGCCAGTGTGGTTCAGTTGGTTGAGCACTGTCCCATGCACCAGGAGGTCGCGGGTTCAAATCCCAGTCAGGGCTCGTGCCTGGATTTCAGGCTCAATCCTCAATGGGAGATGTGCAGGAGGCAGCCAGTGAACGTTTCTCTTTTTTCAAAGTTTTTCTTTCCCTCTCCCTTCCCCTCTCTCCCTAAAATCAATAAAAACATAAGACTGGGCTCAAGAGAATGGGAGGGCAGATGGAAAGGGGTTTTTTGGAGTCAAGGAATCAGGCCAAAAAGGGGAGGAAAGCAAGAACCAACACCTGGCTGGAAGAAAAGTCAATTTTAAACAGCCTCTCAAGGGGCCAGTATTTTAAATCTGAATGAACCTGTGAATCTCCATAAATGCCTGTGGCGACAACCAATATAGCACATTTCGCATTATCCTAAAATTATTTCCTTATGTGTCTGTCTCTCCCTCTCGGGAACAGTGGTTGAGGGACTATAATCACCGGGGGCACTGGGGAACCTGCAGGGAGGGATGCTTTGTGCCGGGCTCTGTGCTAAGAGCTTCAGACTTCCTCATTCGGATGTGGGCTGCTGGGCCCAAGAGCATGATCTTGAATTGGCCTTGGTGCATCCAGCTATGTAGGATGGAGCCTTCTGGCTGCCAACAAAGCAGCCATCCCCAAGGGCATTCTTCCTTCCTGGCTCAGAGCAGAGTGGCCACCCTCTGTGGGCTCCGAAGGTGGCCCCTTCCCAGGGAGGTGGATTTGATTAATTGGAGGAAGCACGGATCATTCCATTCCTGGTGCCAGTATTAGACTAGGCAGGAGCATGTGATGCAAACCTGACCAATAATATTGTCAGGATTTTGCTGAGGGCTTTGGGGAGAGGTTTCCCGCTGATTGGAAGGTGAAGCGAAAAGTGCCTTCGCTGTCTGATTGTGGTTGTATGGGGAGATGATGCCTGGAGCTGTGGCAGCCATCCTGTGATATGAGGGTACAATCTGAGGGCCTGTAGGTGAGGGTGAGAGATGGAAAGATGTGAAGCACCTGGGGTTCTGGGTGAGATCACTGCACTGCTAAATTACACAACCCTGACACCTGACCTTCAGGATGGTCATGTGAGATAACAATGCCTGTATAGCAGAAGGCTCTTTAGAGGGTCTTCTGAAAAAATAAAACCTCCTGGCATATATTATGCTTAACCTTCATCTTTTAAAACTTCTGCTTTCTTATTTATAAAACTAGAGGCCCAGTGCACAAAATTCGTGCACAGGGTTGGGTCCCTCAGCCCAACCTGCACCCTCTCCAATCTGGGAGCCCTCAGGGGAGCCTTCTCCAATCCAGGAGCTCTGACGGCTTAGGCCCACTACCTGTGGTTCTCTGCTCTCTGCGGGGCCTGGCCGCTCTCACCCACTGCCCAGAGGTTCTCCGCGGCCCAGAGGCCCTCCGTGGCCAAGGCGGGATGCTTGCCTCATCACTGCAGTGACAAAGCAATCATTCTGCCAGGCCGTTCACACTGCCCGCTCTCAGCAGCTGTCCCCCCCCCCACCCGGGACTGGGGAACTCTGGAGGTGCTGAGGGGCCTGGGCAACACCATCTTGTGGCTATGGGCGCTGCCATCTTTGTGATGGGAGTGATGGTTAATTTGCATATTATCCTTTTCTTAGATAGGATGGGGATGATTATCAGACATAGCTCACAGGGATGTTTTTAGGATTTAAAAGAAAATGGAAGTACAGTGCTGAAAAATGCACTCACATTGCCCAGGCTGGTATTGCTCAGTGGTTCAGTGTCAACCTGTGAACCAGGAGGTCCCAGTTCTATGCTCGTCAAGGCACATGCCCAGGTTGCAGGCTCGATCCTCAGTGTGGGGAGTGCAGGAGGCAGCTGATGGATGATTCTCTCTCATCATTGATGTTTTTATCTCTCTCCATTTCCCTTCCTCTCTTTAATCAATAAAAGTACATTTTAAAATGCAGTCACATCAATTAGTAAGTGAGCAACAAGCGGCCGCTAACACTGTAATGATTTCAGTGCTTCTCACAACAACCTCTGAATCAGGAATTACTGTAATTCCCATTTCACAGATACAGAGACTGAGGCTCAGAGCGTTTAAATAACTTATTGAAGTTATACAACTGGCAAGAGTTGAAGTCCGTATTCAAAACCATACATAGCCTGACTCCAAAACTCAGCATATTAACCACTTACTATGTGGCTGTACTCTCTCCTTTCTGGAAATCCCCACAGCCACTGCAGGGCCCGGAACAAACTGGCACTCAGAAGTGGACAGTGTAACTGAACTTGACTCCAGGCACAAATACAAAAACAAAGATTCTAAAGACCCTAGCTGCAAGTGGCTGCACCAAGCCAAGGGGGGAGAGGGGCTCACAGATTTATACTTCCTTCTTTTCCATTAACCCTGAGGTTCCTGCTGTTGCAAGGTGTCTTCCTCCTTTAGCTCAGCTTCCACTTAAAAGTCAGTTTCACAGGTCAGTCAACCTCACAAGAAACTAGCAACCCAATGTTCAACCTCGCAGGAATCTCTTTGCAACCTAATTTTAAGAAACACCCAGTGGGAAACCAGCTGTTCCCATTCAAAAGCAACAGGGGGCAGCAGAGAGCAGCAAACTGCTGGACCCCTAAAAAGAGAAAGGAAAGAAAGTGGGGGGAGGGGAAACAGAACCTTCATCTTCAGCCCAGAGCATCCTAGTGTAAAAATTTCCCAGGGCAAACCTACCTGACCTAATGGGGGAGCAATTCACATTTCCAGTATTTTACAGGAAAAAAATAATAACAGAGACTCAAACTCCTGAATGCTTTACTGACTAGTACAGCTTCCAGGGAACCAGCCCAGCCTGTCTGGGGAAATGCTGTCCAACCACGAATAATCTTGCATGAGCTGAAAGGGGGTGGCACTTTGAACCTGAACAATTCACCTTGTTAGATTTTCATTTCGTCTCACATTTGAATCCGTCCTGGGAGCAGCCTTCATCGGCCAGCTACAGTGTATCTGAGAGATGCCCAAGGAGAAATCCTTGGTCTATTTTTAAATACCCAAAGCAAAGGGACACTATGTTCTACATTCGTTTCAAATCCAGTTTCTTAGGCCAGGCAACCGCACAGGATGCTGGGAAAGTAAACAAAACTCCCCTGTTAGTGGTTTCAAACTATGACGAGCCATTATAAGCACTCTTCCAATGGGCATCCTTGGGATTTAGATTTGTAGTTCTTGGTGCCTCTAAGTGGAGGAAATACCTCTGATTACGTTTTTAAATGAATAGATTGGTGTTAAAAGGAAGAGGAGTGGCATTTTCCCATCAGCGGGTCTGCTTGCAGGGCACCAGCCTAAGGGCTCTGCTAGTTGCCAAAGCCCCTTTGGAACCTTTGACCATCATTTCCCTGACACTCGGGCATTCCTTTGTAGTGTTTCTCTTCCTTTTTGTATTTAATAAAGTCTACATTCAGAGGGAAGGAAATTCTTTTTAAAAAGGAAAAAAAAAAGTACCCCTGTTCATACAATATTTTCTGACCCAGCCTGCTCAGCTCTATTTGCTGTTTTATCTCAAAAAATGTATTCTTTTTCCTTCAGAGCATGTGTCTCTGTTTTAATTATGCATCCATTTTGCATATTTTTGGTCAGTGCTTGTGTTCCCTTAGGAACTTGAAGCTCCCCGAGGATCACGCCTGTTTTGCTCACAGGAGCATATAGTCCAATGCTCGGCACATGACAGGAGCTCTGTAAAGTGCAACCGTGTTCCTGGTGGCTCTGTGGAAGCCTGACCCACTGGTTATGTTTAGGCAGGAGCTGGAGCCCTGCAGGTGAGAGATGCTCCAGGTTCCCTGATCCCGTGAAGCAGGAAAGGATGGTGTTAATAGCCTTACATGTTGGTTGATAACCCACACAAGGTCACAGTTAGCTACTCTGTGGGATGCTGAAGGGAGCCCTGCACCTCCCACCCCTTTCTTGCATTTCCCAAGGTGAAATTATCCCCTCGTTGCCCCCTTCGCGACATCCCCTCCTGCATCAGAAAACATATGCCTCTCCCTCTCCTTAACAGCATTACCAGACTTAAATTTGCTGCCCGAAGTTAGGAGGATTGCTATGTGGTATTAAGCCTCAATCACACATGGTTTAAGACTCCAGAAGAGGGTTTTAAAAGCTGATCCAAGTTATATGAGCACTCTAAAGTTAATTCTCAATGGGCTAGCTAGACACTCAGGACTTCAGATTAGAAGTTACAGTGAAATGGTATAATGGCAATGCAATTTTAAAAGGACTTTCACACCTGTTCATTAGATGTATAGTAAAAGTTTGTGTAACTGCTATCTGTGGAATGATAAAGTAATCACTATTGAGAAGGATGGAATAGACAGCGTTCTTATCACTTTAGCATGACCCCACTGTGCACAGTTTTAGCTAGGTAGGTCCTGACAGCCACAGAAACATTACTTCTAAGAGAGCAGCAAACGTGGGGACCTGGAAATGCCACAATGATAAAGGAGCAGGAGAAGAATGACAAAGCACTGTGCATCCTGGACAATAAAGGAACAACAACAACATTAACAGCTAGCACCCGTGGCACACTTACTGTCCCAGGCATTGTTGTCAGCACTTTGCCTACATTATCTCAGTATCCTCACGGGAATCCAAGGAGAGAGGTACTAACACAGCCACCTCTCAAGGAGAAACTACTGATCATCAGAGAGGTTAAGTAACTTTCCCAAGGGCACACAGTTGGGCAGGAAGTAGCAGAGTTAGAATACAACTTACTACTAGAAACTGGGTTTAATAATAGTAATGGCAACAACGACAATAACCCTTCACTTCTACATGATTTGTTATGTACAAAGTATTTTCTCACACATTATATCACATGCTTAGAGTAGGAGGCTCGAGAAGACACACAGCAGCTCTTCTCCTCCAAAAGGTGAGGAATATGAAGACCAGAGAAAGACAAGAAGAGCCAAGATGCCCAAAATGACTGGTATGGCATTGATGGTGCTTCAACCTCAGACCTGGATATTTTTAGCCGTGGCTCAAAGTTCTTTCCATTTTACTATGACACCCCTCATTCTCCTGTGATCACATCCCACCGAAATCATGAGAGCAGCCCTTTCAATGTCAACTTCTTGGTTATTGCTAACATTAGTCATGCTCACATCACAGGCACGCTCAGGAGCACACTGGGTAAGTACTTGTTGACCCACCCAACACCGCGTGTGTGTGTGTGTGTGTGTGTGTGTGTGTGTGTATAAATATATATATATGTATATATATAAATATATATGTATATATATATAAATATATATATGTATATATATAAATATATATACATATATATTTATATATAAATATATATATAAATATAAATATAAATATATATATATATATATATATATATATATATATATATATATATATATATATATATATATATATATATATATATTAGAGGCCTGGTACATGAAATTCATGCATGGGGAGAGGTGGGTCCCTCAGCCCAGCCTGTGCCCGCTCGCAGTCCAGGAGCCCTCAGGGGATGTCCAACTGCTGCGGAGGTGGGAAAGGATCCTGCCACTGCCACTGTGCTCACCAGCCATCGGCCTGGCTCAGGGCTTCTGGCTGAACAGTGCTCCCCTTCTGGGAGTGCACTGATCACCAGAGGGCAGCTCCTGCATTGAGCATCTGCCCCCGTGGTGGTCAGTGCGTGTCATAGCAACCAGTCATTCCACCGTTCGACTGATTTGCATATTAGCCTTTTATTATATAGGATGTATAACCTAAAGACCTGTCTTAAGAGTGATTTTCCATAAGAAATTATCATCTTAAAGGAAAGAAGTGAGAGCTTCCATCGCCCATCACCACCCTCGCCCATAGAGATGTGTTGAGTGAGTGGTGGCACAGGGACACCATGGAGGAGGAGCAATGGGCTTGGTGGGGAGGCGACAAGAAGGAGCCACAAGAATGAGATAACCAGAATCACCCTCCCGTCTAGTGAGGATTGTCTGTGACTACAGAGAAAACCTCTTGGACTCCTCTTGTCATTCAAGACACCCTTAGCCAGAAATCACCAACTGGTGTAAAAGGCTGAATTCACCATGACCATATATTCTGTTTGGCATAAAACATGTATATTGAATCAATATTAAAAATAAGAAGATTCCCCCACTTAAGGAAACCTAGTTCTCTGGCTTTTCTTAAGTATAAGGTGGTGTTCGGAGGTGGTTGCTCCGTTTAGATGGGGTGTGGATTATCCAGGTTCACACTGACCTCTGCATTGCAGGCCACGGCCCCGCCCTGGCGCTGAGGGCCTGCTGTGTGGCCCTCACAGCTGCCCGCTGCGATTCTGATGAGCGGAGAGCTGCACCCGTGTCTCTCAGAGCAGGAAATAAAATACAGACCAAGAGAGCCACATTGTATTTAAAGCATAATTGTTTGAGGAAGGGGACATATCCTTTTGTATTTAAATATGCCATCCAGTTTCTAATTTCTACTGCCTGCCTGCCCCATACAGGCAGCTAAGTTGTGATCCCCCTGCTCTGAAACTTCAGGAAAGCATTTTTGAAAATCACATGGTGTCACCCTCCAATGCACTGGACAAGTGTGAGCAGGTGAGTGAGAATGAGCACAACGGTGAGGTGTGAAATGAAGCACTGGCGATGATCATCCAGTGGGGGCTGGCCCCCACCCCACTCCCACTCACGTGCTGTGGAGGTGACCTGCGGTCAAGGGAGCGGGGGTCACCACTCACTGTGCCAGGCTACTCCCAGCAGCTCACAGGCCCAGAGAGCAGGGGCCCTGTCATGTCGGGCTCTCTCACCATCATGTATATACATACATGGCACAAAGCCCAGGGCTGATACACAGTCTCCTTTAATTAGCCTGTGCTGAGTGAGTGGATGTCTGAGTTGTAAACAGCATGTGATTAATGGAGAAGGCTGATGTCCATGAGACTGACAAGTTACTACATCTACTTCAGTTGCAAACCAGTTCTTTCCCTCTCTTGCACAAGTTTAACTTCAATGTGCAGAGCAGGTCAGGATATCCTGGTTCTAGAAGTCTGATTCTGGTCCATTCAGACCCCTCCAATTTTCCAGCCCCAGAAAGGATTTCCTGCTGGGATTATCCAACACTACTCACTGCACCTGCAGAATAAGAGTGACCATGAGTGCTGCTCGTGGGCTCCACCACAGGACACATCGGGCCATGAAACAGGTTCAGTTTGCCTTCTGGGTAGAGCAACTCCAGCTTCATACTAGGGACATTCAAAACGCTACCAGTCCACCTACATGTGGGAGTTGCCTCTAGTAACATGGATTTATTTCTTCTAAATCCATTCCAACCTAAACGTCACTCATTACCAGTGCTATGCTTTGAAGGACAAAGAAAAAATCAACAGCAAACAATCAACAAAAACCAAATAGCAAGAACCACAACAGCAACAAAGCCCCACTTTGTCTCCAGGAGAGCACAACACAGCCGAAAAAGGGATCTGGTGGTGAGGTTATGAGCAATGTGCTTCCCCGTTCTCACTCCCCAGCACTCTGCGTTGAGGCGCTATCACTCTCCTCATTTGAAGAATAATAAATATGCTTGCCCCAGACTTTTTTCAATGCTCACTCAGTATAAACCACCTGACCTTTTAAAACTGTGATTTATTTTTTGACACCTAAAGCTATCAATGCTGGATATGCAAGCCCGTACCTGGCTGAGTTGCTGCATCAGCTACTGCGCTGCGTGCCCACCCATCGCTGAAACGCCAGCAGAGAGCTGGGCTGACATGTGATACGCTGCAAGAGGTGGAAATCCAGTGCCCAAAAGCCATTTACCCTGAAAGGTATTTAATGCCGTCATCCCGGTTTTGCTTTTCCCACTAAAGGACACACGGAGAATTAGCAATCCTGGCTTACGAGGCTGTAAATAAGACTAAATTCACCAAGTGCTTCGTCTGCACTCTCTGGCAGGCTAGATATTGGCTGTCACTCTCCAAGGAGGATGCTACTCTGGATTCCAGCATCCTTATCAATCTTCTTCAGTTGGCTTCTGGGTAAGAGGCCTGCCCATCAGTGTCCACATTCTAACCTCAGGCCAGAGCTACAAGGCCCACTCATTGCTTCTTAGTTATTTCCCCTCCTCGGTTTGGCCTGGTGGTTTTTCTTTTCAAACCTTTTCCGAGAACTCTATAGGTGACCTCATCTGTCCAGCTTTCTTCACTGTGAGGAACCCGACATGACCTTGTCCATCTACTTGCCTTTCTATACCAACTCTGTGCCTTTGAGTCAGTAAGGCAAGGAAGAAAATCGTTCTTACTTCCAGATTCTAGAAGAATTCTAAAGACTTCTCAGGTTAAGAGTCCTGAGACACATAACATAGGCCTTCGTTTCATCATCTGTGAATGGGAGTAAGAATGGTACCTACCTTGTTGGGTTGTCATGAAAAGTAACAGGATGGTCTACACAGTGCCTGAAGAATTGCATATACAGAATACACAGTGGTTACTATTGTGCATGCTTTGATGAAATAGTTTCAGTTAATTCCTGTCCTAGAAACAGAGGCACAGGTTAGAAGTTCCCTAAATTTTTTCAGAGACTATGATTGAATCATCTTAAGGAGAGAAGAATGACCTCAAGACCATAATACTCAACTCTATGTTGAGTGGACTGGATTGAACAATAAGTGTGTGTGTGTGTGTGTGTGTGTGTGTGTGTGTGTGTGTGTGTGAATTGCATCTTTGTTCTATGGTACAAATCATATTATGTAGTTTTCACACCTCAGGAATAGCAAGGTACATTCTATCACTAGAAGGCATAGATATTTCCTAAGCAGTAAATTATTCTCACAGTGTACAAGTACATAAGACCCATGAGGACACAAACTTTTGTCCATTTTGTTCTCTGCTCTATCTCCAGAGTCTGAGACAGCACAGGGAGAATACTCAATATGTATTCATTAAATTGATGAATGAAAGAAAATTTTAACTACTATTTTTCACCTTCTCAGAAAACTGATTGAAAGTTTGGTGATCTTATTTCTCAAAGACAGTCAAAGCACATACATCTGTATTAACATGGAAAGCATTCATTTTAAACTGACATTTTAATTAATTTCACCTCAATGCTTGTAATCTGAGTGACTTTGTGCAGGTCCATCACATTCTCCGCATCGGGTAAATGGGAATATTGAGTGCATAGCCCTCTTTGTTATTGCTGCCTCAGCTTCCTTCACCTTCTCTGGTAATGGAACCCCCTCTGTTCTGGGGTACATGCTAGAGGTGGTTAGGGTGGGGACACCAGGCTCCGGCAGGAATTGATGCATGATGCAGACCCAACCGACCGGAGTAAACCTCGGTTGATTCAGGGATGGACCATGATGACACCTGGGCATTTTCAGTCCTATCTGCTGAGCGACAGGGGGAGTTTAACTTTATAGGTAGGGATTGCTCAATCATCATGGCTAAGCATGCTCCACAGGCACAGGGAGTCTGCAACTGCGCAGGAAATGAAAAGAGGGAGGGAGGGACAGCCGGAGGGAGGATGGAGAGAGGAGGGACACTGAGACCAAGAGAGCCAGCCCTGACTATGTGGATCCAGTTCCTGGATACAGCTGTGCCTGAAGCCAGTTTTCCATAATGTAACACCTTAAGCCCTAGTTCCAATTTCTATTCTGCTGAACCCAGCTGAATTGAGTTTCTATCACTTGCAATGGAAAGAGCTCTGACAAATTTAGAAATAATGTATATTTTATAGTTCTATTTCAAATCATTCTAGCTATTTTTAAATAATTAATGGGGAAGAATGAGTGATATAAGAGATTGAAATGCATACATGTTTATAATAAAACTAGAGGCCTGGTGCACGACATTTGTGCACTGGCAGGGGCGGAGGTCTGCTCAGCCCAGCCTGAACCCTCTGGCAGTCCAGGACCTTGTGAGGGATGTCCACCTGCCAGCTTAGGCCCACTCCCCGTGGACATCCCCCGAGGGGTCCTCACCGCTGCAGAGGTGAGAGAGGCTCCCGCCACCACTGCTGAGCTAGCTAGCCATGAGCCCGGCTTCTGGCTGAGCAGTGCTCCCCATGTGGGAGTGCACTGACCATCAGGGAGCAGCTCCTGCGTTGAGCGTCTGCCCCTGGTGGTCAGGGCACGTCATAGCGACCAGTCATTCTGCCGTTCAGTCGATTTGCATATTAAGGTTTAATTACATAGGATAGGGTTCTAGAAAGCTTATAGGTTCAACTATAACAACTTTTAACATATTTTAGACTTGGTATTTTTAAACATTTTAGTTCCCAAACTGAAGTATATTATATTTTAAAGCAAATATGTAAGAACTGCATTAGCCAGTTGAACATGATAAAAGCATTTTGGGCTAAGCAGCTGAAACCAGTATTTCTTTTTCCTTGTCCTATTAGCATACGCTTGAAAAGAAAACAACAACAATAACAATAATAACAGCAGTAACTAACTTCCCGGTTTTTCAGTTCTGAAATTATTTGCTAAACTAGATTGAACTGGTCCAAAGGCGAAGGAAGGCTTTTCCTACAATACCCGGATATTAGTGTGCGTTCCATCAGCTCCTCAGCATCAATTTTCCTTGAATAAACATGTTTTGAGTGGTTCATCTCAGCCTTGGAATCTAGTGCTGTCAGTAATATAAAGGGGCCAGGGCTTACTTATAACTCAATTATCCTTGAGTTCTCAGAGTATCCTTCTGAGAATTAAGAATATGAGTAAAGAAATAATCTAGCCCTGACCTGTGTGGCTCAGTTGATTGGGTGTTGTCCTGAGCACCAAAAGGTTGTTGGTTCAATTCCTGGTCAGGACACATGCCCGCGTTTCAGGCTTAGTCCTCAGTGGGGGGAGCACAGAAGGCAGCCAATGGATGTTTCTCTCACATCAATGTTTCTCTCTCTCTCCCTTTCCTTTCCTATCTATCTAAAAATCAATAAAGATATTTTTAAAATATTAGATTTGTATTCATTTAAAAAAAGAATCTAGACATAGCTGCTGACTCATTATGGCAATCACAAAATGTTACTGAGAAGCATTCATAAATATGCTAGACTTACACATGAGAGTAACAAAGATGTCTAAGTATTTCAACTTTGCACTGTGAACTAAAGAGGACCTGTTTGGGTAATTTATTTAAAAAGCATTAATTTATTTTTATTTAATTAAAATGGATTTCATAAAAATTTCTTCCTGCCCCTTACATGGCAAGGTACATTTTCCTTCAGCACACGCAAAAATCAAAGAGCTTTTCCAATTTAATGACAAAGATATAGAAAATACTAGGTAATCAAAATCAAAGAACAAGATGAAAATCTGACAAATAACTTAATTAGATATTGTGCTAAATTCTGAGTATTAAAGGAAATAAGTTAACTTCTATGCCACTGTTAGATAAAAAACTGAAAATAAATTAGTACAAATACAAATATATATGTAATATATATAATTATGTATAAGTTGTTTCCAGGTAATCGAACTTTATATATAGTATATAAAATACATTTATATATTAATAGTTTTAGATTTATAAATTATATATAAATCATACATAATTGTAACTATAACATATACTATTTATATTTATAATTACAGATAAATATATTAATCATACAGGATGGGGCAAAAGTAGGAGCAATACTGTGAGTATGCAAAACAGTTTATTCCTATATTATTACTTTGTGATTACTGTATTACTTTCCACAGGAACAACTGTAGATCTCCCTGTATTAATTTATAATTATACATTATAACTATAATATGATTTATTACTACATATATAATTTTATTACCTAGAAGCAAACATCTTAGGAAAACTGGGTTGCAAAAATGAACTGACCTGAATTATAACGCCTCACAAAAAGGCGAAATTGTGTTTATGGCGAAACATGTCCATGAATTTGCCTCCCCAACCATCTGCTTCTTCGTGTTGATTTGGGCTGTTCTGTACTGATTTATCTGAACAGAGCTGATCTATAAAACTGAGGGTGACTTTTGATCAGACTTTATTACAGTGTGGTGTTTGATTATGTCCTAAAAACCATGAAATCTTGGCTCTGCTTATCTTCCTACATGCCTGAGTTTGATAACCTATATATAAGCTGTGTTTGCAAAGAGTGGGTGGGAACTCTGAAGTATATATGATGATACATGCTTCTAGTGGAATTTTCAACTTTTCACTCCATTGCCCTGTCATTTTGAAGTCATTTGCCTGATGGATTTGGATACTTTGAAGAAACCAGAGTGAAATATTTACTCAACATTCTCCAGTAATATCAACACCTCTTTCCACATTAGGTCTGTTTCTGAAAAGTTTAGTTATGCAAAGTTCTAATACTATAACTGCTCAATCACATTTTTTAACAGAAGGAAGGTTTTCTATGACAATCCAGTAAGATTTTTTTAAAAATCCCTTCCATTGAATTTGAATTATGAAGATTTGCTTATATTTAATTACTAACATTGAATTATAACCATAGTATTATTGCACTGAAATTTTCTACAAATTTCTAAAATAGCCAAGTTTTAGGGGGATTTATATGACTTTGAAATTCACCAGAGAGACAATTATGAAGTTCCTCATGAACAAAGATTCCCAAAACAATTGTTCATTTTTTTATTGAATTTATTGGGGTGACATTGGCTGCAAAGCCATACAGGTTTCAAGTGTACAGCTCAATAAAACATCATCTGCATGCTGCACTGTGCTCCCATCACCCCAAGCAAAGTCTCTTTCCTTGCTCATTCCCCACCCCCTTTGCCCACCTTCACCTGCCCCCACCCTCCTTTCCCTCTATCACCACACTGTTGTCTGTGTCTATCTAATCTAATAAAAGAGAAACATGGTAATTAGCCGTACCTCCGCTACCCTTCTCATTGGCTAATCAGCGAGATATGCAAATTAACTGCCAGCCAAGATGGCGGCCGCCAGCCAGGCAGCTTAAACTGAACCTGAGGCTTGCTTGCTTCAGTGAGGGAGGACTGCAACGTTC
Source organism: Myotis myotis (assembly GCF_014108235.1). Lineage (NCBI taxonomy): Eukaryota > Metazoa > Chordata > Mammalia > Chiroptera > Vespertilionidae > Myotis > Myotis myotis. Next base: position 98,569,470 of record NW_023416357.1, read on the forward strand.
CCCGCCTGCCTTGCTGGCCTCTAGCCTGCAGTTTGAATCATTGTAACAAATATAGAAGCTAAACAAAACCCCAGAAACCAGCTTTCAGTGAGCTGGGATCTCAGAGCTGGAGTTGATACAGAGTTCCGATTATAGAACTGAAACAAACCAGATACTTGCTTTCAGCATCTGAGGCCTCAGAGCTGGAGCCAGGCTAAAGCTGGCCCAGAATAAAAAAAGAAAAAGAAAAAAAGGAGCAGTTGGGAGCTTCAGTCACCCGCCAGCCTGAAAACAGCCCTCAGCCCCTCACCCACACTGGCCAGGCACCCCAGTGGGGACCCCCACCCTGAAGGGGGTGTGACCAGTTGCAAACAGCCAACATCCCCTCATCCAGGCTGGCCAGGCGCCCCAGTGGGGACCCCCACCCTGATCCAGGACACCCTTCAGGGCAAACCAGCCAGCCCCCACCCATGCACCAGGCCTCTATCCTATATAGTAAAAGGGTAATATGCGTCCCAGCACCGGGATCAGCAGAGCCGCGAGGCCTCCCAGCACCGGGATCAGTGTGACAGGGGGCAGCGCCCAAACCCCCTGATCGCTCTGCGGCTCTGTGTGTGACAGGTGGCGGGGCCACAACCTCCCTATTGGCCCTGCTCTGTTCCTGACAGGGGAAGGCGCCCCAACCCCCTGATCAGCCCTGCTCTGTGCCTGATAGGGGGGAGCTCCCCAATCGCCCTGCGGCTCTGTGTGTGACAAGGTGCAGCGCCCCAACGCCCCCACCCCATGGGTCCCGCTCTGTGTGTGATGGGGTGGAGCCATAACCTCCCCATTGGCCCTGCCCTGAGTGTGAGAGTGGTGGCGCCCCAACCCCCTGATCGGCCCTGCTCTGTGGGTGATAGAGGGTGGCACCCCAACCCCTCATTGGCCCTGCTCTGTGTGTGACAGGGGGCAGTGCCCCAACTCCCCTATCGACCCTACTCTGTGAGTGACAGGGGGGAGCTCCCCAACACCCTGATCGACCCTGCTCTGTGAGTGACAGGGGGGAGCTCCCCAAACCCCTGATTGACCCTGCTCTGTGCGTGACAGGGGGTGGCGCCGCAACCTCCCCATCGACCCTGCCTTGAGTGTGACAGGGGGCGGTGCCCCAACCCCCCAATCGGCCCTATCCTGAGCGTGACCGAGGGTGGCAAAGCAACCTCCCAATCCGCCCTGCTCTGTGCATGACAGGGGGCGGCGCCCCAACTCCCCGATCGGCCCTGCTCTGAGCCTGACCAGGGGCTGCACCTAGGGATTAGGCCTGCCCTCTGCCACCTGGGAGCAGGCCTAAGCCAGCAGGGTGTCATCTCCCGAGGGGTCCCAGACTGCAAGAGGGCACAGGCAGGGCTGAGGGACCCCCCTCCCCGCCGAGTGCACAAATTTTTGTGCACCGGGCCTCTAGTCTAATCTAATAAAAGAGAAACATGGTAATTGGCATATGACCGCTACCCTTCCCATTGGCTAATCAGGGAGATATGCAAATTAACTGTCAGCCAAGATGGCAACTGGCAGCCAGGCAGCTTGAAACTAACATGAGGCTTGCTTGCTTCAGTGACGGAGGACTCCAACTTTCTCCGCCTGCCCCTGCAGGCCCCTGAGCCTGCAGCTTAAAAAACATTGTAACGAATATAGAAGGTAAACAAAACCCCAGAAACCTACTTTCAGCGAGCTGGGATCTCAGAGCTGGAGTCAGAGCAGGAGTTATACATTGTTTCGAACGGAAACATACCAGATACCTACTTTCAGCAGCAGAGGCCTAAGAGCTGGAGCCTCAGAGCTAAAGCTGGCCCAGAATTAAAAAAAAAAAAAAAGAAAAAAGGAGCGGTTGGGAGCTTCCGTCACCCGCCAGCCTGAAAACAGCCCTCAGCCCGTCACCCAGACTGGCCAGGCACCCCAGTGGGGACCCCCACCCTGAAGGGTGTGTGACCAGCTGCAAACAGCCATCATCCCCTCACCCAGTCTGGCCAAGCAGCCCAGTGGGGACCCCCACCCTGAATGGTGTGTGACCAGCTGCAAACAGCCATCATCCCCTCACCCAGGCTGGCCAGGCACCCCAGTGGGGACCCCCACCCTGAATGGTGTGTGACCAGCTGCAAACAGCCATCATCCCCTCACCCAGGCTGGCCAGGCACCCCAGTGGGGACCCCCACCCTGATCCAGGACACCCTTCAGGGCAAACCAGCCAGCCCCAACCATGCACCAGGCCTCTACCCTATATAGTAAAAGGGTAATATGCCTCCCAGCACCAGGATCAGCGGAGCCAAGAGGCCTCCCGGCACCGGGATCAGCGTGACAGGGGGCAGTGCCCCAACTCCCTGATCGCCCTGCGGCTCTGTGTGTGACAGGGGGCGGGGCCACAACCTCCCTATCCGCCCTGCTCTGTTCCTGACAGGGGAAGGCGCCCCAACCTCCTGATCAGCCATGCTCTGTGCCTGATTCTGGGGAGCTCCCCAACCTCTGATCGCCCTGCAGCTCTGTGTGTGACAGGGTGTGGCGCCCCAACCCCCTGATCCGCCCTGCTCTGTGTGTGACAGGGGGGAGCTCCTCAACCCCCTGATGGGCCCTGCTCTGTGCGTGACAGGGGTCAGCACCCCAACCCCTGGATTGGCCCTGCTCTGTGCGTGACAGGGGGTGGCGCCGCAACCTCCCCATCGACTCTGCCTTGAGTGTGACAGGGGGCGGTGCCCCAACCCCCCAATCGGCCCTACCCTGAGCATGACTGAGGGTGGCATCGCAACCTCCCGATCCGCCCTGCTCTGTGCATGACAGGGGATGGTGCCCTAACTCCCCGATCGGCCCTGCTCTGAGCCCGACCAGGGGCTGCACCTAGGGATTGGGCCTGCCCTCTGCCACCTGGGAGCAGGCCTAAGCCAGCAGGGTGTTATCTCCCGAGGGGTCCCAGACTGCGAGAGGGCACAGGCCAGGCTGAGGGACCCCCCCTCTTCCCCCCAAGTGCACAAATTTTTGTGTACCGGGCCTCTAGTCTATATAATAAAAGCCTAAGCAACCATTACAGAGAAACGAACAAAATGACCAGTCGCTATGATGCACACTGACCACCAAGAGGCAGATGCTCAACGGAGGAGCTGCCCCTCGGTGGTCACTGCGCTCCCACAGGAGGAGTGCTGCTCAGCCAGAAGCCGAGCTCATGGCTGGTGAGCACAGCGGTGGTGGTGGGAGCCTCTCCTGCCTTTGCAGCAGAGCTAAGGAGCAGTGAGCCAAAGGGTAAGGAGCAGCAAGCAGGCGGGTGGGAAGGAGCAAGGGGTTTGAGAGGGTTCAGGGAGGGCTGAGGGACCCCCTCCCCCAGTGCATGAATATTATGCACTGGGCCTCTAGTGTGATATAAATATATATGTTTTTTGGCTAATCCCTTCACCTTCTTTTATACACCCCCCCCCCACCCTGACAGTTGTCAGTCTGTTCCATGTATCCATGCCTCTGTTTCTATTTTGTCAGTTTATTTTGTTCATTAGATTCCACATGTAAGTGAGATCATATGGTATTTGTGTTTCTCCAACTGGCTCATTTCACTTAGCATAATAATCTCCAGGTCTATTCATGCTGTCGAAAAAGGTAAGATTTCCTTCTTTTTATGGCTGAGCAGTATTCCACTATGTGAATGTACCACAGCTTTTTTATCCACTCATCTACTGATAGTCATTTGGGCTGTTCCAGATCTTGGCTATCCTATATAATAATCCTATATAATAAAAGGGTAATATGCAAATCAACCAAATGGCAGAATGACCAGATGCTATGACCACCAGGAGGAAGACACTCAACTCAGGAGCTGCCCCAGCCCACAGCCCCGATAGGGCAGGCTCTGATCACCTGATGGGGAACAGGGAACGAGGGGTGGATCGCAGGCAGATGTAGGTGGCACCAGGCTAACGCCCCTGCTCTGCAGGTCACCTCACAGAGGGCGACTGGCATTGGGGGATGGGGCCGGCGAGCAGGCGGGAATGGCCAACCTCTCAGTCCCTCCCCCTGGCCTGCAGGCTCTGATAGCCCAATGGTAAATGGGGAACCGGGGGTGGGTGCGGCAGGGGGCAGGGCCAGCTGCCGGCAGCCAGGGAAGATGCCCTGATCACAGGCCAGGCCTAGGGACTGTACCCGTGTACGAATTTCGTGCGCTGGACCTCTAGTTGTAAATAACACTGCATGCCAAGGGAATGGCAGGCCTCCAGTTTCTTCAAGCTGGTCAGATAATTTTTCTCACCCTCCCTCTTTCCTTCCTTCTTTCTTGATCAATATGTTGAGCGCCTACTTTGTGGCCGGGATTGGGACTGGAGATAAGGAGAAAAGCAAGACACAAACTATTTCTGCCCTGCTGGGGACCATAGGGCTGCAGGCTGCTGGAACAACCCCTCCCTAACCCGCCTGCGAGGCTGTGCGAGACCACCAGGGAGCCGTGTACAAGCTCAGACCCAAAAGGAAAGCCAACCCATCAGGACCACAGCCTCAAATCCACATAGAACATGGTTTCCTCGATGAAACAGTTAAGGGAGAAAAAAGTTGTGAACAGCCTAAAATCAGAAAGATTGCAAGTAATTAAAGCAAATTATGGAAATGCAAGTAAATTGAAGAAATCTTGGCACTACTGATAGAAAGACTATGTTTTCCCCATCAAATTAATCCAATAGACCTATTCACCAAAGAGGGACACTGCTCAAGTACTGGCATTTCCTTCATGAGTTTTCCCCAACTGACAGGATAATAAATGCACATATCTCTGTGTTAAGTGTCCTGAAAGCTTTGGATGTATGTTTTCAGCAACTGGTGCAATTAAACATTGTCAATTTCTTAGTCCTGAAGCAGTCATGTTGCTCTAGGTAATGAGCTTTTTATTTATTTATTTTTATTTCCTAAGCAAATATCAGCACTTGCTTCAATTGCCTGTAATGGATTCTGCCCTGAGCAGCCCCTCCCCTGCCACCTTGTAGACAAGCCCTTCAATGGAGAAAGATTTCTCTAGAAAGGCTGAGACTGTGGCTTCAGGGAAAAGCAAACTTCTTTCTGATGAAAAGGAAAATATGTCTCACCCAATGTATTTCCTCAAACTAGCTCAAATGTTGTTCTTAACATTAAGCTGTGAGCTATCTCCATCACACAGGTAACACTAACTATAGGTAACACTATAGTGAGTTATTTCTACTTTCTTTTCAATGGAACTTTAAGTTCTGATCCAGGCATGACTTGTCTTCTCAGATTTTTCACCTCTATTCAATACTCTTGCTATTAACAAAACGAAGTACTAGTATATCAGACACAGGTTGTCTTTGAGAAGGTGTTTGCCCCTAAATAGCAGAGCACCGCCCCCCGCCCACCTACTCCAGGTGAGAAAAACTAGATTAAAAGGCAGCTTAATGTCTGTGTGTACATTTTTGGCCTGGATGCTCTCTAGGCTCAAACTGAAGATTTAAGTTCTATTTTTAATGTCTTCTTACAGAAGCACCATGAACTTAGCAATGCACGGAATTTATGACATACTCAATTTTATACCACGAGGGAGAGGGGGGTAGAGAATGACTTTTCCATCACATTTCCCATGAATCTCAGATCACTTGTAAATTGCAGAGCCTGACATTTAAACTGTGCCATGTTGATAGCTCAGGCACCACTCCCTCCCCCACCCAGCTCCACCAGGAGACCACTGCTGATGCCTCATTTCATAATGCAGCATGATGGTGAGTCAAGGGGCAAGATCGGCCTGTTAAGTCTAAAGCAATTACCTTCTCCTGCAGATAAAGAGAAGCCCAAATCGGAGTGGAGGGCGGAATGAGCAGAGAGACTCCAAGAACCATATGGCCAGCTTCAGCTTGTATCCTTGACGTGATGGCGGGCACCTGGGCAAAGGCCAATGCTTGGCGCAGTGCACCCACAGCCATTTCTGGCCAAACGCTCATCTATTTCTGGAAACTTACCTGCCCTTTCCGGTTGGCTATCCTGAGAATCTAAATTCTGACATGAGTCCCTGCTGTCTCAAATCATATGTTCTATTTACATTTTTAGAATAGCGTATTGAAATGGCATCCGTTCCGCAACCTTGTACTGACAATATCCCAAAAGTGCTGAATAACCATGGTGTGTGTAGGCCCACTTCCCGGTAGCATCTAGTTTAGCAGCACTGTATTTGAATAAATGCTTTTTCCCCTCTTGATGTCTACATTTTCAACAACAGCTGAGGTTTTTCAGTCTCAGAAATTGGACTGCTTTTTAATTAGTGCTTTGCACTTGACCTCTCAACTGCTATGTCTAGGTTGTATTTCTTAACATTAAAGTGATAAGAAAAGAGGACTCTATCTCATTCCTAGCACACTTTCACATGATCTGGATTAGAAACCCTTCTGCTGACACAGGCAGGCAGCATTTTACCCTGGAGAAATCCTGGATTTTGGAGACAGGCCTGAGCTACTAGTAAAATCTAAATCCCAAGTATTGTTTAAGTCATCAAGTAAATGACTTCAACTCACTAAGCTTCAGTTTTCTCATCTGCAAAACAGGGACATCCATCTCATAGGCATGACATCAGATGGCACTGCCTGGAACTTAGTAGGTCTTCACAGGAGGGACAAGAATTCAAAGCCAGGTCTCAGAGCCACATTCTATCATCTCCCAAAGATGAAGAGAGATGCAGGCCTGGAGGTTCCTGAAAGCCCCGTGGAAGGCTAAGAGTTTGCTCCTGGAGCTGCTGACAAGTTTCTGAGCAGGTTAAGGGCCTGTTGAAGTAACTAAGACGAAAGCACACAAGGGATGAGTGCATTGGAGGCTGTGAAACAGTCTACGGCTACAGTGAAAGCCAGCGTGGGGCACAGAATACCCAAGTCAAGCAGTACCTGTTAGCAGCATTGAAACCACAACCCCAGAACAAGGAGAACGTGTCTGGGCATCTATAAGGATCACATGGGTCAGGTGCTTTAAAAATATTTTAGCCCTGGCTGGTTTGGCTCAGTGGATAGGGCGTCGGCCTGCAGACTGAAGGGTCCCCGGTTTGATTCCGGTCAAGGGCACATGCCAGTTTGATCCCAGGTAAGGGGGCATGCAGGAGGCAGCCGCTCAATGAGTCTCACTCATCATTGATGTTTCTATCTCTCTCACTCTCCCTTCCTCTCTAAAAATCAATATAAATATTTAAAAAATATTTTAAATTATAGATATTGGGGTTTACTCCAGAACTGTGGACTTAGATTCTCCATGTCTTGGGCTCAGGGATGTGTGTGTGTGTGTGTGTGTGTGAGAGAGAGAGAGAGAGAGAGAGAGAGAGAGAGAGAGAGAGAGAGAGAGATTCAAATACAATGTCAACTTTGGATATGACTGATCAAGGGTGAAATCTGGGCGTGTCTTAGTCAAACACATACACATAGGGACTTCCGAAAATTCTATGTATTCTATCTGACTGAGTATAAAATATAGGAATGGATGTCCTTATTAGATTGTGCACTTGGAGCCCCACTCCATCAAGTATACAACCAGAGGTAAATGTAATGAAATTATTCACAAATTCTGAGTAATTTTATGGAGGTAAGGAGAGGGTATGGAAAAGTACATGTAAGCATTTTGCACTGATGCTTGCACTTGGAATGCTCCAGATGTCCTCAGATCTACTATATCTAAAATTACACACATGGGAAGGTTATAGATATGGAATAAATCTACAGTTTAAAAGTTTTAAAGAATTTATATCCCATCTATTCCAACTTCTTTCCTATGCAAGAACAGCCCAGGGAGATGATCACGTAACCGGATACCTTCAGTGGTGTACGCTCATTATTAATGGGCATATTGATCATAAGGGAAAGTATCATACTGGAGGAGGGAAATGCAGGGGATGTGTAATAAAGAAATAAAATGTTAGACTGTTAGAGGTCAGAGTGTTTGTAATGGTATAATCATGCATTTAAATATGCTTGGAAATATTATGTGCTATGTTTGCAGAAATGAATGACAATAAATTAGTGGATTCTGAAGAGCAGGTCTTGGCCAGTAAGCTATATGAAGACAGACAAGTTAAGGGTGAGGAAACTGTCAAGTGTCTACATCCCATTGACTACATCCTGTGAATGCAGACATGGAATGGTTCAGACACAGTTGTAATCCACCCAAGAGGGAAGGAGACATCCACTAAGGAAGGAATGTACCTGCTGTGCTTCTGGTTGCCCTGGCGACAGAAGCCCACTATTCATGCTGATGTCATGGTACTGCATACAACACTTGGAAATAAAATAAACTATGATATCAATAGCAGAGTAAAGGTAGTCCTGAGAGCCTCAGTGTGGTGGGGGGGGGGGGGGGCGGAATTACAATGGAGTTTGAGTGGTGGTTGTTAGAAGACATGTGATCAGGATGAAAGATATTAGGAGAGAAATAATAAAAAATGTAGGAAGTGTGTGTGTGTGTCTGGGGTGGGCGGGGAGAGAGAGAGAGAAATGCTAATGACAGGATAAATAAATACCTGGACAAGTAATAGGTCTGTCATTTTTCTTCCTGACATACTCCACACTAGAAACCCTAAATTAAATGTTAACGAGTTCACATTGATTTGTCTATTCTCGTTACCCTCACTATGTGGGAGGCAGTCTGGCCTGGGAGACTCAACTGAAACTCCACCTCTTAGCAAGTTTCAGGTGGTGAATGAAGCAGCCTCTGCTCAGGTGTTTTCTTGCCCGACTGTGGCTCCAAAGAGACCCAATGCTTTGAGAGGGTGCGGAATGATACGATGGTTGGTTGTACGTGTCAACTTGGCTAGGCTATGGTGCCTAGCTGTGAAGGTGTTTTGTAGAGGTGATTAATATCTACAATCATTGGACCTCATTGAATGAGCTTAAGGCCTTAAGAGCCAAGCCAAGTTTCCTGGAGAAGGAATTCTCCTTCAAGTCTGTAGCACAGAAATCCTGCCTAAAATTCCAGCCAGGAGGCCACAGATTTCAGCCTCAACACCTACAAGATCAACTTCTGTCTGTTTCCAGCCTAACAATCTGCCCTACAAATTCCAGACTTGCCAGACCCCATAATCACGAGACAACGCCTAAAAATAAATGTATTTCAATAAATAAAGATAGACAGACATAGAGATACTTCACTTTAAATAGACATTTTGATATGGATATACAATATCTATCTATAGAGAGGGAGATCAACCTAATATAAAATATATATACACACACACATATATATATATATCATAAATTTTTAGAAATTCCTTCCTTGAGAATTGAAATCTGACCCTTTGCCACTTACACTATTGGTTCTGCTTCTGTCCTCGGACATTATGAAGAACAAGTTGAATACAGTCTAATAATTTGTGCAAATATATTTGGTAACTTATCAATGAATTGGTCACAGTGGATCCCTGATTTTCTAAAAGCCCTTCTAGTAGATCTGACTATAATTTCTTTCCCCAAGTGTATCAGACACTATGACCCCACTCCTCTAGACAAGTGGGTTGTACTAGGGATGATTTCTGGAAAGAGTAGGGCCAACCAGATTCTTCCTTCAGTAACTTTAAAAGAATACATTGATTGTCTCAGTCCATGGGCAAAGCCGGACAAGGCTCAGGGTGGCCATGCCTGCCCATGTGCCATAGGCTGGGAAAAGAATCTATGAACAGAAGATGGAAGGATAGGTCCCAGTATAACTAACTGCAGTTTTCAATTCTTCCTGAGTAACTGTTTGAACTGTCTCTCTGGTGTTCTCTGATTGAACTCTGTGCCCTTAGTTTCTGGAAAATAGCTCTGAATCTTTCCAAGATATGCTCTTGTCTAAGGATAGCGGAGTGGTTTTAAGTTACTCGTAGCCAAATGATGGGTAACACTGATGCTGATTCTGCATCGCCCGGCAACAGGACCATGTGGAGGATTTATGTTTACACCCTAAGCAAAGCATGAAACAGTCAGCAGAGCACACTGAGTTGCTTGCTAACTTAGAAATTGAATTTGAAGAGCTGTTTTTACAAAAGGTCAAGCTAAATTATTATAAGGAGAGCCGTTCTTATAAGGTTACTGCAGTGAGCTTCACCCAACAGTATGATAATAAGCAAAAATAACGGGTAACCTGGATAGAGCATTCACAATGTGCTAGTCATTGTACTGAGAGTTTTACTTCTACTTCATTCTCACTTCAATACTATGAGGTATCTGCTGCTATTATCGCCATTCGACAGAACAAGTGGTGACCATCCTCTTTGCCAAATTGTGGCTAAGAAGAGAATTTGAGATCCAAAATTCAGTACATAGTAGCAACAACTTTATTCCTGTAGAGGGGGATCAAAATAGGCCACCCCAAAATATATCACGTTAGCATACTGATTAGTTTGAACTAAAGTACTTAAAAAACAGCCAGTATAAGGACACTCTGACCCCCCCCCCATGTCCCCCTGAAAGCAGGAAATAAATATCCCAGGTGCAAGGCACCCTCCCAGTACCAGGAGGGGGAAAGGCATCTTATCGCCAGAGATAGGGAATTTGGGGCCAAGAGGCTGGATAAACAGGCTTTGTTATTTCCTCACCAATTTACTACCCCAAACCCAAACCCTTTGCCTTGTCAATTCTTCACACTTTTATTCTTTCTTTGTCTACTCTAGAAGGTGTAAAAGCTACCTGCCTCGATCACTTCCTGAGCTCCCATATATATGAAATTAAATTTATTTTTCTCCTGTTAATCTTCCTTGTGTCAATTTAATTATTAGGCCTTCCAAAGAACCTAGAAGGGAAGAAGGAAAACACCCCCCACACACACACACTCCCAATTAGTAAGCGAGATGTTTTACCATTCCTGTTATATGTAAAAAAAAAAAAGCTAATCTTAATTTTAGGTCCAAGTGGTGCCAAGTACCTATTTCTTTCAACACTGTGTCCTATATTTGTTTCCAAGACAACAAATAGAGTGGGGCAGTACAGCATCCAATCATTTATGTCAGAAATTTGGAGTGGCTTCCTCCCTTCCGGAGCCAGAATGCCCTTCATCTGTAAACACAGGGTGAAGTTGTTATAATTTCATACTTGCTGAATAACAAAGCGTCCTTATTCTCCCATCAAGTCATTGTGGATCTCAGGATCCACTTTCTGTTCCTGGAATCACAGCTAAATGCTCTGTAAGTGGGGAGAGCCATCTCTTAAGTGGGCTTAAGTTGTGAAACGGGCATTGTCTGAATGGCGAATTTGGCTGGAAGAGATAAACAGATGGCCGAGGCCCTGTTTCAGCTTCTCAAAGTACAACAAAATAGAGGGAAGAAAGAAGAAACATACTACATTAAACTGGAGATGCTCAGTTGGAATAACCTCATGTGTCAAAAAATATATCTATTTACACAGAGCCTGGATTTAAACACCAGCGCTCCCCCTGCAAGCAAAAAGGAATTTGGAATAGTTCTCTTTTAAAGCAATCATTTTCTCTTAAAAATACAAAAAAAAAATGCCGAGTAAACAGAACATTGAAAAGAATCAAATAATATGAAAGAGATTTGAATGGGACCTTCTCTATAGAAATCCCTCCATCCGCATCCCCGGATGAGCGGCAGCTATCTTTCCCAGATGCCTTTCAGGGCCTCCAGATTTAATTCATTCTTCCAGCTACCTCTGTTTAGTGAGGATTCTTTTTTAGAAATCGGGATTACTGGTCTCCTTTTGTCTTGGATCCTCCTGTAAAGCCACCTGATTTCCCACCGGCACCCTGTTTCCAGGGGAAAATCAGAGCCTTTGCTTTAACTCCACAGGATTTTTCACCTCTTCCGCCCTCCCTCCGGCCAAATACTGACCCAAGTGGGCAAATTATGACTCTTCTAGGAACAGTATGAAAACGGAAGGCGGTGTGATAATTAGTAGTGCATGTGGTGTTTGCTTTTGCAAAGATGTGACTTCACTTACTAAAGTCATTGTTTTTCTTGGTTTCCCAGGCATAGTCTGAAGGAGTTGTTCGGGGTTCACTGGTAAGAATGTAGAGGTGAAGCAATTAAGCAAAAATCCTTGCTGCTGTCCTTAATAGAAACATTCAGGATGGAAGGAAAAGGAGGGAGGGAGGAAGAGAGGAAGGGGGAGAGGAAGGGAGAGAGGGAGGGAGAGAGGGAGGGAGGGGGAAAAGGGAGGAAAAGCAGGGGGAGAGGAGAAGATATAGACAGGGGTGGGGGAGGGGAGAATGGAGGGAGGGTACAAGACTGATCTCAGTATTTTCAGGTGTCATCAGGGACATCATAACTTGTCATAAAGATCGATCTTCAGAAATCCAGGCCAGCAAAGACAACAGCCCAGTCTAAGGGTGGTTCTCAGCTGGTGTGAGAAGTGGGTGAGGCTGGCTCTTTAGCACATCCAGGGCTGAGAAAGAGGGAAGACTAATGAAAACAAAGCAATGCCTGTATTCCTGCCTGAAAATCATCTTACCAAGAATGGCTGTGATGAGAAAGCACGCACTTGCATTTTTCCATTCCACCCCCAACCCTATCAAGTCCTCAAAAACTTGACTTCAAACATAAGCCCCCTCTTCACAAGCCTCCCGCACATCTGCCTTGGCTCCTCCCGCACTCCCCTTTGAAATCTGCAGCCTTTCAAGTGTGAAAACCTGGGTCAGGCCTTTGTCTAAAGTGAAGGCTGCGGGCTTTCATCCTCTCCAAGATTCCCCCTCCTCTTTGACCCCAGCACCAGCAAGACATCTTGTCCTGTATCTGGAATTCAATCGCCTGCTCCTGGTAACCTGAATAACTCACGTTTGCCTCAAAGGAACACAGCAAACCATCGCAAAATCTCCACAGTGCCAAGCGGGCTTGGCAAAATGAGAAAATTACAGGACATTTTCCCTCCGTGGTCTCAGGAGACACGCCTTCCACTCCAAATATGCCCACTTTTTTTTTTTTTCAAATATCCTAAACTTTCATTTCTCCCCAAATCTCAAAATCATTAAGTTAGACAAACAATATAGGCCCTTCGATGCCTGGTCATATTCTTGGCTCGGCCTTTGCTCCTGGTTTCCCTCTTGGCCTGTCCCCGTTTGCAGGCGGAGACCCAGCCTGTCTTGTTTCAACATTTTATTCCCCACGCCCAGCCCCATGCCTGTCACCATAGGAGGCCCTCAATAAATATTAGTTGAATAAATGGATGAATGAGGCATATGCAGTAGGGAGAAGAATGAATCTTATTAAATTGAGTCTGATATTAGAATAGGATTAGAAAAATCCTTTGGGGTTTGGAGCTTATTAATAAACAGTTGCATGATATTAAACTATGAAGACAGGGAGGAAAAACAGCTCATTATTCTGATATTTCCTTCATAGCAGAAAGCCAGGGAAGGAGCCGCATTGAGAGGAGGCAGGCGATACATTTAAGCACCGTAAATACCAACATTAGCACACAGCCTCCGTGCAATCTAATTTACTCTCCAACACAATCCATCATAACTGAAGTATGTTTTTGCTTATAGGGATCATAAAAACTCACTTGATTTATTGCTTTCGTTCCCCTCCTGTGTTCCCTGGGAAAAAATTATACATGGATCTCCTTCTTCAGGGAAAGAGAGATTCTTGTCACCAGGGCATTTACAAACACAAACTTACTTTTCCCTCTGGAGGAAAGGTGTCATGAAAGGGGATTTTAATCAATTGTCACATCAGTGCTGTGGTGACTGATCTGCACTCAGTCCTCGTTCTTTCCGTAGGCAGCTCACCTGCAGGGCCTGAAAAAGTCTCAATTCGTCATGAGATGCTCCTCCAGCCACAGTCTCCAATGCTTACTGCTGGTGATCCTATCAGCAGGCAAAAGGATAACCGGAGATGTGGTTTCATGATGTACCTCTCACAGCCCATTTTATTTCGGCGTCCCTAATGCTTATCACAACCGAGACCTGCGAATGGAGGCTCTACCGCAGTGGTTCCCCACCTTTTCTTGGGCCACGCCCCACCCAAGCATCTCTAAATCCTGTTGCCCCCCCCCCCCCGCCGTGACATATAATTCCTATTCTTCTAAAAGTGAACTCTATTCACGTGGAGGAAGCCTGAAAGGCCATTCACTTGGTCTAAACAAGCTTCCAACGAACATGGCATCCATGAAGGAGTAAAATAAAAGAACGAAAGGACAGTTGAAGTACTGAGGAAGAAATCACTACGGAATTGTTAAAACATAATAATATGAAGTGATATGAATATGAAAATATAGTAAAGTTTTGAAATATATAATAGAGAACTGAAATGCATGAATATGTCACAATATATATTTACATACTGTATATGAGGCCCTTAGAACCAACAGAAATGCAAAAAATTCACTGTTAATAACTCATTCTCAAATTGTCCCCCTTAAAAATCAAATTGCCCCTCTGTGGGGCTCTAAAGGGTCACTTTCATTGCTTTGGTCCGCAATCATGCCAGCCCCTCTCCTAGCTACAGGGGTTAGGAGGTAGGAAGATGTAAGAGGTGTCCTGATGGGACCTCAACCAGGGACCATTATTCAAATATAAACAAGTTAAGGAGGGAGAGAGAAGGAGGGGAATGGAAGGAAATAGAAAGAAAGAGGAAGGGAGGTAGAGGAGAGGAGGGAGAGAGAGAGGTAAGGGGGAAGGTGGGAGGGATAGAGAATGAGGAAGAGAAGAGATAGAAGAAGAGGACTTGGAATCAAGGGAAGAGGAGAATGAGAATAAAGAGAGGAGCTAGAAGGAAAGGGAGAGAAAAGAGTTTACGGGGAGAGGAAAAAGAAGGGGAGGAGATGGGAGAGAGGGAGAGTGAGAGAGAGGCTAAATCAGGTAGCTCATTCAGATTCAGACCCGGAATCTTTTGCTTACCAGCTTCCAGCACTTAACTCTGAACACCATACCTTTAATAGGTGAATCTCAGACTTATTGTGCTTCATCCCAATACCCGACACATTCATTCTGTCCAAAACGTGGTGAACCGTAAGGTGAGGTGGGGGCTGTAAGAGAGGCTGCAGACACTGACAGTACCAGAGAGCTTCTGTGACACCGAGGACTGGGCAGATCTGCGGGGCAGCCCCCGCCACTGCTTCAGTGTGGCTCCCACGGCCACGCTGCTTGCGTGGCTCCCAGAGCCTTCCCTGAGTGCAAAGGACTGAAATAAATTCTGTCACCAATATGTAAGAGAAGCATTTTCAAAATTAGGCAGATATTTACAAATAAACAAACAAACAAAAAAGCACAAAACCCTAAATGTGCACCCAAAGGAGATTAGACAAATCAGGCATCAAGCAAAACATCAAGAGTGATTTTGGTTGTGGGACTGAGAGGTTCTTAACAGGGTCCTTCACTGTTTTCCCAGCTTTCTACAGTAAACTAGAACCCCAGGCTTCTCTCTTGCTGGGCCCTCCCTGCTTTGCCCCTCCCAGCTCAGTTTTCCAGAGGCCTCACCCCTCCCCTTGCCTGACCCCCTCCTCTGGGCTGGCCCCTCCTCTTGCCTGACCTCTCCCCCTTCCTCATCTCTCCCCCTGCCTCACTCTTCCTCCTACCTCCCCCCTCCCCCTGGAACCATGGCTCCTGTGTACACAGTCACTTCCCTTTCCTTGGCTGTCTTCCCCCTTCCAAGCCTCACACCCCCAGAGGAGGAACTGGGCCTTGTTCAGTTCTGTCTCCTCAGAGATTAGCAGGTAACAGTCACTTAACATAAATGCACTGGCAATACAATAGATACACTGCCTATTTTAAATGAGAAAAATGACAGTAAATGCTTCTTAAAGATTCGGTGAAACAGGACAAAGCCTCCACTCACTCTGAAAAACTACGAAGACATGTGGGTAAGCTCTGTGCCCTAGAAAAGATCCTTTAGGGACCGCCATCCTCACACTGCGCTCTGCCACAGAAAGCCTGGCCACGCAGGATTCTCGGCGCTGCCCAGTAGATCCTTATGAACAGTCAGGCATTTTAAATAGCCAGGGTGGCCACTGGCTAAATGCAAAATAGTACCCAGTGGGCAAAGGTAGCGTTATGGCCACTGATAAATGTTAGGGGAATATACAGGCACATCTGTGAGCTTCATGCTCAGAAACATCACAAAGTTCAACAGCAAGTGGGAGCGCAGGGTTTGAGGAAGAATTTTCATTATACTGGCTAGTTCTAAACCAACAATCACAAAGGCATCGTCCTCCGGTTCCCCGTGCTTGTCCCCTGCAAAGTCTGGCCAAGAAGTAACACGGTGTTTACTGTGCAGGGACAGACTGTGTCAGAGCCCTCTTTGACCTGAAACTTGTCACATCAACTCTCAAAGCCGGAGTTTGTCTGGCAAGTGGGAATGTCAGCACCCGAACACATGTGCGTGTGTGTGTGGGGGGGGGGGGGGGTTTGAGAGGTTTACAGTGTTCACAGCAATATGTTCACACTAATGCTTGGCACACAATGAGAGCTCAAAGTATGCTAGCTACTATTATAACCATAAAATTATACTTTTATCCACATGTTTATATAAATGCTTATATTAAGATATATAGTTTATATTAAGATATAAACTATATAATACATAATTTATATGTAATCTTCTATCTATATAATAAAAGCCTAAGTGACCGGTATGGTGGAACAACCAGACCAGTCGCTATGATGTGCACTGACCACCAGAGGGCAGACGCTCAATGCAGGAGCTGCCCCCTCGTGGTCACAGAGGGAGCGCTGCTCAGGCCAGAAGCTGGGCTCACAGGTGGTGAGCGCAGCAGCAGTGGCAGGGAGCCGAGCAGTAAGGAGCAGTGATCAGGCGGGCGGTAAGGAACGAGGGATCCCAGAGTGTGAGAGGGATGTCCGCCTGCCGGCTTAGGCCCGATCCCTGAGGGGTTCCAGACTGTGAGAGTGTGCAGGCTGGGCCGAGGGCCCGCCCCCAGTTTTAGAATTTCATGCACCAGGCCTCTAGTTATATAAAATATGAGACACCATATATTTCACATAATATGTAACTATAAAATAAAATGACAGAGGATGGGCTGAGACCCACCCCAGTGCCTACGGCAGCCTCGTGGCCGTGGCCCACAGTTCCTTTCAAGGTGCACGAGTTTGTGCAATGGGCCCCTGGTATTTTCTAATAAGCAGATCAGTACCAACCAATATATGAAACATAAATCTGATGTGCTGGGGAGGAGCCTGAGACTTCAGCTTCTTCCACATACAGCTGCAAGTTCCCTCAGTTACCAAGGGGCGTCACTGGGAATGGACAAGCAAGGCACAGACTGAGACACTGGGAAACGCCATCTCTGACCAGAAGACCTCTCTGTGTGTAGGACAGATCACAGGCAGAAGAGGGTTTATTGATGTAACTGTATTGGGGGGTCGGGGGAGGGTACAATGTTGAGATGTTTATGTACATTTGAGTTTTCTATCTTTGACTCCCTAATATTCAAATGAACATTTTCTTTATTTAAATCCAAACACTGAGGGTACAGCCTCCTGTCATGTCTACACTAATGTTCTTACCCCCTTTTCTCCCCTTAGAAACCCCTGTGCCTCTTTATTCAACCCCTTAAGGCCAGACTCCCCTTTGAAAGAATGGCTCTGAGCCATTCTGTCCTCTCTGCTCTCTCAGGGTCTCTCTGCACTTCCTGCACTGTGGCACCTTCTGATACCAGATATTATTTAATTGTTAACTGTATCCAACAAGATGTAAGATTGAGAGGCAGGAATTACATCATGAGCCCTTGTATAATTCCCCTTATCCATGATATTAACATTTGCGAATAAGAACTGAGGGCTTAGATTAAAAAATAAAAATTCCTAAGATGAGACCCTTGTCCTGAAGAAGTATCCAATTTAAAGGAAAAGCTAGACTCAGGCAAACTGCGGGATATATGGTACTAATAGAAGTATAAACAAATATTGCCACTGAGAACATTATCACTGCTAATAATAACAATGGTACCATCTTCTTCTAATATATACGAAGCACTCACAATGTTCCCAAGCCCACTTCTAAGTGCTGTAAATGGACAATTTCATCTAAGGCCCCCTCAATGCTATGTTGTTCTCATGTTGTTCTTATTATTCCATTTTACAGATTAAGAAACCAAGGCACTAGAGATTGAGGGAGCGAGGGAAGTTGGTAAAAGGCTTCACAGAAAGCAATCAATTACAAAAACCCTTGACCTCAGTATCTGCCTGTTCTTGGGTGAGGTGGGGAAGGGGACACAAGTATCATATGTGAGCAGTGTGAACAAAGTTAAGAACACCTACAAAGAAATCCCTATGGCGAATGAAACGGAAGGAAGGAGTGGGTTATTGGTTTGGAAAAAGAGGAGCATCAAGAACTGCAGCAGCTTGAATGTCAACCTAGAGTGTGGAGGTGTCTCTAAGCAGTATGGAGTCATAGAAGGTTTCTGAGCAAGGCCATGGCAAGAATACTTTTGGTTTTGTATTGCTTTCACTTTTTTTCCATAAAATAGACTTGGGTGCCCTTATGGGGACTGGACCAGACAAGACAAAGGCCAGAGGTGAAGTGATTTGTGAGAAGTTAAACTTGCCAGCGGAGGCAAGGGAATGTAGAGGTCTGCCACTGACATCGCAACTGGGAAGATCAGGGAGAGCATGCACTGTGAGGGAGAAAGGTAAAGAAAAGGGGTTAATATCCAAAATTTATCTTGAACTTATACAACTCAATACAAAAAATATAGACAAAGAACCTGAATACACACTTCTCCAAAGAGGACATACAGATGGCCAATAGATACTTAATATCGAAGAAATGTAAATTAAAACCACAATATTATATCACCTTACACCTGTCAGAATGGTTATTATCAATGAATCAGCAAACAGCAAGTGCAGGCAAGGATGTGGAGAAAAGGGAACCCTCATGCACTGCTGGTGGGAATGCAGATTGGTACAGCCACCGTGGAAGGCAGTATGGCATTTCCTTTAAAAATTAAAAATGTAATTGCCCAGTTTTATGACCCAGCTATACCCAAAGAAACCCAAAACACTAATTTGAAAGAATGAGTGCATCCCTATGTTCACTGCAGCATTATTTACCATAACCAAGATTTGGAAACAGCCTAACTGCCCATTAAGTAGATGAATGGATAAAAAATCTGTGGTACATGTAGTACACAATGGAATACTACTTGGCCATAAAAAAGAAGGCCATCTTACCTTTTTTGACAGCATGAATGGACCTGGAGAGTATTATGCCAAGTGAAATGAGCCAGTCAGAGAAAAACACCTATATGTGAAATCTAATGAACAAAATAAACAAACAAAATAGAAACAGACTCATAGAGAACAGAGGAATAGCATTCAGAGGAGAGGGGGTTGTGGAACTGGGTGAAAAAGGTTAAGTTATTAAGAAAAAAAAACAACCAGACAACATATGATGATTATCAGAGAGAAAGGGAGGTGGAGGGCGGTAAAGAGGGTAAAGGGAGATAAATGGTGATGGAAAGAGACTTGACTTGGGGTGGTAAACACAACACAATATACAGATGATGTGTTATAGAACTGTACACCTGAAACCTATATAATTTGATTAACCAATATCACCCCAATAGATTAAATATAAAACTAAAAATAAATAAATTGCCCAACCAGTGTGGCTCTGTGGTTGAGGGTCGACATATGAACCAGGAGGTCAGCGCACATGCCTAGTTTGAGGGCTTGTTTCCCAGCAGGGGGCCTGCAGAGGGCAACCAATCAATGATTCTCTCTCATCATTGATGTTTCTAACTCTCTCTCCCTCTCCCTTCCTCTCTGAAATAAATAAAAATATATTAAATAAGTAAATAAAAGATAACTCTAGCCCTAACCGGTTTGGCTTAATGGATAGAGCGTCGGCCTGCAGACTCAAGGGTCCCAGGTTTGATTCCGGTCAAGGGCATGTACCTTGGCTTCGGGCACATACCCGGTGGGGAGTGTGCAGGAGGCAGCTGATCGATGTTTCTCTCTCATTGATGTTTCTAACTCTCTATCCCTCTCCCTTCCTCTCTGTAAGAAATCAATAAAATATATTTTTTTAAAAAGATAACTCTGCAGTTTCTTGCCTCTGGACCTGGGTGGATGAGGGACTGCCAATAAAGGGAACACAAGGAGATGGCTGTTTGGAAAAGAGATGATGAGATTCTTTTAGGGCTCATAGGGCATCCCTAGTACCCAGAGTATGATCCTGAAATACTAGACTTCCTTGGAAAAATAGATTATTCCAGCTCTGGGGTAGGGTATGTGAATAATGAATCTGGAGTATCATGTCAGCCTAGATAACAAGAACACCATCAAAGACAAGGCAGTCATGTTAAAAAGACTCATGAGGCAACTTGAAGAGACTTCTGCTAGTCAAAGATTGAATTATCTGAGCATCCGTGGAAATGATAACTTTAGTTCTCGAGTTTAAAATATTAAAAAATACCTGGTCACCATTGAAGAATGCAAATTAACCAATTTCATAAATTGAAAACATACAAGCTGCATCTCTGAATATCTTAATAGTAGACTGGAAAACCTCTTTTTAAGAATTATCCCAGTAAACCCATGCAGAAGGAAGGATAAACTTAGAACATCACCACTTTGCAAGCCCTAAAGAATTAAAGGATCCAGATGTTGAGCACCAATGGTTACACCTTCAAAGTAACATGAGACTGGGGAGGGCGAGGGCCCAGGAAATAGATAAAACAAGGTTACCCATACCTTGATAGTTACTGAATGTAGTGATTGTTGTATGGCAGTTCTTTCTGCTGGTCTTTCTACTTTTGTATGTGCTTTAAGTTTTGCATAATAAAAAGTTTCTTAAAAAAAACACACAGAAGAGGATGTAAGCTGATGTTGAGCAAAATGATGATCAACTATGGGAGAGCCTGGCTTTGTTATCCCAAATCTAGCCCCCGTCTAAGTAATGCTGTAGATCTCAGGGTCTAAAGATGATGGAAACCCACTGTGGTCAAGATAGCCCGTTATATCTGTGCCTTAGGAAACCATCCCAGCCTGTGTCATCGGAGAAATAATGTCGTGCCTTTAAAGCCCATGAATTAATTATCAGTGGGAAAGAATGAAAACCATATCTACCTCTCACAGGTATTAATGCCTAAAAGCTGCGGCGACTACCCTTCTCAACTTTGGAAAGGTCACTGGGATGTAAGGGATGAGAAGGGTCACTGAAGGGCACCGTATATTAAAAGTGAGCTGAATTTTAAGAGTTTACTGCAAATAAAACTTCCTGCAGTGAATTTATTAAGCCCAAGCAAGGTTACAGAGTTATTTGTGGCATCTTAATGCTACCTTTATTAATAATAACCTTTCCAGGGCGCATCCTTTGAGAAGGCACACACTTTAATCCAGAAATGTGTGTCCAGTATTATTACTGGGATCATTAAATAATGAAATTTCAGTGGCAGAATAGAAGAAGCCACAGTCGGGTGGGTTACTGGTATCTGGCCAAGATGAGCCACTCTTAAAGAGAAATAAGCATTAGAAGGTAGAGAGAATTCAGAGGCATTGACCACTGGAAAGAAATGTGAGGTATCTAGAAGAAAAAAGTTACTATAAATTAGACCATATACTTATATTGTTGTGTCCAAAAGATCAGTGAACTTCCAATGGTAGATTACTAGGATTAAACTTGAGGCTGGAAATGGGAGGGGAAAATAAGAACCTTCCTATCCACGACCCTGCACTTACCAAGTGCACTAAGCAACCATAATAGACAGAGATCAGAATTCAAATCCAAGTTTTGCTGCCTGACCTTGACCAACAAGCTTTTCTGAGCCAACTTCCTCAGACGTAAAATTAAAATAATAATATACCTGTCCCGTGAAGCTGTTGTAAAGATTAATTCAGATTCTCTGTGGCAATTGTATAGTAAAATTCCTGGCACATATTGACCAGAATATAAATGACTATAATTATTTTAAATTAAAACCATTCCAAAATCTTACAAAGACCTTGGCCTTTGTTTCTATGTAGTATTCATTCATATTCTCTCTCTCTCTCTCTCTCTCTCTCTCTCTCTCTCTCTCTCTCTCTCTCTCTCTCTCTCTCAGAATTCCTTCTATCTTGTACCAAATGGGGCTCTGAAGTGCCTGAGTTCCAATCCCAGACTCTAATCTTCACTGGATGTGAAACCCTCAGGTACCCCCCCACCATGGTTTGTGTGGAGTTAAAAGAGATAATGAATGCGAACCCTTAATACAAAGGATGAAAGTAGCAAATATTCAATACATGAATACTACATAATTGCCCCCTACCTTTACAAGTGATTTCACTCACCCTAAACCAGTTCATTTGAGGATTAAATAATCCTATCTGTGAGGAAGACATAACTTCCCTTTCTTTCTCTGCCCTCTGTGGCCACTGGTTCTGCCCTTGGTGCAAACGGAAGACAGCCTGGCTTTGCATGCCCATCACCCAAAATCCCGGAGTTTTCTAAAGCTTTGGTCACGTGGCACCTGGCCTCTTTCCTGGGGAACACAATTCAAATGGATGAGCGTTTCAGAGAAATTTCATCTTTCATCATCTGCCAAGAACAACCACAGGGAAAGGCTATATCTAAAAGCCAAATCGCATCCTCAGGCATGGTATCGCGCTCATGAATCACTGGAGAAGGGGGCATTGGTCCATTGAATTCTGAATATTTGTGTGGGGTTGGTGCAAATAAGTGGGCTGGTACACACATACACTGACATGATCGCTTGTTTATAAATAACATGAGAATGTCAGGTGCTGGTTTAATTTGTTCTGTAGTCAGTTTTCCTGCCCCTCAAGGCTCATTAGCCAAGTAATCATTCCATATGATAACATGTCCTCTGTTTCCTCCCCTAGTCCAAGAAACCATCTTCAGCTCCTTCTCCAGCAGCAGGAGTCCTTCCTCAAGCCCTGCTTGGCTTTGCTGAAAGGATGCCAACACAGCACGTGTTTCTCTGTCTGTTTACCATATACTTAGACATCTGGCCAAGGAACCAACAAGCATGTTTGTCCCACCCTCCACAATAATCCAACATAATGTCTGTTTCCTCACAATTTGTCCCTCTGAGAGAGACATTTAGAAAAAGCCAACATCATTTCAAATTACACTGTCTCTGGCCAGATGTTCTATGTCTGGGAAATAATGTTTACTGGATTGTTTAGATACCAGTTATTATTAAAACTAGAGGCCCAGTGCACGAAATTAGTGCACGGGTAGGGTCCCTAGGCCTGGACCGGAGATCAGGGCTGATCAGGCCTTCCTTTGTTCTGCACCGCCCACTGGTGGTCAGCGCACATCATTGCGAGCGATCGAACTCCCAGTCTACCAGTCAAACTCCTGCAGGGACAATTTGCATATTAGCCTTTTATATATATATAGATAGCTGCAAAGGGTGCCTTGAGGCTAAGGTCTGGGAACTCAGGCCAAGATGAGTTTTAAGAAGGACACAAAATTTTCCTTCCTAACTTTTGGCCAGTCTTTTGACAGAACCATGATATTTCCTTCTATTAGTTCTCCATCAGCCTCTAGCTATACTCTTCATTCTTAAAAACTCATTCAATAAGATGAGTTTTAATATGATGAAGTGTTGACAGCTATCCGCCCCCACCCCCCGCCTCAAATGTCCCTGAGTTCTAGACTTGGGTGTAATCTCTGTTCTTGAATTTACACTTGAAAGTTTCACTGGCATCTCAAACATGTCCAAAGTGGAGCTTTTCAGTCTGACGTGCCCTACGGATCGGTTCTGCTGCTAGTCTTTTCCATCTCAGTAAATCACTGCCATTTACCCACTTCTAGGAGGTCACTCTTACTTCTTCCTGTCCCACCCTCCGTCTGTCAGGGTTACCACCCCATTATATCCATCCCCACTGCCACTTCTAAGACTGGCACCATCATCACTCGGGTTATTCTGAGTCTACTAACTGACCTTGACCTACTAACCTCCCTGTGTCTGCTTTTGATGTCCTCCCCTCAAATATATCTGCCACATAGCAACCAAACTGATCATTTTAACTCACAAATCAGAATATATCTCTTTGCTTAAAACTATCAAATGGTTTCCCTTGGTCCCCAGGGAAAATTCAAAGTCCTATGGTGGTATACAATCCCATGCATGACCTATTTCTCTATATCAGTCATAGCAGTCCATGTTCTGTTCCCCAATCAATCAGTCAACCTCACTCCTACCTCATGTCTTTGTCCTTGCTCTTCTCTTTTCTTGGAATGATATCCCCCAGCAGTGGTCCCCAACCTTCCTAATGCCGCGACTCTTTAATACAGTGCATGTTGTGGTGACCCCCAACCATAAAATTATTTTCGTTGCTACTTCATAACTGTAATTTTGCTACTGTTATGAGTTGTAATGTAAATATCTGATATGCTATATGTGTTTTCCGATGGTCGCGATCCACAGGTTGAGAACCGATGCCCCAGGGTATTCACATGCCCTATGCTCATCCTTTAAGTCTTAGCCAAAATGTCCCATCTTCAGAGAAAGCAAATTAAACTCATAACCCACACCGTCCACTTAAGACAACTCCCTAACACACCATGCTTCATGTCCTTCATGGTGCACATCACCCCTGCCTTTCTCTTGTTGATTCATATTTACTTGGGAAGTAGCTCTTTCTACTCCCTTCCCTGGAATACTATAAAAGGGCAAGAATGTCATTTTTCAGTCTGCATAAATATATTCTAAGAAATGGACTTGCATAGGAGAAGGACAAGTATTTACTTATAAATGTATGTACACGTAATTGCATCTTTTCATTGTTTACATAACTAGGGTCATAGTTTATATATCATTGTCTTAGTCTGTTTGGGCTCCTATAACAAAATACCACAGACTGGGTAGCTTATAAACAGCTGTTAATGTTAAGAAACATTCAAACCTGTAATGAATTCTTGTGAGTTTATTTGAGCCAAACTGTTGACAACTGCCAGGAAGCAGAATCTCAATGGATTAAGATAATGCTCAAGAGAATGGTGTTTTTCACCTTGTTTTATGCATTACAATCAAAATGGGTCACATGAAATCCATTGGTGATAGATTAGGGAGGTGGGAGAAAGCAAAGCAGGGGTGGGGGGGTGGGGACTCTGGGATTGGATAAAAAAATGACAGACACGTGCTTCTTTACATAGGTGGGTACAGGATAGTCAATAGTCAACAATTAACAGATAACAATAACAAGGAGAAAATTTGTGGTATCTGCCCTGACGCCCTAGTACATTGGTTGTACCCATGAGAGCCCGGAAAAAGGAAAGTTATAAGTTACCTTTAGATGCAAAAAGACAATAGGCTCAGTAAAGATGGAAGTTGATCTTTGTCAGGGAAGATACTTGCCAAGACATGACTACCCACCATAGACTGCTTAGACTGCTTTTTAATTAGTTTTAATTTCAGACCATCCCTTGTGGTTATTTTAGGTCACTTGAGTGCAAGGCCACCATGCAGGTCTCTCCTGCGCTTGTCAGGGTAGCATGTGGCCCCTTTTCGTCGACACAACAGAAATTTATTTCTCACAGTTTTGGAGGTTGAAGTCCAAGATCAGAGTGCCCACATGGTAAAGTTGCAGACTTCTTCTTGTATCCTCAGATGGTGTAAGGGGCTAGGGAATCTCTGTGGGATCTCTTTCGTAAGAGCACAAATCCTATTCATGAGAGGGTTCCACCTCACCACTACCAAAAGGCCCCGCCTAATAATACCATCATCAGCTTTGGGGGTGGGGGGAGGTCAATATATGGATTTTGGAGGACACAAACATTCAGAGGACCACAACTGTTCTGCAAGTTCCCTTTTAATTTCATGCTGCTTATTCTCTTCTGACTCAGAGTGTGTTCCATAGAGCAGCATCTCTCTGAGTTTCTTATAATTTCTGAATCCCAGGCCCCGTCCCAGACTTACTGAGTCAGCACCTGCGATTCAACAAGATTTTCGGGCTGTGCCTGTCCATTAAAATGTAAGAAGCCCCGTTTTGGTCCATTGGTCTCAACCCTGGATGCTCATTAGAAGCCCCAGCCCAGACTAGTCAAATCAGCTTCTGGGGCGAGGCCTGGGTATCACGTGCATTTTAAAGCTCTCCCGCTGTTCTAATGTGCAATCAATGGCTAGACAAGTACCCCAAACTCTTACAAATTCTGGCATGTGTATGCAGAGGAAGCTGTGGTCCTAACGCGAAAGATGCACAAACAGGAGGGAATAGTGAGGAAACCCTGGCTTTGTGGGTCATGGACCAGACTGCACTCAGAAGGAAAAGCCAACTTAGGGCTTAAGACCCACACACCAAGGAAGGGTTTTTGTGGGTGCTTTGTGGTTCCCATAGCAAGTTACATATAAAGCCAATTTCTCACATTTCCTCCACCGTCAAGAAAAAGAAAGCAAAGAAAAACCACCTGAAGTACAAGACCATCTTCAGATGTTACCCAGATCTTCACACCTTTCTCACAGGCAGATGCTGTTTACCCGTGAAATGCCAATGTTTTGGAAACTGCTATCTGTAATTAGCTCATTAGCTCACCTGTGGAATAGCTTGGATTTTTTTAATGCCTTCTTTTCTTTTTAAATTTGAATTAGACCTTCTACTACAAGGACAATAATTTATCATAATTTGGGGGATTTTTGAACTCCTCACCTTTTGTAACATAGACACCAGGAGAGACCCAAAGCCAGAACACTCGACATTGTGAGAAAGCTCTTGGTTAAGTCCTCAAAAGGCATTGCCTCATCCTGGAAATTCACTTGGTTTCGGATAGCAACCTGCCACCCCAGGATTCTGGCTCCATGTCAGCCTCTCTGCCAAGGGGTTTAAGATCTGTGTGCGTCTGAGAGGGGCTGCATACTGAATCATTGGTGTTTGCCCTAATGCAAGACACACAATTTGCTTCTACTTTAAATATGAATATCCTTCGTCACTGTATCAGTCAAGTTCTCCATAGGAAACAGATGGCACACTCAAATTGGGATTACTTAAGGAGATTTAACTTGCAGAGGTACTATTTTCAAAGGTGTAGGCAGAGTGTAAGAAAAGCGAACAGGATGTGAAGGAACCCCAAATTAGAAGCAGGATGGCTGTCACCATCTCCAGGCAAGAGGGGGTGAGGGGAAGGAACAGTGTGGAACCCCAGGAGGAAAGGGGGCTGCTTAGTGCGGAGGGCAGAGACCTGTTTGGAGGGCCACTCAGGGAAGGCACCAGGACCTACATGCCTTGACCTCATCCAATGTCCTGCCTCCAACCTCCAGCCAAAACTCCCCATAAGCAGAACTCAAAGGAAGGCCCAGGGGCAGAGGAATCAGGACTGAAGTTCTCATTTACCAGCCTCCAGGGGAAAGAGCAGGTGTACAAAAAAGACAGAATAATGCCCCCTCCGGAGATGTCCTGACCTCGGCAACCTGTGAACACCTGCGAGTGAGATTTGTGCGGTGAGTGAATGGCGTCTGCAGGTTGAATTCAGGTGGCTCATCAGCTGACATGAAGATAGAGAGAATGTGCCGAGTCATCTGGATGGGCCCAAGCAATCCTGCCAGTCCTCAGGGTGGAAGAGGGTCGGAGGCTATGTTGCTGGCTTTGAAGATGGAGGAAGGACCCCAGTCAAGGAGGATGGGTGGCCTCTGGCAGCTGGAAAAGGCCAGGGAAGGGATTTTCCCCTAGAACCTCCCAGAAGGCACATAGACCTGCTGACACTCTGTAGCCTAATCTGTTAGACCTTTGAACTATAGAACATTGAAATAATAAATCTGTGTTGTTTTAAGCTCCTATGTTTGTAGTTATTAGCTATAGTGGCAACAGGGTACTAATACAGTATAGAGAAAGAAAAAGGGAAAGAAAAAGAAAAAGAATGCTTTTGCAGAGGCCCCTGGCATATCTGTCATCATCCCCCCTGGCATCTTCTAACATTTTTAGGGGTCATGCTTTATCCCCCAAACCTAGATCTAGATTTCCCCCTAGACTAAGGGGAAGCAGCATGATATAATTTTATAACACAGGCTTTTGTTTAGGTAGACCTGAATTTAAATTCTGGCTAGGGGGAAAAAAGTCCTGGTTTTGCCACTTACGAGATATGAGACCTGGGAGAGTCGCAGTCTGTCACCTAAACCATGGAGATGACAATCAGATGCGACCTCATGGCATTAGTGTAAGGATTCATGGACAATGTGCATGGAACACTAAGACGGTGCCCAACACAACAGTGATGCTCAATAAACGGTGCCACCTCTATTCTCAACTGCTTAACTGTGGTGGCATAAATATGTCCACAAATTCTGTGGTACTCCCCACTCTAAGCAGTGAAGTTAGCTGCCCTTGCCTCAAGTGTGGGCTGGACTCACTTCTAACAAAAGAAGAAGGCAGAAAGAATGCTGTGTGCATCTGAGAGGGGCTGCATACTGTATGCCGCCAACTACAGAATGTCCTAGGAAAGGCAAACAATGAAAAGATCAATGGTTTACAGTGCTCTGTGGTTTGCTGGGTGTTGGGAAGATAAAGCTTGGGGGATTTTTATGGCAGTAAAACTATTCTACATGATACTGAACTGGGGTATTTCTCAAAATCAATGGCATTGTCACAAAAGTTAAAATGTGGAAGCAACTTAAGTGTCCATCAATAAGCGAATGGATTAGTGTAGTATATACAGACAATGGAATATTAATCAGCCTTAAAAAAAAAAAAAAAAAAAAAAACCGAGAGATGCTACAGCATGGCTGAACCTTGAAGACAGTATGCTAAGTGAAATAAGCCAGCCACAGAAAGACAAATACTATATGATTCCACTTATATGAGGTGATTAGAGTAGTAATTCATAGAGACAGACAGGATCTGGGGGGAGGGGCCACAGAAAGTTACTGATTAATAGGTTCCAGTTTTGCAAGATGAAAAGAGCTCTGGAGATGGATGGTGGTGATGGCTGCACAATAGGAATACACCTGATACCACCGAACTATGGAACCCAAAGTGGCTCACACAGTCAATTTTATGATATGTATACATACCTTCCCACAACTTAAAAAAAAAAAGAAAAAAAGACCATAGAATTGGGCAACACAAAGAATAAACGTTAACGTAATCTGTGGACTTTAGTTCATAAAAATGTGTCATCGGTTGTAACAAATATACCACACTGAGGCAAGATGCTAATAATAGCGGAAACTGTATCAAAAAAAAAAAAAAAAAAACTCATTGGGGATTTCCTTCTCTCTATCTCTCTCTCTATCTCTATCTCTATCTCTATCTCTATCTCTATCTCTATCTCTATCTCTTCTATCTCCTCTATCTCCTCTATCTCTATCTCTTGCTCTAGGGGAGGAAAGGCTGCCAGGCCATAAGCAACTCTACAGAGAGATACATGTGCCAAAAAATGGAAGCATCTGACCAACAGTCAGGGCGCTAAAGCCATTGAGCTTGGAGCAGGTCCTTCAGCCCCAGTTGAGCCTTCAGATAATGGCGGACACTGCCAACATCTTGGCCAAAACCTCCTGAGAGTCCCTGATCAGAACCAGCCAGCTCAGCTGCTCCCAGATTTCTGACCTACACAAGATCTGACATGGTTGTTGTTTTAAGCTGCTAAATTTGGGGTTTATCTGTTAGGCAGCAATAGATAACTTATACATTAACAACAAAAGGAAGAGCCCCAAGAACACTCTGAAATATTTAGAGATGAGTGAATTTGAAAAGTGTGCCATTTTCCTCAAAATAACTGGATATGCCCATTGGGGAACCTGGGGTTAGGAACCATGGTTGCCGAAGGAAATGGAAGCCTAAGAAATACATAATTATTCAGTGGCCTGGAAAGGTTTCACTTTAAATGGGGAAAAAAATGCACGTTCCTTTGGGATCTAAATCACCCAAGTCGTATGCCCTTATCACAGAACCTCGATCTCCAAGCTGTGCTAACGCAGGGCAATCTGGTTATTTCCTGTTCGTCAGCATTTTACCCTCCAACCTTCTGTCTCGTTGGCATGCTTTTTTTGTTGTTGTTTTTGGGTTGTTTTTTTTAGCAAGCAGGAAAATAAGAGCTTATCCTCGGATCTTTTGCCAGCTTCCAATCCAACTCCTATTTGTCCAAGGGTCCTGTGAGCCAGACAGAGGTCTTGACATTGGCACTCTTTGTCCTGCTCAGAGCTCCAGGCCCTGCCCTGACCAGGCTCCCGGGGAAGTGAAGGAGGAAATGCCCTCGCATGCATCCCAGCTGGCTCTCTGCTGATTCAACCCACCGGCCATCTGGTCTCCTCTCCCTGCTATGCACACAGCTTGGTCTAGGAAGTGGAAACTTTCTGCAGAATTCAGCATTTTCCCCCCCACTTTTTTGCAAACCAGGATGCATGGAGAGAGTAGAGACCACTGGCTGGTGTGTGATATTATGTTGCTGCCCACATATAGAAACCGGTGCACAGAACATTAAAGATTCCACTTGGCAAGGGTCCAGTAGAGTCTGTGTGTGCATATTGAAAACCATGGCCATTCAAGCCTATGGGGAGTGTTAGGTGTGACTTCAGATACAGGGGATAGCCAAACATCCGGCCAAAGCAGTAAATCATACTGCCTAGTTTTTCTTCAGAATTCATCCAAATCAAAAATCAAAGTGGTAAAGCAAATGAAATGGGTTTCATTTAAATGAATTTATTTTGCTTAATAGAATAGTGGCTCATAAAAGTTCCTCCTAAGAGCCTCATAAATATATATGCTTTGCCTAAAATGGGCCTCTCTCAAATCAGGTTGGCCAATGAAGAGGTTTTGGAAGACCATTAAATTTCATTTAATACTGATATTTTAGAATTAGGACATACACAGAGATATTGACATGCACAATGACCATGTATATAAATACAGACTTAGGTCCAACACAGTCACAAGTAAATATATGTGCGCATATTGTGTATATATGTATGTGTATATGCGTGGCATGTTGATAATTTACATAATAAAAAAGTTTAGGAAATATGGATTTTAGAGTCACCCTGCCTGACAAAACTATGGGGATATCTGTTGAATGGGGACCCTCTGGGAGAGCCTCTGTGCCCATCTTCCCAAACCTCCCAGGACAATAGTTTATGATGTTTATGTATATAGGCCCAGACAGCCTTCAGGATGGGCAGTGACTAAAGCCCAATGCAAGTTTTCTCACTAGTATTGTGCATCCTTGAAAAGCATCCTACAAACTCACTTTTTATCTCATGCCCCATAAATAGCCAATGCTAGTATTCCACTTAGTAGTATTGAAAAATAAACATAGGCTATTATTACCAGAGTTTACGGGGGGCTATAATTCAACCTTTCAGAAAGAAGTCTAGCTATCAAGAACATCACAGAAATGTTGCAAATCTTCTCCTGCAAACAGCCAAGCATGTGGCTGTAATTCCTGTAATTTCCAGAAAGGACTTTCTGATTTCAAGTTATCATCAAAGTTGTTGAGTTGAGTGGTATCAATTCAATGTCTTATGGCACTGTTATTGTGTTTGTATGGACGTTTTGGTTAACTCCTCAGCATTAACTGTTTTTCGTCTGATAATTCCCCAATAATTGGACTTGAATACATACAGGAATTGAGTGTGGTTCAAATAAACAGCATATTGCTACTGCTAAATCCGAGGTATACATATACTTGTACCATGACCCCTCATCATTGCTACTACATTTTACACTTTCTGCCCCTTCCCCATCCTCCCTCACCCCAACTCCACCACAAAGTTAAAATAAGTGGAGGGAAGAATTATTTTTCCCTGCCTGATCTGGTCATGGCAAAACAGTGTGACCGTTATTATTCTAAGGTAGGTTCCTAATTTTCTGTATGTCCCACAGCACTTTGAGAATCTGATGTAAAGGATAAGAAGTATGGACCTTCTAACTAGATTTAAAAATCACAAACAAAACAAACATCTGTTCCTACAATTTTTGATGCGATTTCAGTAAGCCCCTGAGGGCCACAGGTGGCTCTCAAGTTAGGAATTCCTTTCATAGAAGAGGAAATAGGAGACAATTGTTCTTATTTGTCCCTGTCTCACAGAAACTAAACCATCTAAAAATGTAGACAGAAGCAGCACTGCCACCAGTCCCAACATGAAGACAGATGTCCCCGGACCAAAGGCTCTGTCTTCCCAGTCTTGTTCTTACCTGTTTTCCTGGAATCAGAACTAGGAAACCAGTTAAACTGTTCCCATGGTGGGCAATTCGCCTGTAGGTTATTCAAGTCACTAAATCTATACAAACAATTCTGTGGGAATTCCCCACCTCCCCCCAAAAGCAAGGAAGATATAACACATTATGCTACAATGGACGGCTATAAGGTACCACCTGAAAGCACCTTCCATCTTCAGCAGGCTCTCCTTTGTCAGAGCCACCTGGCTCGCTGCCTTTGTGAATCAGATCTACCTTTGGAAGTGTGGGATGGTCCAGTTCCTTTTCTCTTTAAAGTCCCCTTCCACGCCCCATGCTGAGAAGTGACACAGTTCCAGGAATACCCACAGTTCCTGCATGTCCTCTGCGAGGGAATTGTCTCTGTTCCCATTGTATACAAAGCATTTCGTTTCACACTCGGTTGGCTGCCTCATGGAGCTTTACAGGGAGGGGGCCTTCTCTCCAGTGGGAGAGAGAAAGATGCTACAATGCAAGCAACAGCCTACAAGAAGGCATGTATGTAAAATGCCTGGGACAGAGATGCATTCCCAGGTGCCCAATTATTGTTATAAAACGGGATATTAATTCCAAATGCCTTAAGAATAGACATGTCTCCATATCCATCAAGCACTTTTCTCTGAGTAACTGAAAAATAAGCTAATAGCTCATGAGAAGACTCCCTCTTTGGAGGCGTAATCCTTCTTCTTGGCCAAAAAGGCACCAGGTAATAGGGATGGCAAATAAATCTCCTGTCACACAGTAATTCCAATCGACTGAGAGTATGAGCCTAAAGTGATGCGTTGAGGATTCTAAGGAGGTGCCTCTGATGGGGGTGTGAGGATTGATTACCGATATCTACCTCACATACAGAAGGGGGTGCCACGGGCCTCACACGCGCCATGCTAATGTAGAGCATTACTGAGCGCTCAATAAAAATGCATGAGTAGAAAGACTACATAATATATAAGCTGGCTGTACTGGAGGACATGATTTTTTGTAAGTCTATTTTACCAACCAATTTTCCCACAGACATTTCTAAACTGCATTTTAAAAGACAACACCGTGTTGGGAGCATGACTGTGATCTGCGTGGAACATGACTGTGATCTGCGTGGAGCATGACCGTGACCGGAGCTGATCGTGCCCTCCATTTCCTCCTGACTGGTGCTTGTGGTGAGGGGCAGGCCACCTGCTCCTCCCCTGGGTGGAGCTACATGAGTGTCCCTGAGCAGGGGCAGCTGCATGAAGGGCGCCCTGACATCAGCCACCAGTCTTCTCAAATCCACGGCTCCAGTGTCACAAGACAGACCCCAGAACACTACGCTCTTTGTCTGAGTCAGTGGTTTCCAACCGGGGGCAATACCCACCAGGGGACATTTGGCAATATCCGTAGACATCTCTGGTTGTCATAGCTACAGAAAGGGGTGTCACTGGCATCTAGTAAGTAGAGACCAAGGATGCTGCTCAATATTCTGTAATCACAAAAAAAGGCCCCCCTACACACACACACACACACACACACACACACACACACACACGATTAGAAAATTATCCGATCCCGTATGTCGAGAATGCACAAGTATCAGGCAAAATCCTGGTAATCAGTCAACAATATAGCCTCTGCTGCTGAAAACACGGCGCGGCATCACAGATGATGGCTAAGCCCGGGTCTCTGCGCCTGAATCTCTGCCTGACCACCGGCCATGTTCTCCGCAAAGCCCTGACCTCTCTCAGCTCCCTTGGCCCCCTCACAGAGACAGGCTGACAGCAGGGTCTGCTCTATGGGACCAAAGGTGAAATGGAATTAAAGCTCTTAGCAAAGTATCTGGCAGATAGAAAGTGTTAGCCAAAAACAGGAATGGCCCAAGTGCAAACATTCCAACAGAGCAGCAGCATGTAACAGCCATGCACCTGGCACCACGGCCACCAGATCAGAACCAGAACCGTCATGTGTCTTCAACTCAACTGTTCACCCACCGAGACATAAAGGCACATTTCAGCCAGTGCATAGGGCTTGGAGTGTCTGTAAAAATGAAAGGCCCTCCACCCTGGCCGGTGTGTCTCAACAGATAGAGTACCTGCTCATGGACCGAAGAGACTTGGGTTCCTGGTCAAGGGCATGTACCTGGGTTACATGTTCAGGTTCAGTCCCCAGCCCCAGTAGGAGTATGTGCGGGAGGCAACCAATTGAAGTGTCTCTCTCAGGTCGATGTTTCTCTCTCTTTCCCTCTATTCCTCCCTTCCAGGCTCTCTGAAAATCAATGGGAAAAAATATCCTCAGATAAGGATTAACAACAACAAAAATGGAAGGCTCATCTCCTTCACCCCAGCAATTTCATCTCTAGGAATTTATCCTACAGACAGACCTACCTGTGCAGGAAATGGTAGCGGTCACGGATATTCAAAGCAGCACCTTAATAACAAAATATTGGAAATAACATAAAAATCCCCCCCAAAGGAGACCAATTAAATAATGTAAGTAAATATGTACAATGGAATATGATATACTCATTAACGAAAATATGGGGGTCTGGAAAAATTCCTTAAAATATGCCCTTACATTAAAATTAATAAGGCAAAAAGAGGAACTACGAACGCCCTCTGCTCTCTGGTATTGACGTAAGCGCATATGTGCATAATTGATCTACGGAAGAGAGCATGAGAAATCGCCCAGTAGTTGTCTCTGGGGAGGTGGGATCCAAGTGGGAGATATGGCTTTCTCAGCTTACTTTTCGCAGTTTTTAATATTGTTCAATTTTCATCTCTTCTAAACTATTAAATAAATAAAGCGAAGCCTCAAATATGCCCTGCCCGAAACTAGCCCACTTCTCTTCCACTTGACTATATAAACATTGGCAAATCATCACTAACTTAAAATGAATAATTTTTAAATACATTGGTCAGATCCTTTTCTGCGCCCATTTTTAATCCAAAAATATCTGCAGAGGAGCTATCAGCACGCAGTTTTTTGTACTCAGAACAAGGAAAGTGGCAAGAGGTTCTCATTGTAACACAGACTATACCCAGCCTACCCTCCCCCCCCCCCACCCCACCATCCTTTGCAAACTCCAGCTTCTCAGTGAAGGGCTGCACCAATGGTTCTCAGACGCTGAGCTGGATCCGGGGCTATTATTAGTTTCCGAACAATGGCTTGGAAAAAAGCGGGGGGTGGGGGGGAAGAATAAATAAAACTTGCACTGGGCTTTGAATTTTGACACCACTGTTCTGGGTAAAGGCAAAATTATCTATATATTCCATTTTCTTCTTTGGGCTTTTTATACCTCTTTCCAGTTTTTGACAATGAACATGTATTGCTTTTGTAGCAAGAAAAAAGTATTATTTCAAAAATGGAACTGGAGGGTGTTGTGAAACATTCATCATTATATTGCTGCAGATGTGACTGGGTTTTGGTGCAGTTTCATTTTGCCAAAATAGTGGACGAACACTCCTGAATTCCATGAAGCCTTTCTCTCCACGCTGCAGAGAGTGCTGGCAGGTTAACGGTGTGGCTGGCACCCACCGTGGCTTCCACAGCCTGTACCAGTCCACAAGCCCAGTGCAGTGTGGCCTCTTCTCCCCAGAGGAAAGTTCCCTCCACCCTCAGCTTCTCTGCACAATGACAAGGCGCAAGCATACAGGTCCCGCCTGAATGGGAGAGTGGCTTGGTAAGAGCAGGCTCCTGTCTGCAAAGAGAAAGCAGCCCAAAGGTGTCCCTGTGTTGTCAGGTGGGCACCCAGCCGCTTAGGACGCTTTCAAGACAACATTCTATTTCACAGTTAGATGATTGAGAGGATCCACCTTATGAAATGCATTCTGCTGCCCTCCCTCCCCAGATCTAAAAAAAAAAGTCACTTCATGGTCTCGCCATTTGTGTGTGTGTGTGTGTGTGTGTGTGTGTGTGTGTGTGTGTGTTTTACTACCAAAAATAATGTTGCTTCTAAAAAGTTAAAAGGGAAAAATAATAAAATGGCAAGGGCACACTGACATCTGCTGGCATTTCATAAACTGTTTTTAAGACAAGCATTCGTTCCACACACTGCTCTCCATTCATCCTCGTGCGCCCAGCCACACTCGTGGCCTCCAGAATTAATATCCCCAGAACGCCCCCCACACGCTGGGAAGAGAAAATCAACAGGGACAAAAGTCTGCGGGCCTCTTCCCCAGAGTGGATTCCTCCCTCCTTTCCATACAGCAATCTGGAGCTCCAGGGAGGGAATAATTTTACTTTTTCCCCCTAATAAGTAGAAGAGTTAGGCTAGAGGCAAATGAAACCCTGCCAGCTGCTCCCCTGACCTTATTTCTTTTGTGGCTATGCCTCCGGTCCACCTCTCACAATGAGCACCAGGGAGGGGCGCGGCGACAGCTGTCTCCCTGTGTTGGAAGAGCAGGGAGAGGAATCTGAGCTCCCTGTTTCCAAGACTCAGAACCACAGAAGCAGCAGACGAAAACAGGAATAAAAAGGGAGGGTGCCTAAAATATGAACTTTAGAAAAGAGGCAGCAGCCTCACTGTGTGGTAATAAAACACTGGAAACCAGAGTCCGAAATGCTGAGGTCCGAAAGGCGTTTCTCTCTAGTGACAGAGCCGATGAAGGGAGATTAGGGTGGCCTGGGGTGAGGAAACAAACTCCAGTTTCTCATTCAAATTTATGGACAGGATAGAGGTATGTTCATAAAGATGGGGTCTGGCCCCACCTCCTAAGAAGCTGTTGCTCCGTGAGTGAACCTGTAGGTGCAAGGCTGACTTGAGTGGGAGGACAGACACTGTTCAGAGCTCCACTCTGCACATACGACAAGAGAAGGTCCAGCACCACTGCTCGTCCCCTTGTGGGTGCTGAGTTAAAGCAGAACATCACACCACCATCATATTGCCCTCCACTCCCGTTCCTCCTCCTCAACACACACTCACACCCATGCACACGCACTCTCCTCATGCACACACAGCACACATATGCACACTCACACCCAAGGACCCACAGCACACACACCCATGGACCCACAGCAAACATGTGCATTCACACCATGCACACACACAGCCCACATGTGCATTCACACCCATGCAACACTCACACCCATGCACACACACCCATGCACGCACACACAGCCCACACATGTACACACTCACATCCATACGAACACATGCACTCACACACACACATACCTTTAATACATCTATGAGTATCATAATGGTACACACATAGGTCTTATCCATTTCAGAAAGAAAGAACATGGGGTCTCAGCAACAGGCTGCCCATCTGGCCTGCACTTCTCCAGCTACATCAATGCACTTGATCACGGTGCTCCAGGCACGTGGGTCATCTGGATGTTTTCAGGGTGTGCAGGGCGCCCTCCTTGCTAGGGCTTCTGAATGCACTGGTGCCTCTGTCCACCACCGTCTCCCCTCTTTGCAGAGCTTGGTCCTCCCCATTCTCCAGGTCTCAGCCTAAATGTCCCCTAAATGTCTCTCCTTAGAGAGACCTGCCTGGCCCTTCTACCTAGTACGGCCATCAACCCTTTTATCACATCAGTGCCTGTTTGTTTTCATCTTAATACTAATTATAATGGGTAATTATATTGTCCCTTTATTTCTTTTCACGTCTTGTGTTGGTGTCTCCCACTACAGGCTAAGCTTCATGAGGCAGGGATCTTGTTGGCTTTGGTCACTGCTCAATACATCATCCCACGTGCCATGTCCCCAGTGCCCAGTACAGTGCCTGACCAGAACCTTGGCCTGGAAATGTTTACTGGGTGCGTGAGAAAAGCAGTAACTCCCCCCATACAATGGAACCTACAAGTCATAAACAGTGCTCCAGGAAACAAATTACAGAAAACATGGGAGAGTCGAAACCGGTTTGGCTCAGTGGATAGAGCGTCGGCCTGCGGACTGAGGGGTCCCGGGTTCGATTCCGGTGGAGGGCATGTGCCTGGGTTGCGGGCATATCCCCAGTGGGGGATGTGCGGGAGGCAGCTGATCGATGTTTCTCTCTCATCGATGTTTCTAACTCTCTATCTCTCTCCCTTCCTCTCTGTAAAAAATCAATAAAATATATTTAAAAAAGAAAAAGAAAACATGGGAGAAAAGAAGACAGACTGTCCCGTTGGGACTCAAAATACCAAGCACTGCACTCTCCTCTCCTGTTTTCCAGGGAGTCCATGTTTCCAAGGGCTGCAACTTATTTATGCGTGCCTTGCAACTTTCACCTATGTACATATATTTATTTTAGGTACCTTGTAAAGGTACCTAAAATAAATATACTTTACAAGGTACCTAAAATAAATATACTTTAAAAAATGAATAAGCAATATAAATTACAAGAAGCCCTAGGCAGGTGTCTCAGTTGGTTGGAGGGTCATCCCCAGGCACAAAAAGTCATGGGTTTAATTCCCAGTCAGGGCACATATCCAGGTTGCAGGTTCAATCCCTGGTAGGGACACGTGCAAAAGGCAGCCCATCTATGTGTCTCTCTCGCACCGATGTTTCTCTCTCTCTCTCCTCCTTCATCTCTCTCTAAAATCAATAAACATATCCTTGGGTAAGGATAACAAAATAATAATAAATTAAAATAAAAGGTGAAAATTAAAACAAAGGCAGAGAAGTCAAATAGTTCAACCGTGAGGTTAAAATGCAAAACCCTCCAGTAGCAAATCCTATACATTGTCAGGATTGGACTGTGATATCAGCTGCGAGCTTCCTGGCAGGCTTTGTGAAAAGGGACTGTGATCAGTTGTTCCACTTACACTGTCTGGTATATAAATACCAACCAATACATCAGGAAAGGAAGGACTTTTTCTGATCCTAGAAGCAGAGATAACACAGTGATAGCCAACAGAGCCCTTGGAACTATCATCACAGCCAGTACCAGCAGGAAGCGTGGATTCTTCACAGTTTGCTATCTTTCTTGGTTCCCCTCATTTGTTTTCAACAACTTTATGGTTCCTTTTCACAAGTGTTAGACTTCGCTGTAACCACCCAAACTTTAGTACAAACAGTTATTCTTTTCCTGTGTGTATATGTAATATCTAGTTTTTAAAATATGGGATCATATGGCTTTGTTAAAATACCTCTTGTTATAAGCTGACAATAGCAAAGCATAATTCAGTATATCTGAATTTATGGAGTGGAGGTGAATGATCACTTGACCTTATTATGAACTTTCAAAGGCTAGGGGAAATTCACACAGACTAAGGCTATGCAAGCCTCCTGCACACAACAAATAAAATTCACTAGAAAACAAAGTATCTTCTCAAGCACCACGGGTATGTTAATAACTAAGCTTGTTAACTAAAGAACAAAGAGGGTTGGAATGAGTGCCAGAAGGTAAATAAATGGACAAGCAGTGACCTCTCTCAGCAGCCCATGTGACATCTGCTTCCCTTACCTCACTCTGCAGCATCAGTCCTTGGTCAGAGAGGCAGAATCCCTGCCTTTTAATAGATAGGGAAATGGAGGCTCAGAGAGGTACAGCCACTCGTCCAAGGTCACACAGCTAGACAGTGACAGAATCTGGACTTCAAGGTTAGACAGGTCTGGCTCCAAAGCCTGTGTCCTCTCACGCCTCTGCTCTCAGGGAGTTTGAGCTCAAAGTTTCTGTGGCTCAAAAAAAACCACCCATTACCTTGGGTCAAGGTGCCACCATCTCCTTATTTAGCCAGCATCCTACCTGCTGTAATTCACAATGACCTAACTCCCCTAATCAAAAATGAGAAATTCACCCACAGAGAGCCTCATGTACCTAAAGAGAGATCAATTATCGTCTTCATCCACCCCAGGGGAAACTCCTGAAATTCCCCAACTTGTGCAAACAAGAACTATTGTCCTTCCCTTTGGGAGTTTCTCCATCATTTATCAGCCTTTGCCATCGGCGGCCGCCTGAGCTGGACTCACCTTTCCCAGGCTGCAGAAGGAAGAGACGCGTTCTCCATGGGCCGCCTCCCTTCAGAAAGACCCAGGAAGGTGCGCCTCACTCCCAGGGCATCCCTGAGGGACTCAATGGGGACACAAGCAACAACGCCAGCACCAATTCCGAGGGCTGGTCCCAGGGGGAACAGACGCACTAGTCCCACTGGGATCCGGCCGGGGCTGCTGCTGCTGAATCAGCCTCTGGACTCCCTGCTCTGTCACTTTTCATAACGAGTCTAATAAATTAGTGTTTCTCTCTGCCAATCAATCAGAGCCGCGCATATGGCCACTGTCAGCAGTCCTATGCAGGCAGAGCTCCATGGAGAGACTTGGGTCTGGCAACTCCCTCCACTCCACATTTGCAGCTATTATGGGTTCTTCCTCCTTCACTCTTAATTCATCATCTTGGTTACAGTCAAGAGGAAAACGTAGGAATCACAGTTTGGGGCCTATTTGCTAACTAGAGAAACTGAAGTTCTAGGCAGCAATAATAATGTTATTATTATTGTTGTTGTTATTAAATGATAACAGTGTCATTATTATCATAGCAAGCCCTACTACTGAAAAACTATGTGCTAAAATAATTTACAAGGCTGATTAGTCACCAAACTGCCCCTGCAATGTAAGAATAATTATTTCCATTTATAGGGGAAGAATGGGGCTCAGAGAAGATAAGGCCAAAGGCCTGGGGCTAGAATGTGATGAAGCTGGGATTTGAAGCCAGACAGTCTATCTCTGAAATCTTAACCATGGCCCTGCATTGCCTCCCACCACCTGAGAGTCTTTAATGGCTCCTCTGTGACTCCCCTCAACACTCAACATGCACCTTCAGTACAGAGTAGATCTGAAAGCAACTGCTTCAATGTACAACTCAGTCTTTGGGTCTCAGTCCCCTTGTCTGTAAAATGGGGATAAAATAAAAGGCTCTGTAATAAAGTATTAATGAAGCAAGGTGTGCAAGGTATTCTTTCCTTAGCCCAGCAAATAGGAGCTCTTAGGGAACTGATGATGAAACAAAGACAATTTCAAAAACCTAAGTCCGTATCCTTGTCTCTGACTCTAATCAAAAATTCAAGGAAGAGACATCTTGAGAAAAGACAAGTCCTGGCAATGAACAGGTGATTGCACAAATTGATCTATTATGCTGCCAAAGCTCTAATTTTGTCCTCGAAAAAATGAAAAGGGAGCTGATTCAGACGACGATGCTTCGATGGAGAGGCAGTGGTTTGCCAACTGCACTCTGAGTGATCATCAGAGCAGCACAAACCCTGAGTGTATGATGCCCAAGGATGCCCACAGCCCGACAGTGGCCCGTGCACTCAGAGCAAGAGTCTGTAGACATGGGTCAGGGGCTCGGAAGAGAAAACAGCAAAACGAGAGTCAGATTGCACCACTGCAGTACAGGCCACTCTTATGCAATAAAGAAATGTGTGGCATTAGAAACAGGTGCCCTCTTTCTTTTCGTGCCTCTGATAGACTCACTGCACCACTGAGCAACTCAAGCTAAGCAGCAAGGCCCCCCTAACCACTGCGCAGCACAGCCTCCTCCCTCCGGAGCACCACAAAGGCAGAAGAGGCAGTGTATGTAGTGATTCATATCACGGCTACCACTACCGACTCAGACCATCCAAGTCCTGGGCGTGCCACTCACCTGCTGTCCTGAGACAAATTGCCTAAGCCGCCTACACCTAGCTATCTGCCTGCACAGTGGGATATGAAACGAATCCACCTCTAAGTGTGCTAGAAGGATCAAATGGAATAATCCATTATTTCCACGTCAAGTGTTGACTCTGTGCCAACCACTGCGCTAGATGCCAGGGACACAGTGATTCAAAACCAGGTGTGTCCACGGCCCACTGAGTTTACCATCCAGGGAGCAGGGGAAAGAATAAGACACAGGCCCTCATGTAAATACAAAGCTGCCCTGAGGGTGGCTGTAAGGAAGGAAAATCCACACCGGGAAAGAGGGAGGGTTTCTCCGGAAAAAAGGACCAGTTGAGTTGTAACTTGAAGGATGAGTAGGAGGAGAAGGAAGTGAACTGTGGAGGGGAAGGTGATCGCTTGTCAAGAAAACACGGCTGCTACACAGGAATGATGCAGGTAGAGCGCTTAGCACAGCTTGCCTCGAGTAGGAAGTGTTCAAAACATACAAACTTATTATTGTTACCACAGCATATCTAACAGGCAACCGCAGGATTCCAGGGTTGTGGATAAAGAGACAGGTGCAGGGGATCAAACCTTGGAAGAAAGTTGAACTCTCCACATGTCCAAACCCTCCATGTTCCATGCACCAGGAGAGCCTCCCAAGACAGATGGTGTCAGGTGCACTCAGCGCACAAAACAACTCACCTCTTCCTGCCAATATCCACCATCACACCTACCAACAGGAGGAACACGTGGCCACACTCTGGAAGGGAACCTACTGGCCTGGCGGTGGCCAGAGTGGCTCAGTTGGTTAATCATGATCCCAGGCACCAAAAGGTCACCTGTTGGATTCCCGTTCAGGGCACATGCCCAGGTTGTGGGTTCAGTCCAGAGTTCAGTGCCTGGTTTGGGAACATACGGGAGGCAACTGATCACTGTTTTCTCTCTCACATCGATGTTTCTCTCTTTCTCCCTCTCCCTTCCTCTCTCTCTAAAAAAATAAATGAAAACATATTTTAAAAAAATATGAAAGGGAACCTACTGGAATATGATCAATAAAGAGGACCTGTAGTAAGCAATGGTAAACCAATGGAGACATGTCAGTCAAACCATAGGAAAGAGAGTGCGGGTGGGGGGTAGGGTGGGGAGGGAGGCAGGAGTATTGATTCTTTGAAGGGACCCTTAGGAAAAAGAACCGCTAATAGGACATTGTATGCAGATGCAGACTCAATGTCCCACCCACACACAGCAGAGTATTACTGAGAAACTTGAGGTTCTTCTTCCCTAGAAACTAATCTCTCTCCTTGAATGAAAGATTTTGTTTTAAGTCCCCAAAGGAGGTGGGGAAACAAGGTTTAATTTCTTAGGTGTTAGAGGGCTTACCCACTGAGAGGCCAGGAAGTCCGAGGACCAAATTTGGTTACAGAGATGAATCAGAACTTTAAGACAAAAGCTGGCTGGCCTGGAAGGCATGCTTGTTTATTGACTCTTCTCAAAAACATCAGTGTTTTCCACAATGTCTAAGCCGAAAATAGATCAAGGTAATTCTCTGCATTAATCCTTCCAATAGATTCCCACTGAAATAATATCCAGACTCCTTACCAGGCCTCAAAAGGCCAATATGAGCCAACTTCCTCTACGAGTGTTATCATTGTTACAGCCTTAGGGCCTTTGCACTTGCTGTTTCTGCCCTCTGAAACTCTCTTTAACCATCTCAGAATGGAAGCTACATTGGCTACAGGGTTGTTTGTTTGTAATATAACTCTATTTCAGGTGTTTGAACAGGGCTTGACACATAATAGGTGCTCAATAGATACAACATGAATGTCTAGCTTGAAACATATCAGCTACTTCTTTTCACTCAGATCTCAGCTCAAATCTCTCCTCCTTGGAAAGCCCTGCCAAGTCGCTATAAAATTGTCACATAATTTTTGTAACCCTTGTCATTATCCTTATAAAAATATGTTTCTATCCCTTGCTTATTGTCTGGCTTCCCCCATGACAATAGAAGCTCCAAGATGGCAATGTTCTCATCAGCCTTGTTCCCCGAGCAGAACTCTGACCTGTGGTGGGTTCTGGATAAACATTTATTGCATTAGCCACTCCTTCCCCCAAGACAAACACTCCCATCTGTAGTAGTCACCCATTTTTCTTGGGTAGTAAGCAATGACAAACCAATGGTGACCACAGTGCTCAGAGCAACTGCAGTACAAAGCATGACGATGCTTGTCTCTCCTTATAAGAACCCCAGACCCTAC
The DNA here is from genome assembly GCF_014108235.1 of Myotis myotis. Taxonomy (NCBI): domain Eukaryota; kingdom Metazoa; phylum Chordata; class Mammalia; order Chiroptera; family Vespertilionidae; genus Myotis; species Myotis myotis. The sequence goes on from NW_023416357.1 coordinate 98,613,231, forward strand.
AACCGAGTCCAACCATGTTCTCTGCTGAAGTCATCTGAAGGTGCTGGGTGTCCCTCATGCTGAAGTTCATTCACTGATTAATTCTTTAATCAAAATTTTAATATTTACACTCATGCCTTGAGGTATATATGAAATAAGGGAGGGAGGCATTAAGCAGAGCCTCACAGCTTCTTTAAGAACATCGGAATGGCAAGAAATATTCAAAGTGATGAAAAGCAAGGACCTATAACCAAGATTACTCTATCCTGCAAAGCTATCATTTAGAATAGATGGATATAAAAAGAGCTTCCCAGATAAGAAAAAGTTAAAGGAGTTCATCACCACCAAACCAATATTATATGAAATGTTAAAGGGTCTTCTTTAAGATAGAAAATATAAACAATAAAATGGCAATAAATACATATCTATCAACAATTGCATCTACAAACAAAATAAACAAGTAGAACAGAAACAGACTCAGATACAGAAAACTTTTTCTTGGTTGCCAGATGGGAGGGGTGTTGAGAGGATGGATGCAAAAGGTGAAGGGATTAAGAAGTACAAACTGGTTGTCACAGAATACTCATGGGGATGTAATGGAGAGCCTAGGGCAGTGGTCAGCAAACTGTGGCTTGCGAGCCACATGTGGCTCTTTGGCCACTTGAGTGTGGCTCTTTCACAAAATACCGACTTCTGCGCATGGGCCACGAAGTTTCAATTGCACTGTATGTGCGCGCCCGCACGTGGTATTTTGTGGAAGAGCCACACTCAAGGGGCCAAAGAGCCGCATGTAGCTCGCAAGCTGCAGTTTGCCGACCACAGGCCTAGGGAATACAGTCAATAATATTCTAATAACGAGGCGTGGTGTTGGATGGGTGCAAGATTTATTGGGGTGGTCACTTATTAAGTTATGTGAAACGAATATAATGATGTATGTCAACTGTAATTGAAAATAAAAAATGATTTTTAGAACACATGAAAATATATTTTTTAAAATCATCTCCAAGTTTGAAGACTTAGGCACAACAAAATTTTATTTCGGGCAATATGGGGGATGTGAATGGGATAAATTACCAGATGGTTTTTGAAACGTCAACCAATATGAAATTGTGGAGCAGGCTTACTACCTAGCTCCATCCTGGGAGGCCAAGGTGGGACTAGCTGGGCTGTGTCCTTCAAAGTAAGTGCACTTTGGGTTCCAGTAAGTCTCCATTCACGATGCTGGGAATCCCTGAGTCCCCAAGGTCTTTTCCATGTCAGATCCGATTTCCCTGTTAGAATGTGTTCATGACTCCGCACATCAGCTTAAAGCATGCAGATAAAATGGTCTAATTTTTGGAAAGGTGAAATATCAGACATATTTATGCAGGGCAGACTCAGTTTTCTAGATTAAAAAGAAAGTTATCTAAAAGAAATTCTATAAAATTGAATGATTTGGTATGGTTTGAACTGAAAAGACTAGACTTGTTTTTAAAAAAAACAAGTCATCAGAGACGTGAGGATGTCTAAAAGGCCTGTGCTCAGACCTGAGAGGAGCAGGTAAAAAAATAGCATCAATTATCATGGAGAGAAAATAGGGCAGAGCGGGTCAATTCCAGGAGGAGAGATCATCTCAGACCCGCACGTTGGCTGGTTTCTGAGTGGAAGACTCTGGGGCCACGGGGTGACGGTAAAGATAGTGTGTTCTGAGGAAAGTAACATTTACTAAGATGATACTTTCATCCCAGGAGGCCAAGGAGAAGCCGGCCTTCCCAGTGGTTAGGAGAAACGCACACTTGTATAAACTCAATATCAATGTATTCCTGCTTGTTGAGATGGTGTCAAATGCCACCAATCTACATCCCAACCAGGGGGCGGCAAGTTGCTGATCCCTCTTAGAACTTGTGGAGAGTGGAGGAGGAGAGGTCAGACCAGCTTTCCCTCCGAGACTGGGGGTTCTCTGAGCATTCCCCCTTTGAGGATTAGCCTCCCTTTTTTGTTTCCATTTCATCCTTGTTAAAAAGCAAGTGTGTGTGTGTGTGTGTGTGTGTGTGTGTGTGTGAAACTGCTTGCTTTTTCTATCCCACCAGGTGTCATAAGACACAAAAATATAATCTATTTGATTTTTTTTTAAATAAAGAGAACTAACATTATGCAGGCACTTACCATGTGCCAGACCCTTTTCTAAATGTTTCCTAATTTATTTCATTCTCCCCCAAACCCTTTAGGCTCAATACTATCACTAAAACTCTCATTTGACAGGTGAACAAACGGGCACAGAGATGTTAAGTAACTTGCCCAAGATTACACAGCTAGCAGGTGGCAGAGTGAGAAGCCCTGTGCTCTTTGCCATAAAACTACTCTCTGAACCCTTAAGGGGTCCTCAAAAATAAAAATTGTACCAGATGATGCCCGTTTCTTCATGCCCCAATTCAACCATGAGCTACTTTATGGGAAACCCAGTGGATTCCTCTGGGCCCAGTGCTTCCCAGATGAGCCCCCAAAAGCAGGAAGGTTTGGAGTCAGCCCCTGCCAGGGCCACCTTTACCCTTCACAGGCCCCAGGTCCTCTGCCACTGATGAAAAAAAGACCCTGGCCAAAAATAAATCTGCCAATGGCTCCAGCCAGGCCCTCTGTGGTCACTTAAAAATTGAAAGGATCCAGGCTCTCTCATCTTTTTTTTTTCTTTTATAACAAAAATAAATGGGAAATGGAAGGTGAATGAACTAGGACAGGGGCAGGGCGGGATCTCTAGCTGGGGTGAGTCCTAAACTTGGGCCAACAAGGCCAGGCCTCTTGGTGCACTGGACTTTTTAAAAATATAAAATAAATAATCATTATTATTGTAAAAGGAAACTCAAAGTATGGCACATCCTATTTCAGCTCAGACAAAGCTATTTCCAGACACCTCCCCCAATTTTTTCTAAGTTCAACTGAGAAGAGCCGCTGTTGGGTGCCAATTCCCTGAACCACCCTGCAATTTCCAAGCACATGAACAGCTCCACCCCAGATGCTCCTTGGCAGGCAAGCAGGTGCACCCCAGGCTTTGCCTGAGCAGGAGCAAGGAAACCCCCATGCCCAGGCCACAGGGACTGGAGTTGGTGACCACTGGTCCCCACCAGTCTGGGTCTTCCCCTCTGCTTCTGCAGGCAGCTTCTGATCCCTGAAGTTGGTGTCTCAGTGACACCAGAAGCATCAAGCCAGGTGCCTGCCCTCACCCCCACCCCCACCCCCACCCCCACCCGGAGGCAAGGGGATGTGGGAGCAGCGTGGGCTAACCCTGCCCTTGCCTCCATTCCTGGACAGGGGGAATTGGAGCGGACAAGGGTTGACCCCTGGTCTTCTCCCAGGACTCCTCTCCTCCCTGCATGGAGGCCTGCTGCCTCGGGGGTCCCCTCCCCATGGACCTGTTCTAAAGCGTGGAAGGAACCCAGGGCTCAAGCCTGAGTTTCCAGGTCCTGAGTTCCCAATCTGGCTCCCTCTCCTGGGGTCTAAAGTGACATCTCAGGGCACCGGCGCCAACACGGATGCTCTCCCTCCAGCTCAGCGACCCTCCTCCCCCTTTCCCCGCCTCCCACCAGGGGTTCCCCATGCCTGGCCACCCAAGTGCCCCCTCCCTCCGACCTCGCAAAGGGCTGTTGAGAAGGCAGGGACTAGGGCGGCGCGAGGAGTGCCCGCTTCCAACAGGCCAGGGAGAGGAACCAAAGTGCGCAGGCAGCTTCCAACCGCTCCGGGCACCTGGGACTCGCTCCCTGGGGGACGGACGAGGCAGCCTGCGTGTTCCTGGGGTGCTCTGAGGCTCCGGAGGAAGGGCGTGCTTCTGGGAGCGACGCGGGGTGGGGGACACAGGGGGCTCAGGATCTCAGGACCCCCCCGGAGTACATGCAGAGAGACCGCTCCACCATGCTGAAAAAGTTCCCAGTCCAGCGCGCCCACCTCCAGCAAGCACCCAGCCCTGCCCTTTGTGGGGACCCTCTCGTTAAGGTCAGGGGGACGCAGGGGGGTAACTCCGCTTGGACTTACCTAGAACTCCAGGCCCGCCGAGCTCAGGTCGTCTTGCGCTGGACCCCAGCCCCGCGAATTCCTGGCGCTTTCTGCACCCCCAGCCACTCTCACCGCGAGCTGGAGGCAGCAAAAGGGGGGTGCTGGCTTCTCCCACGCTGTCCGCAACTTCGCTGGCAGGTCAGCCCCGCCCTGGCGCCCCTGCCTGGGCGGCAGACTGGGCGCAGCTGGGCGCGGCGCGGAGCCGGACAGCCCGGGCCCTGGCGGCGGCCACGGGTCAGGAGCGCCGGGGGTCACAGCCCTGGGCGCGCCGTCCGCCTTCCGCCGCTCCGCGCTCTGCCTGGGTTGGAGGCTCGCGGTCCTCCCGCTCGGGATGCAGAGGCGGGGCGCACGGCTTTCCCCTCCAGATGCCGGTGTCCTCTTCACACTTTCCTCCCCCTGCCCTGAGGCGGAGGCACTCGCGTGGGTCCGCTACTGCTGCCTCTGCCGTTCCGGGGCTGGCAGGGGGCCCCCGCCTCACCGAGGGTGCAGCGGGCGAAGCAGGAGGGATTCCCTTCTTGAGTTGGGGTTCCCCACCCTTCGCGGCCCCTGGGCTGGGTCCGCTGCCGCTGCCGCTGTGAGAACCACTTCAGGGCAGCGCAGCCTGTGCCACGGGCTCCAGCGGAGGAGGCGGCGGTGGCGCAGCTCGCACGGGGACAGGAAAGGAGGTGACCTTCAAACCCCGAGCTCGGGGAGACCGGGAGGAGGGCTGGGGTGATGGAGGGGAGCGGTTTGCGCCCGGCAGGCCCAGGAGAGCACTGGCGGGCGGGCGGGAAAGAGTGAAGAGAAGATCTTCAAACAAAAATATAGATTAGAAAATAAACAAAGGAGAGCGCAAGAGAGCGAGCGCAAAAATGTGTGCATGCGAGTGCGCGTGTGCGCGCGCGTGTGAGTGTGTGCGTGTGTGTGTGAATGTGTGTGCGTGAATGTGTGTGCGCGCACGACAGGCGGCGAGCAGCCCAGGCTGCGGAGCCAAAAATAATCCGGTTCGCGAGGGACACCCCCTCCCCCTTTGCATCGCTGGCGCTGCCTCCGCCACCATCACGCTTGCAGTCCCGCTTCCAGCGGGGCGGCAGCTGGTGCGACTCAGAGCTCCTGCTTCTGGCCTAACCGGTGAAGGGGGAAAAGTTGGCAGTGGGGTCAGTGAGCCCAGGCCCTTTCCCTCCTGAAGACCTTGTCTCCCAAAGTGGGCAGGCCATTGAGCATGAGTGCCCCACTCTATTCCCAACCTTCACCACCCCACCCCCTCAGAGAGCAGGCAAATACCTGGGAGAGATGGTGAGTTAGTAAGCGTAGGCAGTTTTTGGCCCATACTACTCTTGGTCTAAGGAAGTTTTCTGGTGAATCTGTAAATCTGGAGCAATATCCAAGATGCAAAAAGTTATCCAGACCGAATGCAATGCAGGGAAAGAATGCCTACAGGCCTGGGCCTCCCTGCCCTGGCATCTTAATGGCCACCAAATCTGCATACATGGTGCAGACTCTAGAAGGTTCTGGAACAGTGGTTCCCAACATGGGGCACATGCCCCTCAGGGGGTGGGGGGCAATTTGATTTTAAGGGGGGCAATTCCAGAATGAGTTATTAACAGTGAATGTTTTAGTATTTCTCATTGTTCTAGGGGCCTTATATATAGTATATAAAATATATTGTGACATATTTATGCATTTCAGTTCTCTATTATATGTTTTGAAACTTTATTTGCTATTTTTATATCATTTCATATTATTATTATTATTTTAACAATTTCTTAGTGATTTCTTCCTCAGTACTTCAACTGTCCTTTTGTTCTTTCATTTTTCTCTTTCATGGATGCCATGTTCTTTGGAAGTTTGTTTAAACCAAGTTAATGGCCTTTTAGGCTTCCTCCACGTGAATAGGAGTGTGGGGCGCGGCTACAGTGTTTGGACAGGTTCAAGCCTTGGACTAATGAGAGGGCACAGTCCTCTCATGACCCAGCAAGTCCCAGCTTAGAGGGCAGAGCCCTCCCAGCACAATTATAGCCAACAGCTATAGTTGTAAGCTTGAACCTGTGGTCTGAGCACGTGGCCCCACGTGCCTGGGTGATGTAGTTCAGGTGCATGTAGTTGAGTAGGATTTAAACCCACGAGAATGTTGTAAACATCTTGATTACACCCTTACTTTGCCTCGTGGCATCTGCTATAAAATAAAGACACGGCTTGTGGGCGCTGTCGCTGTCGCTAGGTCTCCATCAGAGAGGACAGCGTCCCACCGAGACCCAGCTTTCATTCTCTTGTCTGTCTTTTCTAAGCCTTTCACCACCCCCACTCAGGGTCACTGAACCAGGCTGAGCTGGCATGGCACGTAAGGCGCCCTGGGGCTAAGTATGCCATGGCCATGCCGGCTCGTCACATAGGAGTTCACTTTTTAAATAATAAGAATTATATGTCACAGGGGGGCATCAGGATTTTAGAGAAGCTGAGGTGGGGCATGGCCAAGAAATGGTTGGGAACCACTGGTCTAGAGGTTGACCTCTTAGCAGTTGCCGTAGAGCCTGAAGGCCCGTGACTCCTTAACAAGTGCTGACCACTTGGTAAGCATTTACTTTTCACCAGATGCTATTTTAAGCATTTACATTAAGCTTTCCCAACGACTAGTTGAAGTAGGTACTGTGGGTGTATTCATTTCACAAGTCACAAAATGAATGCTTAGAGAGGTTCAAGGGATGTTTCTTCTTCCCTGAGCTCCGCCCTGGACTCACTTCCCTAGGCCAGAAACTCTGTGTTTTTTTAAAAAAAGAAGTGAACATTCTAGGTGATTTTGTTGCACAGGAAAGTTTAAGGTCCTGGGAGTTAAAGTTTGCTCAAGGGCACACAACTGCAAGGAACCAGGATTCCTGGGCAGGTCTTCCAAATTTGATGTGATATCCTAATACCCATGCTGCCTTGTGTGTGCCATTGGACAAGTCCAGATTAGACTGAGCTTTGGGTCTGAGGCTGATGTTCATTTTCCTATTCTATCCTTTTCTTGTGTATGTTTGTTTGTTTGTTTGTTTTTTCTTTCCAGCATGGCCCCTCTTCCAAGTAGGACCGCAGATTTCCAAAAGTAGGGGATATGTTACATGTATTGCTTTGTATCATATGTATTGCCTTGTGCCTAACAAATAATAGTATCAGAGGAGTTCCTCTACAATCCTGTCAGGCTACATATCTTCCAACATTAGAGTAAAACAAAGAAAGGGAACTTCTATCAACAACTGGAAATTAAAATATATGTATGATTTTTTTATTGATTTCACAGAAGAAAGGAGAGGGAAAGGGAGAGATAGAAATATCAATGATGAGAGAGAATCACTGATCAACTGCCTCCTGCATGCCCCACATTGGGAATCAAGCCTGAAACCTGGGCATGTGCCCTGACCCGGAATTGAACCGTGACCTCCTGGTTCATAGGTCCATGCTCAACACTATTGAGTTACGCCGGCTGGGCTGGAATTTTTTTTAATGTGCCATTTTATCATCATTTGAGAAAATAAATTTGAAAAACCCAGAAAGACATCTTTTATCATTTGGCCCCAGTAGGTAATTTTGCAATTAGGGTTGGTTTTACCATATGCTTTCTTAGGACTCTCTTTGGTAACAATATATTTGTATGTAAACAACTTTTTTCCCTTTCTACTGGTCTCTTATCCTTCAGTGATATGATAGCACAATGAAGCCATAAATCTGGGTTACTAACATCGTAATCATTTCCCCTAGAAATTGTTCACAATGGGAAAAACCACGGAATTTAAATGTAATTGTCTAGCCGCGCAGGGAGATGAGATGGGTTGTAAAAGAGGTATTCTCAATTTAAAAGCAAATTATCAATAATGAGAGAAGAAATAAATGGCAGTTAATGGGAAGTTCTGTTGAAATATAATGTTTTGTGCAAATTCACCAACAGGAATTGTTTCTCTCTGCTCCTTTTTTATTCCTGAAGGGGAAAAATGCAATCATTCAAGGCAGAAACACTGGCTGTTGTTTCATTAAAATGGGTAATCTCTGGGTGCTTTTATTATTTTTTAATATATATTTTCCATTGGAAATGAAATAAAACATATTCAACTATCTCAAAATCAAGTAGACTCTGACTTATTTATTTTGGAGTAGAAATAAGCTTAGTTACATTAGCAATGAGTGTCAGGCATGACTCACTAATACCTGTGTTGCTACATGGCTTAGGAACACTTACCATGAGTGAGGGAGACATCCATTACAATTTAAAACAGAATTAGAGTAAAGATCAATATAGCATGCTATCATGCTATTCATTTGGAAAGTATTAGTTTCTTTTCACAAGAACCTTTCCCATTCTAGGCAGTTTTTCTCTTTCCTCTATGTTGAGCCACTGGTCGGTAAGGAGAGGTGCTGAAATAAATAACTAGGACAACCTGGGGCCCAGAAGCGCCCAGCTCTAACTGTAAAGAACATGGAGACTTTGGCTCCTCCTACTGGACATGAAAAATACTTTACAATTTGAGACTTAAGCAGATGTCAAAATGGTGTCTTCCATAAAACCGTTAAGAAAGAATGACTTTGTATTCTCATGGATGGCCAAGAGTGCACGAACCCTGCTCAAAGTGCTCAAGATCTATAGCGAGTGTAAATTGCATCATCTCACTTTCAAACTTAGGGTCATTCTATGGCTCCTCATTGCCACCCAAGGTGAAGTCTAAAGTCTTCCACGTGGGTTAAAACCTCCTGGGTTAACTGGTTCTCATTTTGCACTGACCCTATGCTCCAGCGGTAATCAGCTCTTGCTTGTCTTCAACCCTTTGCACATGTTGTCCCTCCAATCTAGAATTATTCTACAGACCCTCTTTGCCTGGATAGCTCCTGTTTATATTTTAGATCTCCATGTGGATCTCACTTTCTCCCTGACAACCCCACCCTCACACAGAGATAAGTCCAGTGTCCCTGTTTTGAACTCCCTGAGCACCTCAACTTAACTTTATCGTATCATTTGTCTCCACCTATAGTAAACGCTGTTCTCCTCCATTAGACTGAAATGTCCTCGATGCCAAGGACTTTTCATTAGTGCATGGTGCCTAGCACATCATAAGCTTAATAGCTGTTTGGTGAACCATCCTTCTTCCCTACAGTGATTGCTACCTCAGTAAGCTGACCTCTTTGAGATGGATTGAGTGCTCAACCTGCTCACCTGTATTCATTTACTCTTTAATTTTTTCAGCCATCAAACATGTATCTTACAGGAGGCTAGTCTCTCATGGAAATCATTTATTATATAAACTAGACACAGTCTCTGCACTCAAGAAGCATATAGTCTAATATGATAGGTAGGCACATAAATAAACATCCAAATAGTTTTGAAAGAATGAAACATGTAAACAAACAAGGGCCAAAGAAAGGAAGTCAGGCAAAGCTTTCTAGAGGAGATCACCTCTAAGCAGAGAAGTAGGAATTACCCAAAGAGTTGTGTGAAGGACATTCCTGAAAAAGAACACAGCCTATGAGACTGAAGCAAAACAGAGTATAGGGAACAGCAAATCTGTTCAGCAGCGTCATGCTGAATTCAAAGGGCTGAAAGGTGGTGGGGGAGGCAAGACAATGAACACCTAAGCCGTAGGCTGGGGAAAGGGCCCTGAATTGAAATGAAAGGCATGTTTGCCTCACCAGGCAGTTTTTGGTAGAAAACTCAATCCTGCCAAGACCCACCATCCATAACTCCAGTGCCAATGGCCTGGACATGGCTCTGTCTTTACTGATGTTTCAATGATCATTTTACTAATTACTATTTTATATTTTTAAAGAACTTTTCAGTGTAAATGTCTAGTGAATTCTAGGGCTTTTTTGGTTACTCCACAGTATTCCAAGAGTTTTAGGGGTGACGGGTGGTATATTAGACTAGGACAGTGGTCGGCAAACCGCGGCTCGTGAGCCACATGCGGCTCTTTGGCCCCTTGAGTGTGGCCACGAAGTTTCAATCACACTGTACGTGTGCGCCCGCATGTGGTATTTTGTGGAAGAGCCACACTCAAGGGGCCGCAGTTTGCCAACCACTGGACTAGGAGAAGGAAGGAAAAAGCAAATTAAAGGAACTTGAAGTAGTCAAGCATCCTGTTTCTCTTCCCAAAGGGTACTTTTCAATAGCAGTCACTGAAGAGAGGATGCAGTTCTCATATCCCATCTAATAAAAGAGAAACATGGTAATTAGCCGTAACTCCACTACCCTTCCCATTGGCTAATCAGGGCGGTATGCAAATTAACTGCCAGCCAATATGGTGGCCGGCAGCCAGGCTGCTTGAAGCGAACATGAGGCTTGCTTGCTTCAGTGACAGAGGACTTCAACATTCCCCGCCTGCCGCTGCCGGCCTCTGAGCTTGCAGTTTGAAACATTGTTACAAATATAGAAGCTAAACAAAACCCCAGAAACCTGCTTTCAGCCAGCCGGGATCTCAGAGCTGGAGTTGAAACAGTGTTTTGATTATACAACCCAAACAAACCAGATACCTGCTTTCAGCAGCCGAGGCCTAAGAGCTGGAGCCAAGCCTCAGAGCTAAAGCTGGCCCAGAATAAAAAACAAAGAAAGAAAAAAAGGAGCAGTTGGGAGCTTCAGTCACCCACCAGCCTGAAAAAAGCCCTCAGCCCCTCACCCAGACTGGCCAGACACCCCAGTGGGGACGCCCACCCTGAAGGGGGTGTGACCAGCTGCAAACAGCCATCAGCCCCTCATCCAGGCTGGCCAGGCACCCCAGTGGGGACCCCCAACCTGATCCAGGACACCCGTCAGAGAAAACCAGCTGGCCCCCACTCGTGCACCAGGCCTCTATCCTATATAGTAAAAGGGTAATATGCCTCCCAGCACTGGGATCAGCGGAGCCGAGAGGCCTCCCGGCACCGGGATCAGCGTGACAGGGGGCAGCGCCCAAACCCCCTGATCGCCCTGCGGCTCTGTGTGTGACAGGGGGCGGGGCCACAACCTCCCTATCCGCCCTGCTCTGTTCGTGACAGGGGAAGGCACCCCAACCCCCTGATCAGCCATGCTCTGTGCCTGATAGGGGGGAGCTCCCCAACCCCCTGATCACCCTGCAGCTCTGTGTGTGACAGGGTGCGGTGCCCCAACCACCCCCCCCCCATGGGCCCTGCTCTGTGTATGATGGGGTAGAGCCATAACCTCCCTATCGGCCCTGCCCTGAGTGTGACAGTGGTGGCGCCCCAACCCCCTGATCGGCCCTGCTTTGTGGGTGACAGGGGGCAGTGCCCCAACTCCCCTATCGGCCCTACTCTGTGAGTGACAGGGGGGAGCTCCTCAACCCCCTGATTGGCCCTGCTCTGTGCATGACATGGGGAGCTCCCCAACCCCCTGATGGGCCCTGCTCTGTGCATGACAGGGGGTGGTGCCGCAACCTCCCTATTGACCCTGCCTTGAGTGTGACAGAGGGCGGCGCCCCAACCCTCCAATTGGCCCTACCCTGAGCGTGACTAAGGGTGGCATCACAACCTCCCGATCTGCCCTGCTCTGTGCATGACAGGGGGCAGCGCCCCAACTCCCCAATCGGCCCTGCTCTGAGCCCAACCAGGGGCTGCACCTAGGGATTGGGCCTGCCCTCTGCCACCCGGGAGTGGGCCTAAGCCAGCAGGTCATTATCTCCCGAGGGGTCCCAGGCTGCAAGAGGGCACAGGCAGGGCTGAGGGACCCCCTCTCTCCCCCAAGTGCACAAATTTTTGTGCACTGGGCCTCTAGTTTATTTATAAATGACTCTGATTTAATAAGATTCTTCCCACAATCCCAAGATTATGGAAGACCTGCCTTGCCCTCAAGTTCTCAGGCTACAGACTTACCTCAAAGCTTTATCACACTCCCGTTCAACTAATACCTAATTAAAACAGTGTGAGGACCACATGGGAATGGATTACACCCTACATTCTCCATCCCCCTCCTTAGTCATTAGGCATGTGGCAGATGCTCGATATGTAATTATTGATTGGTTCCGATAACTCACCAACTATCATGTACTGCAGTGTTTTTATATTAACCAAGGCACTTAATACTAAGAATAAGCCATCCAGTGTCCAGGAAAGAGCTCCCTTTTTCTGAAAAGATTAATTTTCTTTTTAAAAAATGTCTTTGAAATACTCAACATGATGGTTTCTCCACTTCGCCTTGGGCTCAGCCCTTTTCCTCTCCTGCCTTTAATCTTCCAAATACTGATGAAGATAGCAATAACATTAGCAAAAATAACATTTGGAACAATCATGATGATAAGAATAGCAGTAGCGATAACAAGCATGTGACATTTACTATATAAACGTTTCAGATGTATTATTTAATCTTCACTGCATAACTTTAAGTACTATTTTATTTCCGTTTTTAAAATGAGGGGAGCAAAGCTTAAAAGGAAGAGGAGATTCAGTGAGTTGGTCACACACACAGAGCTGGTGAGAGTTTAGGCCAGGACCCAAAACTGGTCTATTTTGTGTCAGAGCTGGGTTCATCAAGCATAAATCATGATGCATCTTGTCCTTCTATTTACCAGGACTCATACTCCATGTAGGTAGGCCTAAGTCATGTTAGTGACGTATGATCATGGGTGTAGAAATTCCTAGACTATTGGTCTTGGAGTAAGAAAAACAAAGATGGAAGTTCAGTGATCTGCAGTACCAAAGGGAGCCTATTTATATAAAAAGCAATTTTGGAAACAAATATTTTGAGTATGATCAGAATTAAGTGAACAATGATTCCCTACTGCTTGGCCAATGCTGAGTAGAGACTAAACTATGTCTTTGGTTTAAGGATGACCTAGTTTATATGCCATTTAGTAGTATATCTTTAAGAAATAAACCAGTCAGAGAAAGATAAATATCACATGATCTCACTCATATGATGAACAAGATTGATCCAGAGACAAATGGTGTGTGTGTGGCGGGGGGGGGGCGAGGGACGCGGGTGGTTCGTGCATTAGCAACCAAAGGACTTGTATGCATGCATATTAGAATAACCAATGGACACAGACACTGGGGCCGTGGGGGCTTGCCCAGGGTGGGAACGGCTGGGGGGAGGGGTCAAGCGGGAAAAAGGAGACATATGTAAAACTTTAGACAATTAATTAATTAACTATTAATTTAAAAAAAGAGCAATGTACTATCGCCCAACCCATGGTCGGCAAACTACGGCTCGAGAGCCACATGTGGCTCTTTGGCCCCTTGAGTGTGGCTCTTCCACGAAATATCACAAAATACCACTTGCGGGCACGCACGTACAGTGCAATTGAAACTTCGTGGCCCATGCGCAGAAGTCGGTATTTTGTGGAAGAGCCACATGCAAGAGGCCAAAGAGCCGCATGTGGCTCAAGAGCTGCAGTTTGTCGAGCCGCAGTTTGTCGAGCCACAGTTTGCCAACCACTGCGCGGGTTTGGCTCAGTGGATAGAGCAATCAGCCTGCAGACTGAAGAGCCCCAGGTTCAATTCCGGTCAAGGGCACATCCTCAGGTTGTGTGCTCAGTCCCCAGTAGGGGGTATGCAGGAGGCAGCCAATCAATGATTCTCTCTCATCATTGATGTTTCTTTCTCTCCCCTCTTCCTTCCTCTCTGAAATCAATAAAAATATGTTTTTAAAAAAGTGTACTATCATACATCTTTTAAAAAAATCTTTAAAAAATTAATAGATAACGCACTGGAGTAGCACAGTCTGTTTTCATATCATGAATCTTGTGCTGCGCCGGCACGGCCAAGAGTGAACCTGAGTGGGGGCGGCTGAAAGGCTTAGAAAAGACCAACAAGAGAATGAAAGCTGGGTCTCGGTGGGACGCTGCTTCTCTGAGAGACAGTGCCAACGCCCACAAGCCGTGTCTTTATTTTATAGCGGGATTCCACGAGGCAAAGTGAGGGCGTGGTCAAAATGTTTACAGCATTCTCGTGAGTTTCGATCCTACTCAATTACATGCACCTGAACTATATCAAGCCCACATCACTCAGACACATGGGGCCATGTGTTCAGACCATAGGTTCAAGCTTACAACTATAGCTTTTGGTTATAATTGCGCTGGGAGGGCCCTGCCCTCCTAGCTGGGACTTGCACGTGGCAATGTGAGGACTGTGCCCTCTCATCAGTCCGAGGCTTGAACCTGTCCAAACACTGTAGCCACGCCCCACAGAATCTACCATTTAGTAGCAATGTGAGCTATGCAACATTTTTTAAATATCACTACTCCTCCACTTCTCTGTATGTAAAATGGGGATGATGATGATGATGATGACATAATTAAAGTAATAATACTATTACTACAGGGGACATTACAGTTGACACCTATTCTGAGCCTGATAATTGTAGGCTCCTTGTAAATGATCAGCTCAGGAATGGTCACCAGGGCTATGCCATTGAATCCAGGAAAAGGTAGGTGATTTGCTTAAGTGAAAGCCATAGGAAAAGATGTTATTTTTGTATCCTTCCAGATATTTCCTGGTGTGGCTCTGACTTCTGGACCTGCCACCGATACCTATGAGTAGCCTGAGGATGACAGGACAGGCAAGAATAAGGAACCAGTAACATCTATGAAATTATGGAGCTGCACTATCAACCAGCATTGGAAACTACCATAGTACTGCCTTCCCTGTTCCCTGGGTTCATCCCTATCGCATAAGCTTGTTTAAGATTATAGATGGCCTAAAGCAAGGCTTCTCAGACTTGGCACTACTGATATTTTGAGCTGGGTGATCCTTTGTTGGGGGGCAGAGGGGAATACCTATGCCACGTACATGACAGCAACCTTGACCTTTACCACACTTAATGATAGCAGCACTCCTTGACTGCCCCCCCACCCTCCATGGTGAGAACCAAAAATTTCTCCAGACATTTCCATATGCTCCCTGGAGGGCACAGTGACTCCAGGTGAGAGCCACTGATCTAAAGCATCCTCATCAATATGGTGCCAGTAGCAGTAGAACTAGTACTACTACTAGTAGCAATGCAGTGATAACAATTAGCATTTCTCCAGGCTTTCTGTGCACCAAGTATCATGCTCTACACCTCCACTCATATTCTCATTAGTTCTTCATCACAACCACCCCAAACCAGGATTTTTTGTTGTTGTTTGCTTTCTAACATACATTTTTTATTGATTTCAGAGAGGAGGGGGGAGGGAGAGAGATATAGAAATATCAATGATGAGAGAGAATCTCTCCACACCCCCTACCGGGGCCTCCTGACTTGCCCCTATTGGTGATCCAGTCTGCAACTCAGGCATGTGCCCTGACCAGGAATCAAACTATGACCTCCTGGCTCATAAGTTGATGCTCCATCACTGAGCCACACCAGCCAGGCAAACTAGGTTTTATTATCACCCTCATGTGACAAATGTAGAAACTGGGGTTTAGAGAAATGAAGAAATTCGCTCACAGTCACCAAGTGTCACCAAGGGAGGAAGTAGTTGGCTTGGGATTCAAACTCCACTCAGCAATGATTCCTCTCACCCAAGGTCGTCATGAGAACTAAAAGGTGCAATCCATGAGCATTGTGCCTGGCACACCAACTGCCCCGAGGGAGTGGAGTAAAGGGTGACTTCTACATAACATAGAGAGCAGGGTCATTGTTAAGAATCGCAAGGTGGCCTCAGCAATCCTCTGGATGGTTCCTGGAAGGTTCCCATCCAGGCCAAGACTGCCTTGAACAATAAGGAGGATGAAATCCCCTAGGTCCTGGTGACTCCCCCAAGGCAACCTGTGCAAAGCTGACCACTTGCTCCGTTTGCCCAGCTTTTAAAGCAACAGTAAGTCCTGATTCTGACTAGTCATTAGCAAGAGGCCTTTGCCTATTTCACTCACAGCTGAATGTTGACTTGGGAGTTCGAAGCCAATTTTATTCTCCTGCTGGAGGAGGTCATGATTAGATGTCTGCTTAGGACTTGAGGAAAAATGAAAACAATGTTGAGGGCTTTCTCTGTGCCAAGCCTCAAGAGGACAGCTAACCTTAGAGAAGTCAGAAAGGCAGGTGGTATCATTATTCCCATCTCACAGATAAAGAAACCGCAGCTCAGAGGAAAAGGGCACATTTTCAAAGCTTACAACCTAACAAGCTCAAGATCTCATTTTAAAATTCTTGACAGTCTGACTCCAGGGTGTGGTGTGCTCTGTTGCACCTCCAAAACCTCTTTAGGTTTAGCGGGTCCAAAGGCCAATGAGACAAAGCATTATGTACGTATCCTAAAGTCCTGCTCAAAATACGTTTTTTAAAAATTCATAAATGCTGCTTTCAATGTTTCACTAAAATCAACTGTGAAGGTTGAAAGTGAGTCTTCTCAAAAAACAACAACTTATAAGTCAATGAGGTGTAAATAGTTAATGAATTTATAAATATAAATAGTTTTGCCTTAATGTATTAACACCCCAGGGAGGAAAAAAATGTTTCATGTATTAGCAGCATAGGATATTGATAATCGATTTCTTTCAAATGCACTTACTTTATTTTAGGTCCTCATCATTTTATTACAAACGGATAAGTAAAGATATTTAAGCCATTTAGGATGAAATATGCAACCTTATGAAGAAGAATATCCATTTGCAGTGGTTACTGGTGGATTATGGATGCTCTGAGCAGTAAATTATCTGTAAATCATAGTCAAAGGATGCATTATAATGCTATCCACTTATACTTTTATTATTTCATTTTTTCTATTTATTCCTTATATTTCTATTAAGAGGCATAAATATCTAAATTTTTTAAAAAATCACCAGGAATATCTTCAAGACTATGTAGAAGTTGATATGAGGAAATATGGGTAAGTGGCTAAAATTTGGGAATATAAGCGTCTAAAGGACACAGTTGGGGCACTTGGTCAAAAGTGAACTCTCTTCCATGTAGCATGTGTACAGGCCTTCTCTGCTTTTCCCTCCACTGCCTTAGGCGTGGCTCCAAATGCTCTGGGACATTTGTCTAGACACTCTCTTGGGTTCCCCCAGCAGCAGAACCTGAGACAAGTATTTAAGAGCGAGTATGAACTTGGGAGGTGACCCTAGGAAACAATGGCCAGGGAGTGGGAAGTCAGCTAGGGGAGGGACAGGCGCTAACCAAAGTGTATTTCACACAAGTTAGCACTGTGGGTAACTGCAGAGTATGTCCACTAAAGAACTCCAGAAGCCAGGCTAGCACATGCCCCTAAGCGATCCACTCAGGGCAAGGAGGATTGATTCCCATCAGTCATTGGTTAAGGGTTAGTTGTTTATCCAGGGAGTATTACTCCAAAGCCACGTCCAGCCTTCCTTGGGCATGGCTAGCATGGAAGCTAGGGGTCAGAGAGGGTCCTTAGGCAACGGTGCTGACATTCAGAAGCCCAGGATGCATCAAAGGAAGGGTAAACACGTAAGGAGAGGGGTCTGGGGTGCGGGGCAGTGACAGTAGCTTTTGTTTTCTCCATGTCCCCGTGAAAAAAGGAGGGGAAATGTTGGCTTTGCAGGAGCAGTCAGCGATGTGCCCTGTAGGAATGGAAAGTCTGTGTCTCTCATCACCTATGAAGCTCCATAGACTTGTTCAAATGTCCTGTGGTTGTGAAACTGTTGTGCATGTAAAGATCGTCTCTAATGCTTCCCAAAATCCAGATCTGATCCGGGCACCACCCTAGAGATTTAGATTCAGGAAGTCTGAGATGAGACCTAGAAACCTGAATTTTCAACCCCCCCCCACCTCCCCCATCCCCCGCACACACACACACACCATGCATTCCTATCACAGATGTTCCAAGTTCCTGGTGTGAAACAACTGTGTATTTAGTCCAACAGAAGAATGACTTGTGGGTTGAGGTGGGGAAAGGGTGGGGATTTAACAGTTTTTATGATCTGAGGGCTTTGTGCATGGTTATTTCTCTTCTCTTTGAAAACATGATTGCTTGCTGTGCTCTCAAACTCAGAGAAAGGAGATAATTGTTAGCAGAATTCTGAAGCACTGATTATGTACCAGGAATACATTATAACCTACAGGTATTTTGCAGGGGACCCATGGGACCACTCAGGAAGTGCTGTTTTGGAGTCTCTGGAGCCATAAGTAGGACTAAGGAACGGTGATGTAATGCATTACTGAGAATAAACAAATTTGGCTTCAGGAGGCTCAGTTCTTGCCCCAGGCAGGCAGCCTAGAGGCAGTCAAACCTCAAAGCCCTACCTGACTCACAGGTTTGAGGATATAGTGCAATCAGGTGAAAATGCATTGGCGGTTTTAAGTGGTAGACCAAAGAAAGTAGATCCTTATTCCTTTATGATAGGTCATTTTAGAGACTATGAAGTGGCAGTAATCCTTGAATTACTATTGAAGAATGTTCTGGAACCTGGCATTTGCACAATAAGTTCTTTTATTAATGACAAAGGAGGGTGGAAGTAAAGGATAAACCATATATGCCTTATGATAGCAGGTAGAATTTTCTTGCCTCCCTCTCTATTTTTAGCTTAAAAAGGATTTTTCAGATGTCAGTAACCACTAATAGACTGACAAAAGAAGAGGTAACCCACGTGTGACTATCAATGAAAAGGCCATCGGTCTATTTGATTTCTCTACCTCTTCCAGCTTTGATTCGTCTCTGAGCTCAAAAGCTCCAAGACGCGCTTGCTTGCCATTATTCCGTAAGGCAATTAAGCAACTTGGCAATAAAAGCAACCACATTTTTCTGGAGTCGTTCACAGAGAATACAGAACAGAACAGCACAGGACAGATGTTGAACCAAAATGTAAGTACTTATCTGAACACACTTCTCGGTGCCAAGGCTAGATGCCCTGCCAGAGCGCTCTGCTCCCGCCTTCCCTCCCCTCCTCTGGGATCCTTCTCCACCAGTTAATCTCTCCCTCTGCTCTGTCTTCAAACTCCCCTGGCCATCAGGATAGAAACCTGCTGAGGCTCCCATACTAATCCTCCTCCTTCAGCTCCCCTTCAACATGGAGTGCACTACTCTGGGTCACTCCCTACCACCAAGCTTTCTGAAAACAGCAATCCAACCCCTGTTTATCTCCTCCTTTCTCCACCATCCAATGACCTACTTACCATATTCTGGTTTGTATCTTCATACTATTCCCCTGAAGCTACCTTTTCAGTTGATGACCACCCTCCCCCACCCATGCAGCCATGGCCAGCCCTAGGTTTGGGTCGCTGTCAACTATTTATTGAGTGTCTACTATGTATGTAAAATAAATGGGAACAAAACCCACTGTAATAGTTATCTATTGCTGTGTAACTACTTACTCCAAAATTTAGCAGCTCTAACAGCAAACATTAACTCACAGCAGCCATGAGTCAGGATGAGGCACGAGGCAGTCAGTGGGGTGCCTGTGGCTCAACATCTGAGGTGGCTGCAGTTTTATCTCCAGGCTCCACTCAGGAAGGATCCACTTCCACGCTCACTCGTGTGATTGCTGGGAGGATCCAATGCCTCCCAGGTTCTTGGACTGAGTATCCCAATTCCTCAATGACCGTTGGCTGGTGTCCACCCTCAGTTTATTGCCACATGGGCCTCTGCATTGGGCAACTTACATCATGACAGCTGGCTTCCCTCAGAGCAAAAGAGAAGCACCCCAAAGGGAAGCCATTGTTTTATTATGACCTCATATTCAGAGTGATATTTCATTATTTCTGCATATTCCATTCATTTGAGGTGAGTCAATAAGTCCAGCCCACACTTCCAGGGAAAAGGTGACACAAGAATGTGGATGCCAGGAGAGAGGGATCACTTAGTGCCCTCTTAGAGGCTGCCTGCCATGGCTCCAATCCCAGGAGGCTGGGTTCATTGAGCTAGAGTCCTAACTAGATGGCAGAGACATGAGAGGAAAGGGTGGGGAGAGAGAGGATGGATCGGGTTATGGAGGCAGATGGGTGTCCTGCATGCAACTCAAGATGTCTAAAAGTAAATTCTTATTTCCTCCTTCACTCCCTTAAGTTCCCTTCATTTCCACTCATTGCATTTTATCACCTATTGTCTGGGCTGGTACCAGAACCTCAGAGCTGGTTTCCTTGTGGAAAACCTTCTCTGCCTCCTCCATTCTCTATATGTCCAAAAACAGTGTTTTAAATACTGTCCTTGTTTAGGCTTCTCTTTCCATTCTCAGTGACAGAAACTCAACTCAAACCAGTTTAAATGAGAAATGAGATTTATTGACATGGGGTGAAAATTCTACAGTGGCAGGACCGTTAGGCCTTGCTGGCGCCAAAGGCTCCCACGATGGAGATGGTTCTCTCTGAGGCTCCTGTCTCATGTTTCTGCTTTGCTCTGTCTCAGTGGCATCCTCAACAGGCTCTTCAGTTGCTATGTCAAGATGCCCTCCATTATGTCCAGACTTGAATATAATAATATACCAAGCTACAGGCCCCAGCAGAGAGAGCATCCTTTATACCCCCAGTAGTTCTAGAAAAATCCCTAGAGTATGCCCCCACTGATCCACATGAGGTCACATGCCCATCACTGAATCAATTGCATGTCCAGGTGGACACAGCGCCCTGGTCAGCCAGATCTATGAAACCAGAGCATGGTGTCCACCCCACCGAAATCACCCAGTCTAGAAATGATAGATGGGTAATTCTCTCGAAGGAAACTGAAGTGCTGTTACCAGGTTCTGAACAGTCAAATAATCAGATAGGCAACACAATGCAAAAATTAACATACCGCCTAACTAATGAATAACTTCATTGCCTCTCTATTACCTATGGAATAGCATCCAACCATCTTTGTTTGGCATACAAGACTTTCCCAAGAACTGACCCAAACCTAACCTTATAGCCTTATTTTCCATACAGTCTAATTTCACCCACAAAGAACTACCCATTGTGCTTGAAACAGCCTAGATTCTGTCACACACCTTCATTCCCTATGCCTGGTGTGTTGAGCTTCTACTTCACTGCTTGTTGAGCCATAATTCT
Source organism: Myotis myotis (assembly GCF_014108235.1). Classification (NCBI taxonomy): domain Eukaryota; kingdom Metazoa; phylum Chordata; class Mammalia; order Chiroptera; family Vespertilionidae; genus Myotis; species Myotis myotis. Next base: position 98,634,076 of record NW_023416357.1, read on the forward strand.
TATGTGAAGACCCAACTCAACTGCCATTACCCTTCACCCCACTTCTCCTGGCTGAATCAGTTGCTCCTTGGAAATTGTGTAAATATCTCTATTAAACAGGGGGCAAATGTTGTTCCCCAGGGGATGTTTGGCAATGTCTAGTGATATTTCTGGCTGTCATTACTAGAGGGGTATTCTTTTGGAATCTAATAGGTGGAGGCTGGGGATGTTGCTCAAACTTCCTACAATGCCCAGGGAGCCTCCCACCACAAAGAATGATCCAGCCCCATTGTCAACAGCGCCAATGTTCAAAACCCCTGTTCTACTATAACATGTAATGCCTTGCATTATAGTATGAATTGTGCTCTTCCCAAGTGGGTCACGAGCTTCTCAGAGACATGGTTGCATTTGTCAATGTACTCCCAGTACTAGCAGGTGCCTGGCCTGTAGCAGATGCTCAATAAACATTGGCAGAATGACCGAGGAAGGGAATGAGTGTCCAGATGGGCTTAGGAAACATTATCCAACAAACTGAATTCCTGGAAGGCATGGTGGTTCCTTAAATCGCTATTGTATTAGCAAATTTCAGCTGCAGGATGGGTTTCCTCCACCTTTTCAAGAACAGATTTGAATTAAAAGTTTCTGGATTCACAGCCTCATGATTCTCTCTGCAAGGCAATTTCATCTATTACTATGTGTGCTTCTCATGCTACTGATTATTAACAAATGCCCTCTGCCTTTTAATAATTTCTCAAGATAGAGGAAATAGCTAGCTACCTCAGTCAAATAAATGTACACCCTTCCTATATTTTAGAAATTTTTTTATCAACAGAACAAAATGGGAAGGCCTTTCCACCATTGAATTTTAGTTTCACATAAGGCTGTGTGTGTGGTAACTTCATCTGAGCCATTGCATGCTTGGCGAAGGGATGCACACACAGCGTCAGGAGCTCAGTACCACGTAAGGTCTAGCACGTTTCTCAGAAAGGACATTCAAATGTCAGATGGAATGATTTACACTGCATGTCAATATGAAGAACTCCAAGGTTCAGCAAGTCAATAAAGCTTATTAGAACAATCTTAGGGCTGAGTATCAATGTACCCTGATGAGGACCTCCACAGTCAGACACTATCTCCGGGCAAATGGGATTAAATAGACCATTCTGGAGGGAGAAATAAAATTAAAAGCTTCCATTATTTTGAGAGTTCATGTTAACTTAATAATACACAAGAAGCTGAAGAAATTTATCTTGATAGTCCCAGAGTTAAAGCCTTCTGAAAATTCATTTGTTTAAGCTCCCATATACTGAAAGTCTCCGATATGCTGAGCATTATATCAGGCATGTCACATTTATTCATTTTTATTTACATTATTTACATAGTGCTTCCTGTTTACCAGTCTTCTAAATCTTTTGAACATTAATTATTTTAATCCCCATTACAACCCTATGAAATAGGCATCATCCCTATTTTGCAGATAAAGAAACTAAGACTCAGAAAGGCTAAGTGAAATGTCCAAGGTCACCCAGCTAGTATGCTGTGGAGCCTTTGTTCAAAGCCCGGCAGTTGGACAGTAGAGTCAGTGCTCCTAACCACTGTACAACACTGACTTTTATGTATTAGTGCCAGTATGTTCAATAAATTTCTAACCTAAATTTCAGTCCGCCAATATTCCAAAATTAACATTTTACTTAGATGCCAACATTTTGAAATTAAGAGACTTTCATAGAAGACTTGGATTTGTGGATTCTCTTGACAAGTCAAAATGCCTGGCCACCAAGGCATGCTTCCCTGCATGGCCATGGTGGAACCCAGAAGAGCGCCAGGCCTGCCAGGCTGCACAGACCCACCTCGCTCATCAAAGACTCACCCGTCCGGTCCCTAATACTTCAGTTTGAGACCCTGGCTTAGCTGTTTTGCAGATGAAGATACTAAGCCCAAGAGAGGTTGAGGAATGTGGCTAAGGCCCCATATCTAGTGGGTAACAGAGGTTAGACTTGAACTTGGCAGGATTCTGATGGAAAAGACATGGCACCATCAAATTGAGGCAATTCAGGGATATGTCCCTTTATTTAAAAAGGGACTAGTACCAAAGGCATGGCAGGTGTGGATCAATAACCGAAGACTAATATCAACAAAGCCATTATTATCTCCACATCTTACAAAACAAGGGAGGAAGTTATAAGGACAGGAAAACAGAACTGTTCAGAGCAGGTGCTGTGAAGGAAGAGTGGCTGTCAGGTGAGGTACAGAAACTCTCATAAAAATGGAGTCAGGGGAACAACACCCTGACCTCCTTCCCTCTGCTTTCCAGCCAGGGCACTCCCATCTGCCAGATCCACAGGCCAACCGAGCGCCTGGAGCATGTTGCTGTAGTTCCCAGAGCAGGATGAGAGACTGGGGAATGCATGCCCAGGTAACACATATGCCCAACTCACAACTCCCTTTGGATTTCAAAACCCACACTTTCCCCACCTCACTTGATCTAACCATTCAATTAATTTCCTATTCTAATAATCCTATATAATAAAAGCCTAATATGCAAATTGACCAAACAGCAGAATGATGGGTCGCTATGATGTGCAGTGACCACCATTGGGCAGGCGCTCAATGCAGGAGCTGCCCCCGGCCCACAGGCCCCAGGCCAGCCAAGGCGGATGCCAGCAGGGGCCCCTCTATCACCCCGCTGGTTGCCCCACAGATCAGCCCTGATTGCTGGCCAGGCCTAGGGACCCTATCTGTGCATGAATTTCATGCACCGGGCCTCTAGTATTAAAGACAACAGCAAACACCAATATGGTGTTTGAGACGTGCCAGCTACTCTTCTAAAAACCTTACATGGATGAGCTTGTTTTGCTAAATGCCTACCACATGCTAGAAATGGTGTCCTCTCTGAAATCACAAAAATGTATGGGAACAAAAACGTGACAGAGGTCTCAGCGACCTTCTTCTCTCGATTATGGGGGCGGATCACACCCTCACATCTTAGCCTACCTCAGCCTTTCCTGCGAACTCATGGGCAAGGAAGACTTCCTGTCTTAAAAGAATGGAACCAAAATGAGTTGAAAATGCAAAGGTGCATCCCCTTCTGAATATGCGTCCTGTTAACTAGTACACCTAGCTGTAGTTACCTCCTCCTCTGAATCCCAGGTCAAAACTTATCTTTCCCATGTACCACTCCCTTAGTTCTTACTAGTTGGTTAGCCTGCCAACCTAGGATGAAAGAGAAATACATAAAGAACACAGCAGTTGACAACAGCTTAAAAGCTATGGATCCTTCATGCTTAAAGAGAAAATGTCTAACCCTACAGCAATTATTGGGGCAAAGGATTGAGGGGAGGGGTTGAGGAAAGATTCAGGGGTTCTAAGCCCTTTTGGATTTTCATTTAACATACTGTAATATTCCCCAAACTTCAGTCATCCATGTTCCACTGTCATGGTTTTGCCAAGTAGACACCAGCTACACTATTATATATTTAATATTTTTCTAGACATTAGAAATTAAAAAGAGAGGGACAGAGGCTAGATTTCAATTAACATTGACATATTTATTCATCCATCCATCCATCCATCCATCATTTACCCATCCATCTATCTATCCACCCATCCACCAATCCATTCATTCAACAAATATTTTTATAATTTAATTTCCAGGCACTGTGCTCAAGGCTGAATGTACCCTATTGAACAGAGTAAGACAAATGTAGTTCTTACCCTCGGGATAGTGGAAGACACAGTCAGGCAAGCATGGGATTCCATTCATACACTCCCCAGGTTTTTTCAGCTCCACCTACCCCTTGGGACTTGGCCCTTTCCTCAAAGGGAAGTCCTGCCTTCACTATTGTGCCTCATCTCTTAACAATCCTTGGCTACTACAGCCACCCCCAGGTGAGGGTTGGACTTTGGCATGACCTTCATCATGCTTGCAGCAGTTTCACGTCCCATGTCCAACCCAGCCAGACTCATGGATGTTACAGTTCCTCCCACTTTCAGGTTCAGAAGAAGTATCACACCAATGAAGCATGGGATCCTGCTTCCTCAGGGGCTGCCCGAAGGGGCCGGGTAATACATCGAGTGAATGCATGTGAGTTCATCCTCCCATGGAATGCATTTGACCAACTGAAGGAGACTGGAAGACGAACGCAGACATGTTATCTTCTCCCAACAAACTGTTCCAAGCTCCACTGGTCCTGCACGGTCTGCCTGGAAGATGCTCATGCAGTGGAACAGCTCACCATCGTTTCTTATAAAGCTGTGGCCGGCTCCATAACATACCTTTCCGTGTGATTTTTGCTTGTCTTCTTTTTCTGGCTCGCTTTCCTTGCTCCTCCATTCTAGCTGCTCTGCTATTGTACTTCTCTATAAAGCTTTAGCATGTAAGTGTGCCAGGCCAGTCTGGCTCAGTGGTTGAGCATCGACCTATGAACCAGAAGGTCATGGTTCAATTCCTGGTTGGAGCACATGCCCGGGATGCAGGCTTGAATCCCAGTAAGGGGACATGCAAGAGGCAGCCAATCAATGATTCTTCCTCATCATTGATGTTTCTATCTCTCTTTCCCTTCCCCCTTCCTCTCTGAAATCAATAAAAATATATATATTTTTAAAAAGCTTTAGCATGTGTTATCTAAGGCTCTCCTGTCAAGGAAACTTGAACTTTAGAAAATAAATCAAATAGCCATACAAATAAGTAAATTTTCACAAACTGCCATGAGAACTTTCTATGGGGAAACATTTGACCTGGTCTAAGAGTTAGGGGAAGCTTCACTTGCCAAAGAACTAGGATAGAGAAAAAATTAAAATTGATTAGTTTGGGGAAGAGGCACGAAAGCATTCTAGGCTGTCAGAAAAGCATATTCAGAGGTCCAATGGTAGAGACCAAAGAGAAGGGAGTTGAGTAAACAATGGAAGGGCAGTGCTGGCAGGAGGCTGGACAACTCTAAGGAGTGAAGACAAAGAGGAACAATCAGAATGATGCAGCTAATGAATCACTAGTGATTCCCGAGCCCCTTTCCTCACTCAAGAACTCTGCCATGCTCCTTGAGAGAGGGCAGAGATGGCCTGTGATTAATGGAAAGTGCAGATGAATTGGGGTCAATGTTTTAGGTAAAATTTCTCTCACAGAGGTTTCTGGGAAATGCAGATGTGCCAGGCTCTTCCAGAGAGAGAGAGGGAGAGAGGGAGAGAGAGAGAGAGAGAGAGAGAGAGAGAGAGAGAGAGAGAGAGGTTTCATAGATTATTAAATCAGAAAAGTCCTGATGAACTCAAGGGGGTGTCAATTGGAGTTAGTCAAACTGACTGCAATATGACATGAAGTTTTATATACATAGCAACAGCCAGCATGGGTGCCAAGCTGACCCTGACAGACTAGAAGGAGTGTGTGAAAAATTCCATTAGCATGTTAACTATGGACAATCAGATGTTTGATGAAGCTCTCGTATGCTGCAAATGCTAAAGTCATTGGGGTAAGGGGACATGTCTGCACATCAGGACACAGAGAGGCCCCATGGGACAGCCGTGGAGAAGAGTGAAAGGTGGCTCTGTACCCTGTCCTCAGCTCTGACCTGTTGTACATGTTCGGTGCCCACATACCTATTTCAATCAGCAAAAGAGAATTCCATTGCCTTGTTGAAAGCATAGCAGCCCTGGACAGGCCGAGGCCTCAACACTCCAGATTCAAGGTTGCCCACTGGGGACACTGGACAGCCTCTCCCCTGCCCGGTATCCGATTTACACTGTGGAGTATTTGCTTTGGACAATTCTTCACTTTCCTCCCTTTTACTATTGACAATGCAAATGTAAATGTCAGTGAAGTCCACTTTGATTTCCCCCAAATTTAAAAAATCGAAATGAGGGCCAACTGTTGAGAATATTAGAGTTTCAAAGAGATCTAATCACTGCGGGCAGAGACATCCCTATCTGGAGAACCTGGCACGTGTCCAGGAGTTCTCCTCCAGGCAGAGCAAAAGCGATGAGGCAGAGGCTGTGCCCTCTCTACAGGGACTTAGGAGTCAACAGAGTAGAAAACTTGAGCATCTGCTTATGCAGGTTCATGAGTGATGAGCAGCAACCACTGAGAAGGCACCAGCTACAAACCCCTTCCTAGCTCCAATGTTTGTGGAATATTGTCAAATCTTCACATTTTTCTGGAGAAGTCAGAATTCAGATCTCCTATTAAATAATCTAACATTTTGAAAAACATGCAAATGATTCACAGTAAGTAAAAAAAAAAGGGGAACCAAACTAAGTTAACGGACAACACAAGAACCCAAACAAAGTAGGTTAACGCATTGAATCTGAGGATCTGGCAAACTGAGTTTGAATGAAGGGGAAACTACGGGGAGGAGGCTCATTTTGCTGTTGGGATGGCTTGCCTAGGAGTAACTGTGGAAACCATTTCTCTCCCATCTTTAAACATGAGACCGATGTTTTGTTTTTCTGGGCAAGAATCATTTATCCTCTGGGACCCAGGAGACATGATTTGAATGTCCAGGCGAGAAATTTGGCAATTCTTCAAAGAGCTCTTGAAGCCACCTGCCTAGAAGGAATCTGCAGGTAAGTGCAGGTAGGTGCCCCTTCACCTGCCACATAATCATGCAATTCCCAGGTAACTATCTCAGAACTGGCATTTGATTAGGCTCTGGGGTGGTTTTTGTTTGTTTGTTGTGTGTGTTTAAAAATATATTTTTATTAATTTGAGAGAGGAAGGAAGAGAGAAATAGAAACATCAATGGCGGAGAGAGAATCATGGATTGGCTGCCTCCTGCATGCCCCACACTAAGGATGGCGCCTACAACCTGGGCATGTGCCCTGACCAGGAATCGAACTGTGACCTCCTGGTTCATAGATCGATGCTCAACCATTGAGCCATGTTGGCCGGGCTGTTTGTTTGGGGGTTTTATTTTTTAACCATATTATGTGGCTACAAATTCATAGTGTTCTCAGATTCGGGTCCACACCAAAGGGCACTGTCCTAGAAAAGAGAGTGAAATGGAATAATCCAGGCAGTGACAGGACTCTGTAGCTTCTATTTACCCATCAAGTTCCAAGCTCCATCCACCTCCATTCTGCTCTGTGCCCAGCAGCGGGCTGATCTGGGCAAAAAAACTACACTAATGGGCTCCCTTGCCTCTGACTTTCTGGTAGGAAGCAGCGGCAGAGACAGGGATGGAGGAGAGTGAGGTTAGGACATTTGCTCCACCGACTCTTTGAGCTGGCTGTGCTCCCCAAGTAAGTCCCACAGTTCTCTCTGCCTGAAGGTCCCAGTAACTGCTCCCTCTCTTGCCCCTTCAATCCTTGAGGTGGTAATGGCTCCCTATCACTGGCTTCAGGGTACAGAATTGTCCTTTGTGATTCTCCCATACCTTAGTCACACTTTTGTAATGTCCCTCACTTCAAGTTATACTATGACAGTGTGCCACCAGCTTCCTCCTGGGACCTCGATGATCACACCAAAATTCTCATCGCTCATTGGGGGGAGAAGAACTACAGCAACCTCACACCTCCCTAAACTTCTCCAGTCTCACTGCAAAGGCAACTCTGAATATGACACTAAAGAAACTCACTCTTGTCCCCAATAATTGTCTGACCTTGGCTCTCATGACTTTCTACTCAGAAGCACAGCTTCTGCGGGGTCTCTATCCTCTAACGCAGTGGTTTTCAACCTTCTGGCCCTTTAAATACAGTTCCTCCTGTTGTGACACAACCATAAAATTATTTTTGTTGCTACTTCATAACTGTAATGTTGCTACTGTTATGAATCGTAATGTAAATATCTGATATGCAGGATGGTCTTAGTCGACCCCTGTGAAAGGGTTGTTCTACTGCCAAAGGGGTTGTGACCCACAGGTTGAGAACCGCTGCTCTAGCGCAATGGAGGCCGTGATGCAGGTGTGGAGAAGGCCCCTGCTGCCGAGCTCCCAGAGCCCCCACAGAAATGACCACTGTTTTGTTCAGTGTCTTTCCTTATAACAAAACTACAGGCCCAATGCACAAAATTCGTGTATAGGTAGGGTTCCTAGACCTGGCCTGCAATCAGGGCCAAACTGTCGGGCAACCGGCGGGGTGAAGGGGGAGGGATGTGCCCTGCTGGCACCTACCTTGGCTGGCCTGGGGCCATTGGGCTGGGGGCAGCTCCTGCATTGAGCGTCTGCCTCCTGGTGGTCAGTGTGCATCATAGTGACTGGTTGTTCCACAGGTTGTTCCTCCGTTCAGTCGATTTGCATATTGGGCTTTTATTATATAGGACTAGAGGTCTGATGCACGAAATTTGTACAAGAGTAGGCCTTCCTTCCCCAGCTGCTGACACCAGCTTCCCTCCAGCATCCAGGACCCAGGCTTCCCTCACAGCCCTGGCTTTATCTGGAAGGTTGTCCAGAAGGACGTCTGGTCTAATTAATATATTACGCTTTTATTATTATAGATGTCTTGGCTGACCAAGCCCCACCTACTCCATTCCCACTATGATCCTGCACAGATCACTTTGATCTTCAAGTCCAAGGCCCTCTTGTCCACGTAAAGACTGCCCACAAGGCTTGAACATGATTCTGTCCTCTCATTTTATTGTTTTTGTTAATTCTCACCTGAGGTTATTTTTCCATTGGTTTTTAGAGAGTGGAAGGGATGAGGAGAGACCGAGAGAGAAACATCGATGTGAGAGAGACACATCAATTGATTGCCTCCTGCTCACACCACAATGGGCCCAGGGATCAAGCCTGCAACTGAGGAACATGCTCTTCATCAGAATCAAACCCTTGGGAAGAGCAGATCCTTCAGTCCTCGAGCCAGTGCTCTATCCTCTGAGCCAAGCAGGCTAAGGCGGTCCTCCCATTTTAAAGAACTCAAATCCAAAGTCAAGGCCCCCAGGCAACAGTTAGACAGACACACAAAGATTTCTCTGTCCCCTCCCCCAACATTCCTGAATTCCATATCCCACGTGGCATAATAATCATCCCTAGAGAGATTTTATCTTTTTTTTTTTCTCTTGAAGTTTCTCCTCAAAATTTTTATAAAAGCAGGTACTATTATACACACTGGAAAGATTCTGAAATTCATGGAGGCCAGTTTGCTTCAGGGTATCAAAAACCTGAAAAATGGGTTTGCCTTTCCCCAGAGGAATTTCCTCTTCGGGTTTTTACTCTAAGACAATATGTGGATTCAGACTCTAAGTTCAACCATGTTTAGCAGTTTGCAATTGGAATAAAGGAGACAACATAAAGGCCCTCCCTTAGAAGATAGGTTAACTAAAGTATGAAATATTGTATAGTCAATAAAAATAATAGCGTAGCCCTAACCGGTTTGGCTCAGTGGATAGCGTCAGTCTGCGGACTCAAGGGTCCCAGGTTCGATTCCGGTCAAGGGCATGTACCTTAGTTGCGGGCACATCCCCAGTAGGGAGTGTACAGGAGGCAGCTGATTGATGTTTCTCTCTCATCGATGTTTCTAACTCTCTATCCCTCTCCCTTCCTCTCTGTAAAAAAATCAATAAAATCCATTTTTTTAAAAAATAATGGCGTAAAGAATATTTAATAGTGTGGAAAGATGTCTTTACAGTGGTTCTCAACCTTCCTAATTCCATGACCCTTTAATACAGTTCCTCATGTTGTGGTGACCCTCAATTTCATTGTTACAAAATGAACATAATTAAAGCATAGTGATTAATCACAAAAACAATATGTAATTATATATGTGTTTTCCGATGGTCTTAGGCGATCCCAGTGAAAGGGTCATTTGACCCCCAAAGGGGTCGCGACCCACAGGTTGAGAACCACTGCTTTAGAACATTGTTTAAATTTTAAAGCAGGTCATCATGGGAAATGTGCATCCGTGATCCCGTTTCTATAAATATAATATATAGAAAGAGATGTCTATGTACATAAATATACTTTGGGAAACCTGGGGTATATTTGGAACTGACGTAAGCTCACGTGATGGCTGTGGGCAAGGGCAAACACTCTTCCTGTCAGGTCCTCGGCTCCCAGCCAGGGAGGGTGAGGGGGAGTCTGGGGCTCTTGGCTTCAGTGGGTACAACTCATGCTGGCAGCTGGGCTGATCTGCTCTTCCCTCCATTGAAGAAATATGGAAATGATCACCCAACCAACTCTCAGATATTTTTGCATCCCCATCATCCACCTGGTACTTTTCTAGACACTAAAACATACTAGAGAATAAAAATACAGTCCTTCCCACACGGAACTCATGGTCCAGAGTAGGGCCAGCAGATTCCTGCCCAAGGGCCAGAGCCAGCCCGCCACCTGATGCTGTAAATAAGCTTTAAAAGACACAGCCATGCCCATCCATCTACACACTGTATCTGGCTATTTTCTCACTTCAGGCAGGATTCAGTAGTTGTGACAGATACCATATGACCTGCGAAAACAAAAATATTTACTCTCTGAACCTTTCCAGAAAAGGGTGCCGCCCCCTGGCCTAGAAATTGGTACTAAAATTGGGGGACCTGGACCAGCAGCATCAGCACCACCTGCAATCTCACTTCACCCCAGACCTTGTGAACTACAATCAGCATTTGAGCAATGCACCTACCACAACCAGAGCCATGCTCGTGGGAGGCTCAACAAGCTCCAGAGAGCTCTGTCCCACTTTGTATATTGAAATGCTGATGTAGACACCATCTCAGGGTTAGACGAGACCCCACAGGTTCCCTTCGGGAGAATTTTCCTGGAGCACCTACATCCCCAGCAGCAAAGTGCTTCTGATGAGGTGGTCCAAGCTCCGAGTCCCCCACCAGCAGGGCCTGCTTAGCTAAGTGAGGATTAATACACATCATCTGCCCAGACTTACCTGTCCTGTATTCATTACATGCACCAAATTCAACGTGAACCAGCCATTCAACCATATGAGCAGCAATACTAGTATTCAGCTCCCAGTTTTATGGCACTGCTCAGAAAAATGCAGCAATACACCATCCCACCCAAAATACAAAGGTCAGTGATATCAATTAATGCAGCAGCACAGCTCGCTGCAGTTAAATGGCTATTCTTGATTATGGCTCCTTGATTGAGAGCTAATGCCTCATTAATCTTAAAGATATCAACCTGAGAACATCAGCGAAGTCCCAGAAAATAATGGCTAACATCAGTGAGCACAGCCCCATGCCGGCTGGGGAGGCAGGCGAATCCTACAGACAGGGCTGTATCTTCTGCCTCCACCCTCCCTCCCGGATGGACTTACTGAGAACTTCGTGAAGAAGTAGGCTTGATGTTCTCTCTCTCTCTCTCTCTCTCTCTCTCTCTCTCTCTCTCTCTCTCTCTCTCTCTCTCTCTCTCTCTCTCTCTTCCATTCACATTCACGCATACAGCATTTTCATGGAGCCAGGGAGACAGCCACTTTCTCTCTTGTGGATTTCACTTACATATTACAAAGGAAAGAAAAATGGGTGCGTTCATATGGCCCTAAGCCAGGTGAGTTAGGCTCCCTCTGAGGTCCCTGTGTGTGCATGCCTCTACGTATTTGTCATGTGTAAGTGGACAGGAGAGAGAGACCAGAGGACAGAGGGTCACCGGTTCAGCCTTGTGGGCACGGCATGCTCGGTATCCATTCCAGTTTCCACAGGACAGTCCTTGTGGGTCTGAGAGCGCCTAGGGGTGAGAGAAAAGGAACAGCAGGCTCAACCCAGCCCTGCCTGCCCTGGCCTGGGCAGGTGTCCTCAACCGGACTCGGGTGGGAGTGTCTGCTGCCTGCCATCTTCACAGAGTCCCAGTGTCTCCTGACAGTGACCTTTATTCCTCATTGAATTCCTAGAGAAACAGCAGTAAAATCCCAACACACATGCACATGCACTCATGGCACATGGAAAGACCGGGTGACTCACACTAATTGCAGGAAGGTGGTCTAAAAAGCTGCAGGTTGGGGGCTGCTGTTCAAAGGAACTCAGACTCACACATTTCCATGTGCACAGTCCTCGGTGATGACTAAGGAAGGGTTACCCACTAGCAGGCTCTCTTTAAGGAACAGATAACATTTGAGTCAGTTACAGAAGTAGCTTTTGTTAAAGAGAGTTGCCTAAGCCATATTAACCTTTTTTCCTTCCATTGCAAACCACGCTGCAGCTGCAGCCTTCACAAAACAGACTCTTCCAAAGAACTTGAAAACGCTTTGTTCTCTGGAGAAGGAAGTTGTTTCTCTCTCTCCTTCCCTCCTTCCCTCCCTCCCTCCCTCCCTCTCTCTCTCCCTCCTTCATTCCCCTCCCCTCACTTTTTAAAAGACTAATATTTTGTGCCCAGGTAAATCCTGTTCCTGAAGGGCATGATTTGGTGGAGAGTTTTTACAGTTCATCGCTCCCTATATTTAAGTTGAACCCTTTAACTTTTACTGTGCAGAATATCTGCTCTGTGGACAATTCATTTTCATGTTTTTAATCTCAGTATTTTTATTCACTACCTGACTCTTGCTAGCATGTCTCTGTGCTTGGCAAGCCACGTTAGCATGTGTTTCAATCTTTTTCAATCGTGATAATAATGATAGGTGCTTTTCAATGCCTTCAGAACCTCACCTGCTGGAGCTTCATATACATCATCTCTAATTTCCCACTTGTCTCACCACCCCCCACCACGCCCCAACAGATCCTAAGACTCAAAGAGGGTAAGAGCCTCATATACCCAATGTAACCGTGCTGATTATTGGCAGGGCTGAAATGTGTCCAGGTCTGTCCAGGTCCTAAAAGCACCCTTCCCTCAGAGGTTACAGACCTTCCAAAGAAGAAAACCCAGCAATGCCGCAATAATTTCCCCACCTAAGCAGCAACACATCTGTGGGACGATGGGAGAAGTTCCTACTGGACAGATTCTGCACCAAAAGCCCTGATCGCAGAACTCCCAACTCCTAGTGGGCTGAACTGTATGTTCCTTATCAATAAATAACCCTCCAGTAAACGTCTCCAGAGATGTTAATCCAAACAAACCAGAGACTAATTGCTGATCTCCAGCACAGAGCTGCAAAGATGACTTCCCTTTAATTCTTTCTGCATGCTGTTCCTCCCACCCCCGCCCCCGGGGGCTCACTGCTCTGCTCACTAACTGAGCTGCAGTCATCCACAGGCAGGAAACAGGCAGAATCAGACCAGGAAAGTTAGAGTTTAAATTGGGCACTGATGCCCTGACTGGTGATCCTGGACTAGCACCTTGGTGCTCCTCTGTAAATAGGGAATGTTAAAATCAACTTAGTAGGGTTGTTGTGAGCGTCAATATAATACAATGTACTGTAATCCTACAGTCAGGTTCCGAGGGTCCAAGTTCAATAATTGGTGGCGGGGGGGGGGGGAGGATAACGGTCAAGTACACGAAGAATACATTCAAAATGGACTCAGCATCTTCTTTCTGTTTCATGGGACCCTTGATGGAAGGCATAACCCCAAACAGGACTTTTTCTACAAGCCCCTCTACCACTACTTCCCTCACATACTACAACTATGTCCATGCCTCTCCCCAAATATGCTGAGCCCATGTGATCTCTGATCCGCAGCCCAGAGGAGCAGTCTGGCTGTAGAAGAAATCTCTTGGGAGGGTGAGGAAAGGGACCAAGTTAAATAGGTCAAATCAGAATAGTGAGTGGAAGTAGAAAGGCGGAGTGTCAAATACTCCGACCAGTGCCCAGCCCATGGTGAATAATGTTATGACCATGGTCTCAGGTCAGCTGACTCCCGACAGAGGTGGCCAGTGGAGACCTGGCACAGCTGGTCTGGGAAGATTCACCAAGGATGATACAACAAATCCACTGGTCTTCTCTGGGGTCAGCCAGGCTCATCCTAGGTGGGCAGTGTGTGTGTGTGTGTGTGTGTGTGTGTATGTGTGTGTAGGATCACTGTAATGACCAGCATAAGCCAGGGATCCTAGAGAAAGACAAATGAGTGAGATCCCTTTCTCCACCCCCAAAGATACTGAAACTCACCTCTGGAGGCCACTGTCTTCTTCTATGGACTGGCATAAAGAAGTGCCCACCTCACCAGCAGACACCCAAAACCAATGAACCTGTGTTGAACCAGAAGCTTACAGTCTCATCTACTTGTCCCCAAATCCCAACTCTTACAGCAACTAAGTTTGAACACAACCTTTAAAATTGACTCTGTTTCCTATGACATTCAACATCTACTATTTGCTAAGCATCATTTAATGAGAAATTCTTCATACGTATTCTCTCACTTCATAGGAAAAGAACTCTGTAAGTTAAGTTTGTGTCTTCCCATTTCAAGAAAAGTACACTGAAGCCTAGACAGGGTATGTAACTCACACAAGGTCACAAAGCTGGCCAGAGGCGGCAGAGGTGAGATTTGGCACACAGCCATTCAAAACCAGAGCCAGGTCCTCTGTATTATACCACACTCCCAGACTGACCAAAGAGCTGTACTAGATACTTTCTAAGCATCTAAGCTACGGCTATGCTCCTGAGCATTATATGAAACAGTAGAGGCCCAGTGCATGAAATTCGTACACTCGCAGGGGGTTCCCTCAGCCCAGCCTGTGCCCTCTTGCAGTCCAGGAGCCCTTAGGGGATGTCCGACTGATGGCTTAGTGCTGCTGCAGAGGTGGGAGAGGCTCCCACCACTGCTGCTGCACTCGCCAGCCATGAGCCCAGCTTCTGGCTGAGCGGTGCTCCCCCTGTGGGAGTGCACTGACCACCAGGGGGCAGCTCCTGTGTTGAGTGTCTGACCTCTGGTGGTCAGTGCACATCATAGCAACCAGTCCTTATGCTGTTTGGTCAATTTGCATATTAGCCTTTTATTATATAGGACTGGAGGCCCGGTGCATGAAAATTCATGCACTGGAGGGGGAGGGGTCCCTCAGCCTAGCCTGCCCCCTCTCAAGGTCCGGGAGCCCTCAGGGGTGGGAGGCGATCCAGCAATCAGGGGAAGGTGACGCCCATCACACCTCTGTTGCTGCCAATGCCAGCAGTGCAAGCCTTGGCTGGCCCTGATTACCTGAGCCTCAGGCAACCCTGGGTGGCTGGGCAGCTGCCATCCAAGGCTTGCCTGCACCTCGGGCCAGCCCTGGGGGGCTGGGGGGCTGAGGGGACTGGGGGACTCTGGAGGCAGGCATGAAGCAGGGCTGAGGGGACTGGGTGCTGCCATCTTGTGGCTGTGGTGCCACTAAGTTTGAGGGCATGGCAGTCTATTAGCATATTACCTCCTTATTGGCTGTGGGTGCCACCATCATTGAGGGTGTGACAGTCAATTAGCATATCCCCTCCTTATTGGCTGTGGATGCTGCCATCTTTGAGGGCGGGGCAGTAAATTAGCATATTCCTTCCTTATTGGCTATGAGTGCCACCATCTTTGCAAGGGCATGAGGGTCAATTAGCATATTCCCTCTTTATTATATAGTATGTGGGAAAAGGCAGAGCCAGCAAACCTCTCTCAATCACTCAGACTACAAACCCACAAGGATGACACCAGGACAGGACAGATCCAGCCTGAGAGTCAGCCCTGGCCTTTGAGTCCCCAGCTTACTCACTCTTGGACAGGCCTGAAGTGTGCTCATAGGAATATCAGGCTGTCATGCACCACTGTGCTCTGTCAATCAACCCAGTGCAGGTTTATACTTGGGGTGGGGGTGGAGGGTGGGAGGGAGGTGGCAAAGGCATGTGGTTCTGGTCAAAATGGCACTGTCCTTCCTCCAAGGAGTATGGAGAGCCTGGGAAACAGACCCAGGATGGGGATCCATCCCAGTCAGAGAGCACCTGCCTCCCCAAAGTAAATAAAATTATATTAAAGACATAAATAATAGAGGCCCTGATAAAGTCATCATAAAGTAATCACTTTGAATTAGTATAATGGCTGTGTCCAACTCCTTTTTGCATTTATTTGGAATATCACATTCAACTCTCATTATTTTAATTATGTTCAATTACAGACATTTGCATATGCTTTATCATGGATATTAGTGAGAGGGGAAAGACTTCCCTGAGTTAAATGATGAACAGATATTCCATATTATATTACACGTACACCTCCTGAAAATTTGATTTAGCTACAGCCCAAAGAGAGGTCCCACAACAGGCATTGATTTGAAGTGAGTCTGGATTTTTTGTCTTGATGTTGGGAACACAAGTGACTGTCACTCAGAAACCAAACTAGAGGTGGTGAAGGGCTATGTGCTGGAGTGAAGCAGAGATCTAAGGCTTGTTCTGGCTGTGTGGACTCAGGAAAATTAAACAATGTCTCTGCATTCATATAACTTGAATACAATTCCCACTTTATAGGATAATTGAGAGGATTATATAAAATGATGCCTAAAAATGCTTAGCTCATTGTCAAACACACAGTAAAGATTCAAAAATTAGCTACACTTTGCAACAATTGAACATCCATATGCAAAAAAAGTAAAGAACTTCAACTTAAACATTATAGCTTATATAAAAAATTAATTTAAAATGGATCACAAACTTAAGTGTAAAAACTATGTTTTGAAAAACTATAGTTAAAAATCTTTGTGATGTAGGGCTAGGCCAGTGGTCGGCAAACTGCAGCTCAGCAAAACGCAGCTCTTCCACAAAATACCGACTTCTGCGCATGGGTCACGAAGTTTCAATCGTACTGTACGTGCGCGCCCACACATGGTATTTTGTGTAAGAACCACACTGAAAGGGCCAAAGAGCCACATGTGGCTTGCGAGCTGCGGTTTGCCGACCATGGGGCTAGGGCCTAGCGGCTAGGTAAAGAACTTTGTTGACATGAAAACAGAAGCATGACCCATAAAAGAAAAAAGATGATACATTGGACCTCATCAAAATTAAAAGATCCTGTAAAGGGAGGGAAGGCAAGTTACAGACTGGGAGGAAATATTTGCAAAGCACATATATAACAAGGGAGCACCATCCAGGATATAAGAAGAACTCTCAAAAATCAACAGGAAAAAAAGCAGGACAACTAGAAAATGGGCAGAAGACATGAACAGACATTTCACCAAAGAGGATATAAGAATGGCAAATAGTATGGCTGCTGTGGCTCAGTGGTTGAGCATCAACTCATGAACCAGAAAGTTATGGTTCAATTCCAGGTCAGGGCACATGCCCCGGTTGCGGATTGATCCCCATTGGAGGACGTACAGGAGGCAGCTGATAAATGTTTCTCTAGCATTGATATTTCTATCTCTCAATCCCTCTCCCTTCCTCTCTCTCTATAATCAATAAAAACATATTTAATTTTTTAAAAAAAGGATGACAAATAAGAACACAAAAAGATGTTCAACATCATGAGCTATCAGGCATTGCAAATTAAAACCATAATAAGATATAGCCAGAACCTGTAAACATATCAAGAAAATGTAAAATAATATTAGTCATGACAATACCAAATGCTGGTGAGGATGTGAGGAAACTGGGTTACTCATACATTGCCAGTGGGAATGTAAAATAGTACAAGCTCTCCAGAAAACAAATTGGTGGTGTCCTATAAACTAAATATGTAATTACCATCTGATCCGTAATTGTGCTCTCAGGCATTTATTCCAGGGAGATGAAGACTTTATGTTCACACAAAAACCTGTACATGAATGTTCATAATGGCTCTACTCATAAGACCCCCAAACAGTCCAGCTGTTCTTCAGCAGGTGACTGGTTAAACGCACTGTGCTATGCCTACACCATGGAACAAAAGGAGTGAACTACTCAGCAATGAAAGGAACGAGCACACACAACTTGGATAAATCTGCAGGGAATTATGCTAAGTGAAAAAAAAAAGCCAGTCCTAAAAGCTGCACACTGTATAATTCCATTTACATGACAAATTTTTTAAAAATATATTTCTTTATTGATTTCAGAGAGGATGGGAGAAGGAGAGAGATGGAAACATCAATGATGAGAGAATCAGTGATCGGCTTCCCCCTACACACCCCCCACTGGGGATCGAGCCCGCAACCCAGGCATGTGCCCTTGGCCGGAATCGAATCTGGGACCCCTCAGTCTGCAGGCTGACGCTCTATCCCCTGAGCCAAGTCGGCCAGGGCTACATGACAAATTTTTGAAATGACAAAATTTTAGGAATGGAGAACAGGTTAGCGGTCACTGGGGTTTTAGGAATGGATGGGGGTGAGAGGGAGGTGAATGTGGTTATAAGATCCTTAAGGTGCTAGGACCGTTAGATATCATAAGATACACTATAGTTCTTCACAATGTTGATCATTGGAGGAAAGTGAGTAAAAGTACACACAGTACCTCTTCCTCTATATATATTTTTTAAAGCTACATATGAATCTACAACCATTCCAAAAAACTTCAATAAAAAAATATAGAGGGTCTTCTTTTGGGGAAAAAAGCTATCATCATCCTAATAATAGAGAAACATGGTAATTAACTGTAACTTCGCTACCCTTCCCATTGGCTAATCAGTGAGATATGCAAATTCACTGCCAACCAAGATGGCGGCCGTCAGCCAGGCAGCTGAAGCGAACAGAAGGCTTGCTTGCTCCAGTGATAGAGGAAGCCAAGGTTCCACGCCTACCACTGCCAGCCTCTGAGCTTGCACTCTAAGCAACTATGCTGCAATTATAAAAGCTAAACAATCCCCAGAAACCTGCTTTCAGCTGTCAGAGCTGGAGCAAGCAGGACCGCAACAGTGTTACAATTATAGAACCCAAACAAACCCACTTACCTGCTTTCAGCAGCCAAGGTCTCAGAGCTGGAGCCAAGCCTCAGAGCTACAGCCAGCTCTCAGCTCCAGGGACAGCGATAGAAGGTAAATAAATCCCAGAATAAAAAAAAAAAGGAGAGGTTGGGAGCTCCAGTCACCCACCAGCCTGAAAACGGCCCTCAGCCCCTCACCCAGACTGGCCAGGCACCCCAGTGGGGACCCCCACCCTGAAGAGGGTGTGACCAGCTGCAAACAGCCATCAGCCCCTCACCCAGGCTGGCCAGGCACCCAAGTGGGACCCCCACCCTGATCCGGGAAGGGCAAACCAGCCGGCCCCCACCCATGCACCAGGCCTCAATCCTATATAGTAAAAGGGTAATATGCAAACTGACCCTAACAGCAGAAAGACTGGGAATGACTGGTCACTATGACACACACTGACCACGAGGGGGCAGACGCTCAATGCAGGAGCTGCCCTCTGGTGGTCAATGCACTCCCACATGGGGGAGCTCTGCTCAGCCATAAGCCAGGCTGATGGCTGCCAGTACAGCAGTGGTGGTGGGAGCCTCTCCTGCCTCCTCAGCAGCGCTAAGGATGTCCGACTGCAGTTTAGGCCTGCTCCCTGCTGGCAAGTGGACATTCCCTGAGGGCTGCCGGGCTGCCAGAGGGATGTTTGATTGCCATCTTAGGCCCAATCCCCTGGGGAGCGGGCCTAAGCCAGCAGGTGGTCATCCCCTGAGGGGTCCCAGACTGCAAGAGGGCACAGGCCAGGCTGAGGGACCACCCCCCCCCCAAGTGCACAAATTTTTGTGCACCGGGCCTCTAGTCCTATCTAATAATAGACAAACATGGTAATTAACCATAACTTCGCTACCCTTCCCATTGGCTAATCAGCAGGATATGCAAATTAACTGCCAACAAAGATGGCGGCCGGCAGCCACGCAGCTGAAGTGAGCAGGAGGCTTGCTTGCTCCAATGATGGAGGAAACCAAGGTTCCCCGCCTGGCTCAGCCCAGCTCTGACCTCCGGATGCAACAATGTTGCAATTATAGAAGCTAAACAAACTCCAGATACCTGCTTTCAGCCAGCCGGGGCCTCAGAGCTGGAGCCGACTCTCAGCTCCAGTGACAGCTATAGAAGGTAAATAAATCCCAGAAAGAAAGAAAAAAAAAGAGGCTGGGAGCTTCAGTCACCCGCCAGCCTGAAAACGGCCCTCAGCCCCTCACCCAGACTGGCCAGGCACCCCAGTGGGGACCCCAACCCTGAAGGGGATGTGGCCAGCTGCAAACAGCCATCAGCCTGTCATCCAGGCTGGCCAGGCACCCCAGTGCTGACCCGCACCCTGAAGGGGGTGTGACCAGCTGCAAACAGCCATAAGCCCATCATCTAGGCTGGCCAGGCACACCAGTGGGGACCCCCACCCTGAAGGGGGTGTGACCAGCTGCAAACAGCCATCAGCCCCTCACCCAGGCTGGCCAGGCACCCAAGCGGGACCGCCACCCTGATCCTGGACACCCTTCAGAGCAAACCAGCTGGCCCCTTCCCATGCACCAGGCCTCAATCCTATGTAGTAAAAGGGTAATATGCAAACTGACCCTAATAGCAGAAAGACTGGGAATGACTGGTTACTATGACACACACTGACCACCAGGGGGCAGATGTTCAATGCAGGAGCTGCCCTCTGGTGGTCAGTGCACTCTCACGGCGGGAGCTCTGCTCAGCCACAAGCCAGGCTGATGGCTGCCAGTACAGCAGTGGTGGTGTTAGCCTTTCCTGCCTCCTCAGCAGCACTAAGGATGTCTGACTGCAGCTTAGGCCTGCTCCCCGCTGGCAAGTGGACATCCCCCGAGGGCTGCCGGGCTGCCAGAGGGATGTCTGATTGCCATCTTAGGCCCAATCCCCCGGGGAGCAGGCCTAAGCCAGCAAGTGGTCACCCCAGAGGGGTCCCAGACTGCAAAACGGCACAGGCTGGGCTGAGGGACCCCCTACCCCTGAGTGCACAAATTTTTGTGCACTGGGCCTCTAGTATATAATAAAAGGATAATATGCAAATCGACTGAATGGCAGAACAACCGGTTGCTATGATGTACACTGATCACCAGGAGGCAGACGCTCAACACAGGAGCTGCCCCCAGCCCACAGGCCCTGATTGCCTATCGGGGCCTGCTGGCAAACCTCTGGGTCCCTTCCCCCAACCAGCAGGCTCAAGTCGCCAGATGGGGAACGGGGAACCGCCGGGGGTGGGTGGCGGCAGGCCAAGGCCCCCACCCCACTGGTCGCCCCACACACAGATTGAGACGGGCAGGGGTGGGGCTAGTGAGCGGGCAGGAACAGCTAACCTCTCAGTCCTCCCCACGGCCAGCAGGCTCTGATCACCTGATGGCGAATGGGGAACTGGGGGTGGGTGGCGGTAAGGGGACAGGGCCAGCTGCTGGCAGCCGGAGAAGATGGCCCTGATCACAGGCCAGGCCTAGGGACCGTACCCCTGCACGAATTTGTGTACTGGGCTTCTAGTTTTTTCTATAAGAAGGAATGTCTCTTGGACTATATACTGGTGGACACTAATTTATTCTTACATCTGCATAAATAGCAGCACAGGCTGGCTTGACCTCTTTCTTCTCAGATATCAGTGCTATTGCTGAGCCATCCTGGTTGGAACTGTGGGGCATCTGGCCTGTGAGTATCCCCGGAGGCAGCCAGGTGTTTTTTCTTCCCCGTGGAACCATCGCGGCGGCTGAATATGTATTGGATTCTTGCCTTTGGGCCAGTTTGTGCTCAGGTGCCAGGTGTGTGCAGCTGCCTACAAGTTACAAATAGCTTCCCAACTGGCGAGACAGAGGGAGGGCACTACTGGGAAAGTCCCAGGCAAGACAGCTAAGGCGACGTCACCTGGAGTATGTGGAGTCGCCCTGTGCTCTGGTTCTGCAGCCAGGCCGCCTGGGTTTGAACTTCAGCTCTATTACTCACCAGCCTGTGTGGCCTGGGACCCATCACTTAACTCCTCAGTGTCATGTGTCCTCATCAGCAAGATGGGAATAATCATAGCACCTGCCTTTTGGGATGCAGGGAAGTTTAATTGAATTAACATGGGCCAGGGGCTTATCCTGGGCTCATCCTCAGTGAGATGATGCAAGAGGGTATTACATTATTTTCTCATAAAGTTGTCCCAAGGGTTAAGTAAGTGACTCGTGTGGATGAAGCCTTTAGCACAGCACCTGCCCTGAGGTGACTGCTCCCTACATGGTGGTTCACTATTATTAATGGCTGGATAATACCTTGAGAGATTAGTGGATGCTTTCCTCTTCCCCAACATTTTTCCTTTCTTCTTTCCCTCTACTCATTGCTTCAAGGGAGTCAGGATTACTACAAATACTTCCTTGTGTGTCTTTTGTCTTTAAAAGTATAGGCCTGATGTGGGGAGAGACAAAGTATTAGGGGAGCAGGAAAGAAATGGGGCTTCCATCCTCCTCTCCACAAGGCTGATGGCCCTGCCTAGCTGACTCTGCAGAAGGGGGAGGAGGAAGTGATAGAGGAGGAGGAGAAGGAGGAAGAGGAGGAGGCGGAGGCGGAGGGAGAGCAGGGGAGGGGGATGAGCCTGAGCATCCGGACCCCAACGCCCCACCCCAAAGCCTCGCCCCCTCTTAGAAACCATTGTTCAGAACATCCACGACTTCAGGAGTGGAAGAAACAATCTGAACCTTATGACTCTGGGGGTGGGGGAGCCCCAAGACAGGATGGAGGTTAAGGTTCCTCAGGGTCAGAGATGGAATTGTTATAGAGAACAAAGAAGAAGATGCTTTCTGGGCACTCGAGCTACATCATAGCTGTGCCCACAATGCTGGTGATCACAACGCAGAGATCCTGCCCTGGGCTGAGGGCTCGCCTCCCTCCTCCCCGTCGCCCTCCTCTCTTTACTCAAAGGCCCAGGAGTCCATGGCAGCCCCAGCCCTTACCCCTTCCTGCATGCCCCCTGGGAGACTGACACAGCGCTGTCAGCGACAAAGCCAGACATGCCGCCCGAGGACAAGCCCACCTCTCAGTGGATGTGCATAGCTGTCAGGGAGCGGCTCTTCTTCCACCCACTCAGCTTTTAAAACACTGAAGTGCCACCCTCCCTAATTACCCAATTCAGTGGTTCACACAAAGGATCTGCCACTTTCTGAGGATTTCTGACATCCCTAATTCCCCAGGCCTCTCCTCTCTGACAGAGGCATCTGGGGTAGGGGGCGGGGTGGCGGGGAGGGCGCAGGCAGTTAATTGGAGAGGCGGGGGCACGGTGAGAACTGAGGTTGCACTCGCTCTGGAGTCATGAACAGACACCACGGCTGGGATGAGTTCGGGGGGTCATTTGTGCAACCCACTCACCTAACAGAGGGAGAAACTGAGGCAGAAAGGGAGGCGACTGGAATCGGCCTGTGTGGGACTGGAATCCGGGCATTCATTTATTCATTCACTCATCCATTCACTCTGTTCAAAGCATCCATTTGCCAGACACTGTTCCAACTTGGAATATAGGAATGAACACACATTCATGGTACTTACAGTCTCGCAGAGGGTTAGGAAGTAAGCAGATATTCTGATGGTAAGTTCTCTATGGAAAACCATGGGCGGGAAAGGAGGAGAGAGAGATGGAGAAGGCATTGCTTATTGAACGGTCAGAAAAGGCCTCAGTGCTGAGATGAGATCACAGCAGAAGCCCATGTGAGGAAGTGGATAGAGCCATGTGGGTGGGAGTTCCTGGCACAAGTGGGATTTTTTAAAAAATCACGTGCAAAGGCCCTGCGGTAGGAACATACTAGTGTGCTTGGATTATTCCCAAGGCCACTTGGAAGGCAGTGTGGCTGGAGCCCGGTGTGTTGGGGTGAAGGGAGCAGAACAAGACCAGGTTAGAGAAGGCACTGAGGTTGGATGCTAGGGACGCTTACAGGCCATGCAAGGGCCCCTGGCTCTTATGAGATGAAAACCAAAGGGTTTAAAGCAGAGCCGTCCTGTACCTGGCATTTCATTGCTCTGCACTCAGAGCAATTATTATACTTTGGGTAATAAAAAATCCATTTAGATCAGTGTCTCATCCTTGGCCTTGCTGACATTTGGGGCTGGATCATTTCTTGGGGGGTCTTTTCTGTGCACTGCGGGATGTTCAGCAGCCCCCCTGGTCTCCACCCACTACCAGCCGTGGGCAAACTATGGCCCGGGGGCCGGATCTGGCCCCTTTGAAATGAATAAAACTAAAAAAAAAAAAGACTGTACCCTTTTATGTAATGATGTTTACTTTGAATTTATATTAGTTCACACAAACACTCCATCCATGCTTTTGTTCCGGCCCTCCGGTCCAGTTTAAGAACCCATTGTGGTCCTTGAGTCAAAAAGTTTGCCCACCCCTGCCTAGACCCCAGGAGCAGCTCTCCAACGGTAACAGCCAAAAATATCCGCACACTCTGTCCATTGTCCCTTGAGAACAAGGGACCTTTGGACAGTAGAGAACCACTATTTTAGAACAACACATGCCCTTCAGAGAGAAGAAGCAATCCTGTTTTTTTACCCCTTGCTGCAATTTTGGGCAGGTTTTGGGTTTGGGGCGGTTGCTCCCCCAAACATAGAGCCAGATCAGCAGAACTGATCTCTCCAGGGCACAGAGCCCCGAATCTGCATAGATAGCAGCGTCTGGGCGAGGCTTCTCCCAGCCCCATGGTCCCTGTGGCCCCTCTGTGGTTGTTGCACCTGTGCTATCATTAGTCCTGTGTTTCCTTAAATTGGCCCCTCCCTCTTCCTGAAATATTGATTCTAAATCAGGAACCTGTACCAGGAGCTCTCAAATTGGGGATCAAAGGGGCAGGAACCAGGGGGTATCCTGAGAACAGGTGTGCCGCCCGGGGTGGGGTCTGAGTCACATTCCGATGAGTTCCCAGAACGCTGCCAGCTTGACTCCCAAAGCGCACATCACTTCCAGAAATGGAAACGCTCCTCTGAGCACAGAAAGTAGTTATAAAAAGCAAGGACAAAGCCATGCTAAATTGCAGGGAGCTGCTGTTGGCTGCCAGAACTTGGAGTCTGAGATGGGTCCCCTCGGGGGGCTAAAAGGGGACATTAGCAAAGATTAAGAAGGCATCAAAGGCACACGTGAGGATCCTACTGCTATTCCCTCCTTGAGGGCCACCAGAAGGAGCCAAAGGGAATGGAACGTTCTCATTGTGTTATGTAATGGTACTTAATACCTGATCTGTGTCCCATCAAAAATCATCCCAAATACCTTCTTGAATACCTCGCAGACCCTCACACCCTGAGAAATGCTGCTCTTGTCCAATTCTTCCCATTGAAGAGCCAGGACTCTAGAGGCATCACAGCTCATTGCTCCATGAGGGGCTGATGAAAACTGTGAGCAGCTCTAGGGTCTCCCGTCTGCCACTCCTTTGGGGTCCTGAGACTCCCTGAGGCTCCCCACCCCATCACTCCCCCCTGCATTCCCAGCCCACTACACTAGGCCCGGGTTCCTCAGGCTGGGAAGTCACCACCCTCCACACTGCCCTGCAGATTCCTGCTCCTCTGCCAGCTGGGGGTGGTGGGTGGGGCGGGTAGGGGGGGTGGGGTAGGGGAGGTGGGAGTAGGGGGTGTGGCCTGGTCTCAGGTCCTGCCACAGGGAGGAAGTCAATTTTGATGTTGAGATGACAATCACTTAGCCAGGGAGATGCAAACATTGATAGCAGGCATTAAAGCATTTTAACACTTGACCTTTATGTGCCAAGCTAAATAAACAGCACTGCTTATGATGGCTCAGATGGTAACTTCTTGCCTTTCAGAGAGGAATGTCTGTTGGAAGAAAGAAGTCCCAGTTCCTAGAGAGAGGATGTGGGTGGGGCTAATTGGACACTTTTCAGGAGTTCCTTGGACCAATGCCACATTACAGTCTGGGTTCAAGTCCCAGCTGCACTCCTGCGCCTGTGTATGTGACCATGGGACATAACCTCCCTGCACCCCAATCTCTTCATCGTGAAACTTACCTGAAAGAATGTGAGGATTAAATGGGGTAATACATATAAAGCCCGGCATATAGTAAATGCTCGGTTAACTAGCTTTTATGGTGTTAGAGCTTCTCCACAATCACTAGTCACACTGAATGAATGCCTCCTCTCTCGGAAGAAAAAGAAGGAAATGAGAAAATAGCAAGTGCTGGCGGTTGCTGTCGAGAGGGTTACGTTGCAGTCCGATGGTGGCCCGTCCATACCCACCTCTCTTGGCTGAGGTCCTGCTGGACCTTCTGTGTCTTTGCTCCAGGCCCTTCTCTAACTTCCCTTGCAGTTCAGAATGCGCAGCTGAGCCTCTTTAGGAAACAGCAGCTGTTTTTCTCCTCTCCCTTGGTGTTCTCCCCTCTCATAATAAGCAGCGGCTTTGCAGTTGTTCCCAGAAGCTGGAGGCTGTTTCCAAGGCCAAAGGTGAGCGTACAGTCACCTGGTTGCCATGGAAACCGGAGCATTGTCATGCTCTCTCCAGAATGATGTGACAGGGCCCTGAGTCTATGTCTCTCCATTTTAAACTAATCTCCCCCACAGTTCCCTGGAGGAACATTACCAGCCATCAGAGGGGACAGAGGGGCTGGGCTCTCACCCTGACCCCGAGGTCAGGAAGGGGTCTCTGTGGGAGCACCTTCCTCCCGGGCTGGCCTGTGAAAACCACATATGCCTCCAGCGTTCTCCCGAGACTCCGACCTTCTCCAGAGCCATGGGGCCTATGGAGGGCCCAGCCTCCAGCTTACAAGAAAATTGCCTGAGATACTCGCTCCCTTTCAGATGCCTGCACTCTGGCACGAGACCGATTCATGGGTCAGAGGCAGCCAAGAGAAGTCTGCGTTCCTGACCATCCCCTTCCCAGGTGATTGATTATAGGTGGCACGTTGAGAAGCACAGGTGTAGGAAGAAGGAGTGAAGAACCTGAGCTGCAGCGGTCCTGAGTTTTAGCCCCATTCTGCATTTAATTTGCTTTATCATCTTGACCAAGGCCTCACTGGCCTTAACAATAGAATTGAGTCACATTCCAACTTCCCAATGGTACTCACGTGACATCAATCCTCCTGCTCTTAAAAATGGGGGTTTTAAAGCCAAACAGTGTTGGAAGCAATGTTTACGCAAGCCCTTTCTAGGACACACATAAATTGCTTTAGCATACTAAAGGCTCTGATAAGTCCTGCAGTGAAACAGTCTACATGATTTTTTTTCAACCCAACCTCCTCCTAACTCTTGTGCCCGCAGAACCCTTTTTTACTCTTTTACATTACTTGTTAACAACTGTCTCCTACGATATCTAACTTGGTAAATGGCAGGCTAGAAAATATTAGCAAAAGTAATTAATTTTAACTGAGTCTTTACTATGTGTCAACTTCTTGACATACAACTCATTAAAACATATAACTCCTCTGCCCGAAGCAACACAACTAGGAAACTGAGGAACCTGGATGCCTACCTAAGCATTCTGATATTGACCTTAAGTTATGCTGGGAGCTGCTCTAACACTGGCAAGTGCAGAAACCGTGACAGTGGGGCCTCTACTCCCGCACCGATCACAGATAAAGCAGCTTTCTGGACTCAGGAAACACGAGCAGACATTAGTTTGGAAGAACAAACTTAGCACAGTGTGTGAAAACAGATTGCACAGGGGGAAATCTGGACCCTGAAGTCGCAAGTGCCAAGCTCGTAACTACAAAGCAAAACCCCCAACTTCGGCGCTGTCAGCACACTCGGTTTTTCCCTTCCCTATCACATTAGCTTTTGAGTAATGGAGTGGCCAGGCACCCAGCTCCGTGATGTATTACATTAATGCATTATCAGAACCAGCTGTTGCTCTAATGATAACGAAAGAAGGATGGAGGGCGTGGGTGATGTATTGCCCAACGCGCTGCGATGGAGGAACAAAGCAGATCCTGGGCAGGATAGCGATGCAGTGGGAAGTCGAGATGGATGTATCAGGGGCTTCCTGAGCCGGCCTCAGGGAAGCGGAGTCGGCCTGGCTGTTGGAATTTATCAACATAATTATGTGTCATGATTTATTAAGTACTAAACAGCAGAGGCATCAAAGGCACATTGTTGTTGTTTGGGAAGGAAAGAGAACTTCGTTGTGGTTTTGGTTTTCACTTTTAAATGAACGATGGAGCCTTTATGTAAAGGTAAGATGTGAGCTGAGGCAAATCACCTTGAACCAGGTACGCCCCTTCCCATGAGCAGAAGTAAGCCCTTACCAAGTTACTGGCCACACCTACCAACACTTGCCCCTCCTCTGCTGTTGTCACTGCATCAGGGACCAGTGAGAGGCTGAGAGTTCATTGGGACTTAGCATATCAGAGGGAGATGCATAGTCCTAGGGCAGTGGTCTGCAAACCGTGGCTCGAGAGCCACATGAGGCTCTTTGGCCCGTTGAGTGTGGCTCTTCCACAAAATACCACGTGCGGGCGCGCACATACAGTGCGAAGTTGACTTAAAACTTTAAGTAAAGTTTATTAAGTTAATTTTAGGGAAAGTTGTGGAGTGAAAGAAGATGTAGTGTCGAGGATTGAGAAAGGTATGTTGAGATGGTTTGGACATATAGAGAGGATGGACGAAAGGAGATAGACGAAACAAGTATACAAGACGAGTGTGGATGGGAGAGTTGGAAGGGGTCAACCTCAGTGAACGTACCTCAATCAGATTGAGGACGTTTTTTAGCAAAGGCCAGCTTAGGAGTACCCTAATTAAGTTAATAACAATGCACCTACCTATATAGTTTAAGTTTAAAAAATTTGGCTCTCAAAAGAAATTTCAATCGTTGTACTGTTGATATTTGGCTCTGTTGACTAATGAGTTTGCCGACCATTGTCCTAGGGACAAAACGAAGGGCATACTCTATTCTTGCCACTGGGCTAAGCCTTCATATCATTATCTGTTGTCACCTGCCTTAGAACTCTGTGAGGTAGGGGCTACTCTCATCCCATTTTACAAGTGAGGAAATTAGGCACTAGAGTTAACCCAATTCAATCCAAGGTTTCACAATAAGCAGTTGAGCTGATGATTGAAATGCAAGTCCACGTGAGCCAGGAGTCCGTGGTCTTCATTCATCCACTCGTCCATCTATTCATTGAGTATTTACTGAGTCCTACTAAGTGTAAAGTACAGTAGGGCCTTGACTTACCTTAATTCGTTTGGAGACCGAGCTCCTTAAGGAGCTCGTTAAGGAGCTCGTTAACTCAAATTACTCTGTCAACTCAATGCAAAAAATCAGCAGAGAGAAAGCTGGTATCTCAAAAACTCGTTAGTTGGGACACTCGTAAGTCAAGGCCCCACTGTACTTATTAGGAGATGCAGTGATGACTGAGACTGTAAATGCCCATGTGTATGGAATGTGATTCTAGTGGGAACTCTGGTTAAAATACTTAAGTAACTCACCCATGGCCTCTGGGCTATTGCATTAGCAGCAGAGTATAACTTATGATGCTGTTTAAACTCACTGCTTTCCTGAGAACACAATGATACTATATCATAATAAAGTTAACACCCAGGATGACAGATAATTTGGCACCAGAGGAAAAAGACTAAGTTGCATCCTTGAAACCTCTGAGATGAGAGTGCGAGCCAAGCACTTCTTATTTCTCCACCCCATGTCTCTTTGTAAGAACCCCAAGGCTTCCTTTTTCTGAGGACAACTTCCCAACATTACGTCATTTCCTCTCACAGGATGAGGCCTACTGGGTGAGCCTTAATTGCCTTGGCTCAGAATCAGTTCTGAGAGATATATCCCCTGGGCTTTATTCATTATCATACAAATTCCTTGAGGACTGGTATTCAGTATGCCTGATTCACTGCTTTATCGCCAGAGCCTATACTGTGCCTAGCACGTAGTAGGCCCTCACTAAATGCATTCACTGGTGCACAGCTGGACAGTGGAATAAAGAGAATCAATACATAAAAGAGAAAAGTAAATCATCATGTCATCTCAGGCAACAAACCTCCTTTGGTACAGACCAGGGGTCAGCAAACTGAGGCTCGCGAGCCACATGCGGCTCTTTGGCCCCTTGAGTGTGGCTCTTCCTAAGCCTTAGGAGTACCCTAATTAAGTTAATAACAATGTACCTACCTATATAGTTTAAGTTTAAAAAATTTGGCTCTCAAAAGAAATTTCAATCATTGTACTGTTGATATTTGACTCTGTTGACTAATGAGTTTGCTGACCACTGGTATAGACACTTAGTTAGCAAACCAGAATGAATACGGGGTGTCCCAAAAAATGTGTATACATACTTTAATAGCTGATAACTCAGTTTTTTAAAAAATATATTTTTATTGATTTCAGATGGGAAGGGAGAGGAGGAGAGAGAGATAGAAACATCAATGATGAGAGAGAATCATTTATTGGCTGCCTCCCTCAAGCCCCACACTGGGGATTGAGCCCACAACCTGGGCATGTGCTCCTGACCGGAATCAAACCTGGGACCCTTCAGTCTGCAGGCCTACACTCTATCCACTGAACCAGATCGGCCAGGGCTAATAACTCAGTTTTGAAAATGAAATATATTTTAATGAACACTGCCTTTATAATTATTCAGTGTGTGTATACCTTTTGGGAGGATGTCTCCTTGTGGGATGAGAGGGTTCTGAAAAAAACAGCTGGGTATAAACAAATCTAGACAAGTGGTTTAGGGTACATTGAAAACATATGCTTGATAACAGGACTATTCTTGCATGTTATGGTCCAACCATTTCTAAGAGAGAATGAGAAATGAATACTCTGTAATGTGAGTGCTGACTGCAGGCTTATCTTGCTGTTGTAATGAAAATGTGGCTACAGAGTCATGGACACCAAGTTTTTGCTGTTATTATTGTCTTTTCAGTCAATTTGGGTCCTTTCTCCAAAACAAGGAAAAAGCTCTATTAACACCATGATTTTAAATACGTGAGCCAAGTTCTAATCCTGCTTTAGCTCTTATTACAATCTGGTAGGTAGTAATTGGACTTGGTTGGTTTCAGGTCTGTATTCCCTATAGACCAGTGCTGGCGAACCTTTTGAGCTCGGCATGTCAGCATTTTGAAAAACCCTAAGTTAACTCTGGTGCCATGTCACATATAGAAATTTTTTGATATTTGCAACCATAGTAAAACAAAGACTTATATTTTTGATATTTATTTTATATATTTAAATGTCATTTAACAAAGAAAAATCAACCAAAGAAAGAGTTTGCATGTCACCTCTGACACGCATGTCATAGGTTTGCCATCACTGCTATAGACTATCAAATTACTCAGGGACCAGGCTTCTATCTTAATTATACTTGGGCAGCTCATTGGACAAGGCTGGCATTATGATAAGTGTGTATAAGTGTCTGTGTTAAACCAAGAATGTTCATTAGTCATAGAAGCAATATAATATGATAATTAAGAGAGTGGTCTCCTTGGTTTTAATCCCAGATGAGTGGCCACGACCAGGCCACTTACCCTCTGGAGTTCCAGGTTCTCCAGCAGAAATGTGCTCTGAACATTGTTTGAGACTCTGGAAATACGGTGGGAGCAGTAGCAGCATAGTTTCTGATGTTTCCAAAATAAAAGTAAAACACAGACGTTTTTAACAAATAATCACGTGGCTATGTGAATGTCAAAATATAAGCAAGTGGGGAGAACATATTTGCCAATGCTATCTCTGATAGGGTTTAATCTCCAAAATTTACAGGGAACTCATACAACTTAACAAAAGGAACATAAACAATACAATAAAAGAAATGGGCAAAGGACCTAAATAGATACTTTTCAAAAGAGGACATACAGAAGGCCAAGAGGCATATAAAAACATGCTCAAAGTCACTGATCATCTGAGAGATGCAAATCAAAACAACAATGTGGTGCCATCTCACACCTGTCAGACTGGCTATCATCAACAAATCAACAAACAACAAGTGCTGGTGAGGTTGTGGAGAAGAAGGAACCCTCGTGCACTGCTGGTGGGAATGCAGACTGCTGCAGCCACTGTGGAGAACAGTATGGAGTTTCCTCAAAACTAAAAATGGAACTCCCATTTGACCCAGTGACCCCACTTCTAGGAATATATCCCAAGAAACTAGAAACACCAATCAAAAAGGATATATGCACCCATATTCATAGCAGCACAATTCACCATAGCTAAGATTTGGAAACAGCCTAAGTGCCCATCAACAGATGAGTGGATTAGAAAACTGTGGTACATCTACTCAATGGAATACTATGCTGCTGTAACAAAGAAGGAATTTTTACCACTTGCAACAGCATCGATGGACCTGGAGAGTATTATGCTAAGTGAAATTACCCAGTCGGAGAAAGATAAATATCACATGATCTCACTCATTTGTGGAATATAATGAACAACATAAACTGATGAACAAAAATAGATCCAGAGACAAAGAAACAACAAACAAACTGTCCAACCTCAGAGGTAAGTCAGGGGAGGGTGTGTGTGTAGGGGGGGGGGGGGGTGGGGAGGCGGGTATGAGATCAACCAAAGGACTTGTATGCATGCATATTAGCATAACCAATGAACATGGACACTGGGGCAGTGGGGGCTTGTCCTGGGTGGTGGGAGTGGCCGAGGAGGGGTCGATTGGGAAAAAAGGAGACATATATAATACTTTAAACAATAATTTTTTAAAAAGTGAGAGAGGGTACTGGGACATCACAGAGAGTAAGCCATGGTTTTTACACTGCATGGAGGGGGAAAAACAGCAGAAGAGGGAGCTCTGTGGACTTAGAAAAGCCACATGAAAAGGACTCTTTTTAAAATCTCATGAAATATAATCTCACATAAAAACGAGCAACAGACAAGAATCATAGTTGTATCGCATACAAATTTGTTTAAAAAAATGGTAAGTTAAGGAGCAGAATACAATCCTTAAAGGTAACAAAAGCATTCGAGATAGATATTGTCAAAAATAAGATCAACATTGTGACATCCTATTTCAAAACATGCCCCAAGGCATTAAGAAAGTGATATAAGATATGGAAAACAACATAAATCAATGTGAGAAAAGTTTAGAAATGAGGTGACAAAATTCACGAATCATAAGTAAAGGGAAAGTTTATTTTAGTAATGAAGAATAAGCTAGAAAAAAACACATTGGCAGATAAACATGAAAATAATAGAAAGAGAAAAAAGAAGAACATAAATAGTATACTCAGAATGGGTGAATTTTATGGTGTGTAAATAACCCTGTTATAAAGAGAAATAAAGAGATAAAAAGGATTCAAGAGAAAATGATAGATGATAAAGATAGGCAAGGAAGACCCAAAATATGAATAACCAAGACCTGGAAAAAGAAAAATAATCAAAAGAAAAGAACAAATACGAAAAATTCTATTTTAAGAAAACATTCTTAAAATTTAAAAGAAAATGAAGTCATACATTAAAAGAGTAAATGATGTACATGAAAATAATGTCTAGATAGCCAACATTTTAGTAAAATCACTAGACTTTAAAAAATAATCCTTTAGGCATCTATGCAGGAAGAAGGCATGATTTATAAGGGAAAGAAAATTAGATTATTTTCATACAGTTTGATGGAATCACTTAAATCAGAAGAAATAGGGTAATAATATTTAAGATACTGAAAGAAAAAGAATGTGAGCCAAGTATCGCATCTCCAACACCAGTGACCTTCATGTAAAGAGTGCAGGCAGATCGTAAGCAATGGCAATAACTCAGGGAATATAATCCTCCCAAAGGAATTTACTGGGGAGTGAGCTTCAGATAATCAAAATCACTGGACAGATATTGACATAAGGACTGGTAATGAGCATTAATTATACACTGACTTGTAGAACGAAGACAAAACGGGGGTTAAAAGGGCAAAGTTACCATACCTAACACTATTTGATCTGACTATAGATCTAGCAAAGTCATTAAGAGAGACAATAGGGAGAATATATGCAAGAAAAATTTAAAAAACATATTTTCAGATATCAAAATTGATGGTGGTATTAACAGTATTTTGATCCTGCGACTGTGGTGTGCATATTGTGGGACAAAGTAAATGGATATAATATTGGGTCCTTCGTGACCAAGATCCTTGGTGTGGAAGAAATGGAAGACAGGTGTGAGAGAGGGGAGATTATTTAAAATCCCAGTAGTAGAGAATGTGAGTGGGAAGCATCACTATGAATGAACCTCTGAGGTAGTTTACCCTTTCAACTTTAAGTTTTGTGTGCTCCTTACTTTATCTGCTGTAAAGACCTAGAAATGATGAATAACCCAGTAATAATAACCATCCCTAGCACTTAGATTATGGTCTTGCAATACCATTCCTCACTCAAAGAAGCAAGGGCTTCTTGGAGAAGTTACTGATTCCAATAGTGGGCTAAGAAACTTGTACTTAAAATGAGCCTGGAACATCCTGTCCTACCTGCAAGGAAGCCATCAGGGACTACTAGGCTCCTAACCAAGAGGACTGGAGAGCCAAGTCATGGTACATAATGTATACACTTTATAAAGAAACACTCAGAGATTGGGGTGTGCTCATTTTTATGAGTTAGTAGATCTAAAAAGCTTTAAGACCGCAGGGGCTGGAAAATGTTTGTGCAAAGGGCCAAATGGTAACAGTTTTTGGCTTTGTGAGCCAGATAGCCTCAGACTCAACTCCTCAACTCCTCTGCTTTAGTGTGAGAACACCAGAGACAAGAGATAAATGAGTGGGCTTGGCAGTGTTCCCATCAAACTTAATTCACAAAAACAGGGACAGCTGGATTTGGATAAGGGCTCGAGCTTGTCGGCTCTGGGTTTAGTGCAAGAGAAACAATTCACCGAGTCATTTGAGCCAATATTAGACGAGAAAACGAATCTTCGGGGATTTGAGTCAGAACTCTGGCTGCATTTGGAGAGGAGATAGTGGTGGTTAAGTGGCCGCATGAACTGGGCTTCTAGGGGTTTGTTTATGCTCTAGTTCCTGATCTGGTGGTCGTTTCATTTGTGAACATTCACTTGTGAAAATTCACTGAGCAGGAGCTCAATGTACAATGGGTGCATTTTTCTCATAAATTAAATATCAGTAAAATAGAGTAAATTTCCAAAAACATAAAACCATATTGTCAAATGTGCGCTCCCATATATTGCAATGAATGACACATAGTGCGATTGTAAATGAGTAAAATATCATTCTTTTTTTATTAACACTTTCTAAATTGAGGGCTAGAGTGGAGGCAATTACCTCCCAAGCATTAGAAGCCCAAATTGAGCTTGGATCCCTGGCTGGAGTCCCAAAGGTAAGCTCTGCACAGTAAAGGAATTTCTGTCTCTAAGGGAACATACACACCATTATTATTATCTCTGAAACCCCTCACTTCTCATATTTTAGAGTCTGGATTATTGAGAAAGAAATGAGACATTTCCTAATCTGGGAGTTGGGAAACAGGCCATGCACACTATTATCACTTACAATTACTATTTATAATAGGAATCCCTTTCTATTCTCTATTAGCCACTGTTCTGAGTGCTTTAAACATAATGAAGAATGAATGAATGAGTGAATGAATGAGTGAGTGAGTGAATGAACGAACAAATGATGTGGGATTTGAAAGGGCTATTAAAGGAACCGTGGGTTTAGACCAGTGGAGGAGAAGAGGTGAAAGCATGCTAGTCTGAGAGGACAGTGAAAACAGACAAAAGATGTAGGGATGTACTAGTACATGCCACATAAAGGGAAAGTGAATAGGCATTGTGGGCAGAAAATGGAATTTAGACTAACCCTTGTAGATAAAGAGAATCCATGGAAGGCATTGGATCAGGGGGCTGGAGTGATAAAGCTTCGTTCTAGCAGCAGTACAAGATAAATATTAGACCGGAAAGAAGCGGGCATCTGAGTTAACTACTGTGACAGCTCAGCCCTGATGGGATATGGGCCTTCATAATGACTTCAGTGTAAAGACTGGGTGTGACTCAGCTCGGCCAATGATATCTCAGTGGAAGTGTGAGGTGAGACCGCTGTGAAGTCTTCTCCAAGGAGGAGATTCATTCTACTCTGTCCCTTCATTCCGCTCTCTACCTGGGATGCAGAAGTAACGGGTGGATCTCAGAGACTGTTCTGCTCCATGAGGACCAGAATCACATGCAAGAGAGTTTGGAGCAGAGAGCTGGACGCCCAGTACAGCCGGAGGCTAACCAAAAGCTGCCTGCTTCCAAACCTCTTTTGAATCAGAGGGAAACAAATATTTGCTTTATTTAAGTGATTGCTATTTGAAGTTTGTACTAGAAGTGACTTTTGCTATGTGATAGTGGCATAAGCCCTGAACAATAGAGAGGGTCTGAGAACAAGGGGAGATCTAACAAGCCCAGCAAACATGGTTGGAGGTAGGAACTGGGGACTTGTGTCCTGCCACCCAAGTTTAGATTCTGGCTATACCACTCAGTAACTTTGGAAACTTAAGCAAGAACCTTCATTTCACTGAGTGTTAAAGGCAGAATAATAGTTTCTTGGTATCCTATGCAATGCCTAGTGTAAAATACTCAGCATGCTCTTTGTACAAGTTTTAAGTGATGCAAAATAGTGTAGAAAGTAATGCGCCCAAAAAGGAGGCACAGAATCCTTGGGGCGGGGGGGGAGGGGGATTGGGGGGGCAGCAGTAAGAAGAGGATGACCACTTTCACCAGACGGTTGGGGGAAATCAGAAACGCTTCTTGGAAAAGGCTTTATTAAGCCTCTTTGCCGCCTTTCAGGACCATCCTGGGCTGTGCAGCAAAAGCACAGAAAGCGTGGCCTTCTCGGCCCTCTGGCTTCTGGCCGCCCGGGACGGGGCCTTGGACCACAAATCCAGTTTCACATCCTGTTTAATAGGCTATGGGCAACACTTCATCACCAGTCTATCAACACCATTGATCTTCATGTTCCAGGAAATGCTGTGCTGTTGGGAAGAAGAGGCTCTTGGCTTCATTTCTGCATAAAAGGGTCTGATGAAATCAAAGGGATGTTTGGCTTTTCAACACATCGGGGTTGATAAACAGTGACAGGCCGGTGCAGGAGGTGGGACTGGCGCTTGGTGACACTGCACACTCTTTCAGGGAAATCGGGCCACTTCTGAACTCCCCAAACACTGCAAGGGGAGCTGGGAGGATCAGAGACACAACCACTCTACGAATGTCACGAATCTCTGATTGACACTGAAAACGGCAAGCCAAAAGCCATGGTGAGAATGCAAATAGTGTAATGGCAAATGTAGTTATAGCTACGTTTGAGGGCTATGTTTGAAGATGACATCGTCACAGCACCGTGTTTGCTATATTTGGGTGTGATAGTTTGGGAGAAGAAGAAGAATAGCATATGAGAGAGGCATGGGGCTGGTAATACTATGAAATCACTAGATTTAAGTCACATTCTTCCACTCATTATCAATGTGAAAAAAAATGAGTTGTGTTATATGATTAGGGTTAGATGAGGTCATCCAGGTGGAGGAGGGGGGGTGGGCAGTGGTGTATGTTCCAGTCTGCAAGCCACAGGCTTAAGGAGAGCCAATTTTTCAGTTCAAATCCAAAGGCAGAAAAAAGCTGGTGCCCCAGCTCAACCAGCCAAGCAGGAGGAGTTCCCTCTTTCTCAGTCTGTTTGTTCTATTCAGTTCTTCAACTGATTAGATGAGGCCCACCCACATCAGGAAGAGCAATCTGCTCATCTCTGTCTACCAATTCAAATGTTCATCTTACTCCAAACACTCCCTGACACACACATCCAGAATGATGTGTGACCATATGTCCCGGCCCCCACAGCCCAGCCAAGCTGTCCCACAGCCCAGTCAAACTGTCCCACAGCCCAGTTAAGCTGACACATAAACATATATATCAGAGTGACTTACAGATGTGTTCCGGAAGTGGTTACTATATGACAGGTGTTCACTAACCCTTAGCTGTGGACATCTTTATCATTCTCATTATTCTCCAAAGGCTATTTCTTACTCCCGCCCTGGTTTCCAGGGCAGAGCCTCTGAGAGAGTCCAGTCAGCTCTCAGGATAAGGACCGGCGTTCTCAGGTCGATGCTTCATCAAGAGCCCCCTGACCATGAGGGGCCATTTGTTTAGAAACAGCAAGATCCTCCCTAAATTGTGGAGTCAGTGAGCCTCCTGCCCCGCCTTCCATCTGGGCATGCCCTCTTCCTCCTCAACTTTCTGGAAATCTTGGCTGAGAATCGAAGAAGCTGCAGGAGGCAAACGAAGGAAGCATTTAACCCTCTGCTGCTGCAGGTTGGCCAAGGTCCTGGCTGCAGAGATGAAGTCACAGCTCGTGGCCACGCCATCAGGCTGTGCCGAGAGTTAGGCATGAAACTGACTGCCCTACTGACTTCTGGGTCCTCGTTACCATTACGTTCCTCAGAGCTGAAAAGCTCGCCTTACCAGGCCCTTCTGGCCCAGCCTCTTTGAAGGTCATAACCCAGTTTAGTTAAGCGCAGCTTTCACAAAGGAAGCCCGAAGACGCCACCCAAGGGCATGGCGAGCATCTATGAAATTAGGATGAGAAGTCTCCCTGTTTCCTACCTTCCCCGAGACCACTGTCTGCTGGGCTACATGCTTCTCTCCCAGCCCATCCAGCGGTGCTGCTGGAGGAGGACCCTGCCTGCCCCCACCTGCCAGACCTAGCCCAGACCATCCCCACCTGAGGAAGTCCTACCAGTCTTGCCTGATGTTGGTGGAGCCCAAAGGAAGGGCTTCTCTGTCCCAAGCCCAGGAAACCCCTTCCCGCCCCTTCCCGCCCCTTCCCACCCCTTCCGTGAAATACTTCTCAAACAGAGGTATTCCATTAAAGCTGTGGTGTGTACACCATTAAAGCAGGTCTCCACCCTTGGCACGGCTGGCATGTGAGCTGGGGGATGCCTTGCCCTGCGCCCTGCGCCCTGTGCCCTGCAGGGTGCACAGCAGCTGCCAGGCCTCCGCCCTCTAGACACCAGGACACTCCCACCCCCCTGTGACAAGGAAAGATGGCTCCAGGCATTTCCAATCAGCCCCTGGGGATAGGTTGCCAGATGTGGCAAATAAAACTAGTTGGTCCAGTTGAATTTAAGTTCCAGATAAACAACAAAGCATTTTCAATGTAAGCATGCCCATAAAATCTTTAGGGCACAAACTAAAAACCACCATCAGAAATTCAGCTTGAACCGGGCATCCTGTGTTCTATCAGCCTGAACAGCAAAATCACCCCTCGGGTAAGACACACTGCCCCAGGCACTTGGCCTTTTTTTGTTTTTAAATATGTTTTTATTGATTTCTGAGAGGAAGGGAGAGGGAGAGAAAGAGAAGCATCAATGATGAAAGAGAATCATTGATTGGCTGCCTCCTACACCCCACACTGGGGATCGAGCCTGCAACCCCGGGCATGTGCCCTGACCTGGAATCAAATCGTGACCTCCTGGTTCGTAGGTCAATGCTCAACCACTGAGCAACACCGGACAGGTAGTACTTGGTCTTAACTGCATATTACAGTCACTTAAGGAGAGTTTAATATACATCTGTCCCCTGCCCAATTAAAGCAGAATCTATAGGGCCTTGGCCAAGTCATTGATCATTTCAGGTTTTTAATCAACCCAGGAGATTTTACAATGCAGCCAGGTTGAGAGCTACTGCTGCTGTTTTCCCCAAAATTCCCTGATGATGATAATATCTGAAGTGTTTGTGGGGATAAAACAAAACAAAAACAAACAAGATTCCTGGGCTCCAGCACAGACCTACTGACATAGAATTCTCAGGGGCCCAGGCCTGATACCCGCTGCATTTACCAAATGTTTCAGGTGATTCTAATTATTGGGCAGGTGCGGGAAGCCTTGCACACATCTAAGGCCCATAGAAGGGAAAACACAAATGTCTATCTATGGCAGTGGTTCTCAACCTTGGCTGCACATTAGAATCACCTGGGAATCTTTTCAAAATCCTGATTTCTGGGCCTCCTCCTCCGGAAATTCTGTTTCTTTGTTATGGGGTGGGGCCACAACAAAACAGAATTTCCAGAGGAGGAGGCCCAGAAATCAGGATTTTAAAAAGATTCCCAGGTGATTCTAATGTGCAGCCAAGGTTGAGAACCACTTATCTATGGGGAAATGGTTAAATAAAATGTGGCATCGTCACAGCATAGAATACTACATAGCTACATAGCGGTGAGAATAAACAACTAAGAGCTGAACACATCAACACTGATACTTATAAGGAATATAATGCAAGATGAAATAAAACCCCAAAAGACGCCGTATTTTGTAAAACAAGCAACTCTTGACAATATATTCCTTGTATCCCTTCAAGACACAAATGTGTGCTAAGTTTATAAAGTGAGAAGGACAAACTAAAAATCCAGGTAGGTGATTACAGATGGAGATGAGTCCAGGGTTAGGGTCATGGAGGTGGACACAGTGGTGTTGCGAATGACCCCTTCTTAAGCAGTGTGGTGGGTTCTGGGAGGTTCCTGTTAATATCAGGCCAAAACTTACATCTAACCAAAAAAACTATTTTGTATGCACCAATTTCTACCTACCTATCTATCTATCTAATCTCCCTATCCATCTAATTTTTTAAAATTAAGAGTTCAGAGTCCTCCCCTCCATGGATTCTGATTCTGTAGGTCTGAGTAAGGCACAGGTATGCAGATGATAGCTAGATTACACCTTGACCTGCACTGATGAGAAGTGAGGAGGCAAGTGAAACACCCAGCTTTACCTGAGGGCTTTGGGTAGTCACTTGCTCTCTCTCTGGTCTGTAGGACAACAGCCATAATCCCAGTGTATCTGGCTTGGGTTGGAGGCTCCTCCTGCATAATTCCCACATCACCCCAGTCCTCTCTCTCCTGGCACGTGGAACTTTGGAGGGCAGGTGTGTGGAATGTGAGACCCTGGGCCTCTTCCCAAGCTCCAACTCCCCCTCCCACTCTGTGGGAATCTGATGAAGGCCATCTGTACGCATACTGCGGGACCTTGGGAGCCTGGCCAGCTCCTCGGTCAAGGAGCGGCCAAAAAGAACCTGTTCTCGGATGTGAGCCCAGATTGTAAATAGCTGGAGTTTTGATCTCACACCGCTCGCAGGAGAGCACGTCCACCATCCAGCGGGTATGCCCTGCCTGCTTTGTTTTCTGTGCTCTCAGTCTCTATAATCCTATCCAGGAAAAGCCTGTGTGGCAGAGACTTCACCGACATGCTGCCCGCTGTATGCACACAAGTCTTTTTTTTTTTTTTAATTGATTTCAGAGAGGAAGGGAGATGGAAAGAGAGATAGAAACATCAATGATGAGAGAGAATCATTGATGGGCTGCCTCCAGCACGCCCCACATTGGGGATAGAGCCTGCAACCCAGGCATGTGCCCTGACCAGGAATCAAACTGTGACTTCCTGGTTCATAGGCTGATGCTCAGTCACTGAGCCGTGCAGGCCGGTCGCACATAAGTCTTCATAAACTCATGTCTTTTGCAGCCAGTCCTCTGGGTTATTTCTTTGGAATCAGCAAGCAATACGTGGAGGCCTTTTTGGACCCTGGCTCTTTGCATAAAAGCAGGCATTCACAACACTGCGTCTACCTCAAGGGTAGAACCCTGCCTTAGACACATCTTTACCCCTGAGTCCCGGTCCTGAGAGAAGCCTCCAGCTAATAAACGTTAGCTGAGCAGAAACCCAGATGAAATAAGGTAAGGACAAAATGATCATTGAGAGGGCCACTGTCTAGACTTGGGACATTTTAAACATCAAAAGAATTATAACAGCAATGATTATAACACAGTAAATAATCATTGAAAAAGAATCTGAGTCCATGGTGATTCTCAAAATTTTGGATGGTGGGGGGGGGTGGGGGGGGAGGGTTCTTCTTTATAGAAGAATGCTGGCTAATAAATATAGAAGGAATGACAGAATTTGGAAACCACAATTCTGCAAATACCAATGTTAAAATTAATGCAAGCAAGAACCGTTAGTGAAGGCTCAGATCCACCCACTGATGGGGAACAGGATGCGGATACCATCTCAGTGCCAGTGGGGGCAGGGCCAGCTTCATGGGCATTCAGTCTGGAGAGTCGCATTGGGGTTCATGCTCAGGAGGACCCCAGCCTAATGTTCTGCTGTTTTTCTTGAATTTCTTCATCATTTTTAAACAAGGGCCCACTCTTACTTTACAGTTGGTTTTACAAATTATGTAACCCTTCTTGCCCTTTACAGAAGGCAAGGTCTCTTCCATGGAGGAGTCTGGAGAATGCCACCTTAACAAGTGATTAAGTCTTTCACCACGAATCCTGGGGAACCAACTGAAAGCACGCACCCGCAGACATGATGTGCTGTGGTACCCACGTCACTGCAGCGATGTTCCTGACACATATGTCCTACCTGAATCTCATCCTGGGAACCGATCAGACAAGCCAGACTGTGGGACACTCCATGGCAGTGCTTCTCTAGCCTTAGCCTGGGGCAGAATCCCCTCCCTCCCACAAAGACCTGTTTAATCACAGGTTGCTGGCCCCCCTTCCTAAGTTTCTGATTTAGGGGGTCTCAGGTGGGGCCTGAGAATGCACTTCTACTGAGTTCCCAGGTGTGATGGCTAATTTTATGTGTCAATCTAGCACAGGGAGGGACCTAGGAAACAGGTGTCTGTGCTCCTGGGCCAGAGCCCTGAGGGAGGAGGCGGCCAGAAGCCTAGAGGCAAGGCTCTCCTACAAGTCCTGGGCACCTTCTCTCCTTGGAATCACCAGGTCAGTGTCCAGTGCCGGCCAGCCCTGGTACCTGTCAGTAGCACCAAGCCTTCCTCAGAGTGAAAGCCCAGCCAGCCCAGCCTCGTAGGCTCAGTTTTTCATGACAGGTGACTCCTTCCTCCCCCAGATGGCAAGTCTTCTCCCTGCCAGCACATGCGGGGAGGGCGCTGGGCTGTCTTCCCATCAGCCCTTCCTCCCTTGGAAACCTGGGCATTGCCAAGCCCACCAGCCCCTATCTGACACCCTTCTACACATGCCCCCTCTCAGCAGCAATGGTTCTCGCCGAAGACTTTCAGCCTTGAGAATGTATAAACACATGTCCTCGGTTTCACGGTCAAAAGGGAATTCAATCAGGAATCCGGTATGCATTCGCAAATTAAAAATTTGTACCATAATGAGCAGAGCCATTCAAACTAATAATTACATAAACTCCCGTTATGGGTGGCATGGTAATTACAACAGGTACTTTCAGCAAATTTAAAAAGCAACGTAGGTTTCCATTTCCTTCATGAAAATTGCAATTAGCAGGTGCGTCCCTGCCCTGCCTGGTGGAGAAGCGCCCTTAGAAACTTCGGGGGGAAAATAACTGCAGAAATCCTCAGGCCTGCACCCAGGGATGGCAGGGAATGTGTCATGAAGAAGGAAGATGGTGAGAGTAACCGTGAAATAACTGGAATGGTGCTGCATGGCACATGTTTATAAGAGAGGTGTCCATCTGAGGGGTGTCTGACCTCAGCTTGAACCCCGTCCTCTGGGCCACATTGCTTGGGCCTTCCTGGCCTCCCTTCTGCATCAAGAATGCCCCACAGGAATTCTTACCACAGGCCCTTTGCACTCACTGTTTCTCCAGCTTGGAATGCACTGGCCACACATCTTCCTCAGTGCAGGGGTTCCCTCCTGGAGAGGCTCTCTGACCCCCTGTGCCAGATGCCATCTCCACACACTGCGTACTCGTCTTCCTGGCCCTTAGTAACCTCTGACCAGGCCCGTTAATTCATGATTTCTTAAAACAGGTCTGCCTCCCACACTAGAACATTAGGTCCATCAGAGCAGCGACCTTGGCTGAGCTTTCAGGGCTCCATCCTGGCAAATCCAGCCTTCCCAGATTAACTTCCTTGGACTCCTCCCCAGATTTCTGGGGATGCCTCATTAGCTCCATTTCACAGATAAGTAAACCAAGGTGCAGAGAAGGTGAGACCTCGGCCAAGGTGACCCAGGGGGTTAGTGACAGAGGAGCCAGGAGACTCGGGGTCTCACAATGCTTGGTCTCAGCCTCCTCTTCCCTCCTGCCCCGGTCCCAGATGGCCTGAGTCCCTGCAGCCAGACGAGAAATGCTGCCTTTCTTTTGACAAGGAAATGGCCCCACCTTCTCTCTGCTCCAGCAAGTGAGTCCACAGCCTCAGCATTGACAGCTTAGGGCCATGACCCTCCAACTCTAATGTGCAGAAGAATCAACTAAGGAGTCCACTGTGGATTCCTGGGCCAAATCCACACACACGTTTATGTAGTAAGTCTGCAGTGGGATTGGTGGAAACTGCACTTTTAAATAATTACTGCAGATGATGCTGAGACAGGCGGTCCATAAGCTACACCTGGAAGCCCTGATGTGGGCTTATAGAGGTCCTGATCTGGTCTGCGGAGGATAGGCGTCTTGGGGTCCACCGTATTGACCTTGGATCAGCCCCCCTCCAGGTGGTGGACGAGCAGCACGAGAAGGGACATTCGGTGTTGGGAGGAGTCCTAGTCAAGAGGGCAGCGCAGTGAGCCCCTGACCCCTGGTTCGAGGGCCCTCAGCTGGTCTAGGACCCTTATATAAGCCAGGGGACTGGAGGAGAGAACCCTGTTCATGTCTGATTTGGGATTTTCCTCCACCTAGGTTGCTGAAGTTTCAGTGTCTGATTTAATTTAGAAAAATGCCAAAAGAGGGGTGTTTCTGGCTCTCTAGTACTGAGTAGGCAATGCACACCAGCACCTGCACTGTTTTCTGGAGCAGCCCCAGGCCTGAAGAGAGGATTTTCTGCAGTTTGCAAACTCCAGCTCCTGCTCCCTCTGGCTCTCCAGGGAGTCGGACACCTGGAGACTCACCGGGAGGCTGTGAGCCCCTGGGAGGGTTCTCCGCTTCTCTGGGCTTATTTCCGCCTCTGTGAGGAGAAAGGGTGCAGTAACTCCTGCCAGTTCTATCACAGTGACTAACCAGCATCCCCAGGAGGTCCCACTTCTGCCAGTTTTAATTGAGGACATATTATGTACCAGGCATTTTACTGGAAACCATTCTGTGTAGATAAGCACAATTTCGGCTCTCATGGGATCCTTAGTAAATATCCACTTCTTGACCCACAGCCCTTTGACTTTCTTAAGCTACACGTTGTTCTGATTTGGCCCACACCACCAAGAAAACCGTATTCAAATACCTTCTCTGTGTGTATGCTGTTTTATTGAGGATGGGCCATGTGCCAGGCCAGGGGCTCAGAGTTTTGCATGCCTAATCT
This sequence comes from Myotis myotis, assembly GCF_014108235.1. Classification (NCBI taxonomy): domain Eukaryota; kingdom Metazoa; phylum Chordata; class Mammalia; order Chiroptera; family Vespertilionidae; genus Myotis; species Myotis myotis. Next base: position 98,678,777 of record NW_023416357.1, read on the forward strand.
CCTTTAATCCCCACAACACCCCCTAGAGGTGAGTGTGTTAGTTCTCGGATTGTAAAGATGAGGAAATAGACATGGAAGGTCATTTGGGTAATTGGCAGGATTCAGATTCAAACCCAGGTGGTCTGACTACAGATACAGGCCCGGAGCCCCTTTAACAACAGCAGCAGATATGTAGAGGCAGGCATGCATCTCCAGTCCTCCGGCTGGGACCCAGAGCTTAGACTCCAGCCAAAGTCCTCCACATGCCAGCCCACCAGGCTGTGGTCTCAGCCAAGAGCTTATTTTTCCTTCCATGCACTTGAGCGATTTCATTTTCCCTGATTCCTGGCCTAGAAGCTGCTCTGCTGAAATGTTGATTTACCCCGGGTGCTCCCACTATGGGGCAGGCACTTTAATTGCTTCCTAAAGGGGCCTTTGGTGTGCTTTTGAGAGTGCTGATTGGAATTTTTAAAGAATTATAATTTCCCAAAGCATGCTGTCATTAAAATCCCACCAACCTCACAGCCAGTGTCTTAATCTCCCCACTGTTCTGGGATTAGGCCTGCATCTCTCCTCTGTTTCCCAGGGGATGACCTTGGGAGGGTCCTTTCCAAGCTCTGAGCCTGAATTTCCTGCTGGTGGCCTTGGAGGGGTGTTGGGAGGCTTAAATGAGAAGGTGAACATCAAGATCTTAGGGCATGCCTGGAAGCTAGGTCCTTGCTGCTAAACTAAATTAGCCCATTTACTGCAATTCAGGAGGAGAAAGTGACTTGCCTAAGGTCACACAACCAGAGATGGTTATTCTAGTGTCTTCATAACTTCCATATTTCATAATGCCTCCTCCTCTTCTTCATGACCCCGGCAACCATTAGTCTGTTCTCTGTGTCTATGAGTCTGTTTCAAGTTTGTCTGTTGTTAAGATTCCACACATAAGTGAAATCATATTTTTTCTCTGACTGAGTTATTTCAGTTACCATAATATCCTGTAGGTTTTATCGATGCTGTCACAAGTGGTAGGTTATCACTCTTTTTTTATGGCTGAGTAATATTCCATTGCATATATGTACCACTTCTTCTTTATCTAAGCATCTATTGATGGGTTCTTGGGTTGCTTCCATATCTTGTCTATTGTAAATAATGCTGCAATGAATATAGGATTGTATATATTCATTAAAATGAGTGCTTTGGTTTCTTCAGATATATACTCAGAAGTGAAATGACTGAGTCATGAAGCAGTTCCACTTTTTATTTTATTTTTTTGAGGAACCTTCATAGTGTTTTCCACAGTGACTGCACCAATCTATATTTCCACCAACAGTGCACTAGGGTTTCCTTTTCTCCACATCCTTGCCAACACTTACTGTATGTGGACTTCTTGATGATAGCCATTCTGACAGGCATGAGGTGATATCTCATTGTGGTTTTAATTTGCATTTCTATGATGATTTTCTAAGATGCTGGGCATCTTTTCATGTGTCTATTGGCCATCTGTATGTCTTCTTTGGAGAAGTGTCTATTCAGGTCCTCTGCCAATTTTTAAAAAATATATTTTATTGATTTTTTACAGAGAGGAAGGGAGAGGGATAGAGAGTTAGAAACATTGATGAGAGAGAAACATCGATCAGCTGCCTCCTGCACACCTCCTACTGGGGATGTGCCTGCAACCAAGGTACATGCCCTTGACCGGAATCGAACCTGGGACCCTTCAGTCCACAGGCTGATGCTCTATCCCAGGGGTGGGCAAACTTTTTGACTCGAGGGCCACAATGGGTTCTTAAACTGGACCGGGGGGCCGGAACAAAAGCATGGATGGAGTGTTTGTGTGAACTAATATAAATTCAAAGTAAACATCATTACATAAAAGGGTATGGTCTTTTTTTTTTTTTAGTTTTATTCATTTCAAATGGGCCGGATCTGGCCCGAGGGCCATAGTTTGCCCACGGCTGCTCTATCCTCTGATCCAAACTGATTAGGGCCCTCTGCCAATTTTTAATTGGATTATTTGGGTTGGTTTTTTTTTGGTGTTGAGTAGTATACATTCTTTATATATTTTAGATATTAACCCCTTATTAGATGTGTCATTGGCATATATTTTCTTCCACTCAGTAGGTTGTCTTTTTGTTTTGCTGATTATTTCCTTTGCTGTGCAAAGACTTTCTAGTTTGATGTAGTTCCATTTATTTATGTTTTCTTTTGTTTCCCTTGCCCAAAGAGATATATCAGAAAAAATATTGCTAAGAAAAATGTCAGAGATTTTTACTGCCTATGTTTTCTTTTAGGAGTTTTATGTTTTCAAGTCTTACATTTAAGTATTTTATCCACTTCTGGTTTATTCTTGTGAATGGTGGAAGAAGGTGGTCTAGTTTCATTTTGTTTGCATATATCTGTCCAATTTTCCCAACACCATTTATTGAATAGACTGTCTTTACCCCATTGCATGTTTTTGCCTTCTTTGTCAAATATTAGTTTACCATATAGGTGTGAGTTTATTTCTGGGCTCTTTATTCTGTTTCATTGATCTATGTCTCTGGTTTTATGCCAGTGCCATGCTGCTTGAATTATTATGGCCTTAAAGTATAGTTTGGTATCAGGTAGTGTGATGCCTCCAACTTTGTTCTTTTTCAAGATTTCTGTCACTATTAGAGGTCTTTTGTGGTTTCATATACATATTTGGTTTATTTGTTCTAGTTCTGCTAAATCTGCCATTGGTATTTTGATATGAATTGCATTGGATCCAGAGATTGCTTTGGGTAGTATGAACATTTTAATAATGTTAATTCTTCCTACTCATGAGCACATTGTATGCTTCCATTTGTTTGTATGTTTTTCAATTCCTTGCTTCAGTATCTTATAATTTTCTGAGTACAGGTCTTTTACCTCCTTGGTTAAATTTATTCTGAGATATTTTTTGATGCAATTTTAAGTGGCTTGTTTTCTTAGTTTGCCTTTCTGAGAGTTTATCATTAGTGCATAAAAATACAAGTGATTTCTAAATATTTATTTTGTATCCTGCTACCTTACTGAATTTATTTACCAGTTTTAGTAGTGTTTTATTGGAATCTTTAGGGTTCTCTATATATAGTAGTATGTCTTCTGAAAATAATGACAGTTTTATTTCTTCCTTTCCAGTTTAGATGCCTTTTATTTTTTCTTCTTGTCTGATTGCTGTGGCTAGGACTTAATGGACTCCTTTATTAAAAGTAAAAGTAAAGAAATGCATTTGAAAGGAAGCTTTATGTAAGTGCGAAATCGATATCACTTGCCATAAATAACAGGCAATCATAAAAATAAATGCAGCTGATACAATAAATACAGAGAGCCAGGTCGAGAGCCTTTCCAAGGCTCGGTGGCTTCTTTGTAACAAAGGAAGTTGGGAGCTCTAGAGAGGTATGGAAGCCACACTGGTACTGAGCTGAGCCCTTCTCCCTGAGGAGGCCAGAGCGAAGGGCGGAAAAGAGAACAGGAGCCTGCGGCACTGTGACTTCCTGTCTCTGTGCCATGCTACGTCCATCTAAAACCGCTCTGTGGCCACCAGTGTTCCCAGACCTCATTACAGGAAACACTGAACTCATTCATCCTCCACCCCAAGATTCTGCGTGGCATTTCAGAGCAGGAAGGCCCAGAGGAGGACAATCAAAGCCTGGTTTTTAATGCATGTTTTAAAAACACAAAAATGTCAGCTAGATCTAACACAATGGGTTGGCCCCCTAGGTTGTTAGGCAATTTCTGTTTTGTGTTTGTGTGTGTAGTTGTACCTAGGTTCTCACGTCCCTCCTATGGCTTGCCCATCAGTAAAATGCAGAGATTGGATCCTGACAGCCTCTGTTACCCATGGAAGCTGGCTGAGGATGGGGCTGAATTTCAGAGTTGCCCTTGCTCTGTTCGTTGCACACTCATGCACACTGACACACACACTCATACAAACACACACACACACACTCACACACACACAGGCTCCCCCACTGGCCTCCATTTGCCTAGGGACACGGAACAGGAGTTGCATTTAGTAATCAATTGACTCCCCTTGACTTGGTTTGGTGCCTTTTCTAAATAACAAGGGCCTGGCAACATCAGAGCCTCGCAACAATCTTTATTAATGAAGCTCCCGGCACCGTGCAGAGAAGACACAGGCAGCATATGCAAACGTGCTAAGGAAATTATTTCCATCAGCTCCAGCTATTTGAAAGCAATTGAAAAGTTTCCATTTGAAGAAAAAGTAATTTTCCTGATGTGCCTTTCCAGAGCTGTTTGTCTGCCCCCACCTCACGCAGCCCCAGCTGCCCCAGCTCCCAGCCTTCTACATTTTATTAAACCACAGCTAAGTGGCGTCCTGCTGTTAAAATATTGTGTTGCTTTTTAAAGTGATATCATTACCTAATAATTTTGAGAGCTTTACTATTTTTTTTCTTTGTCAGTTAGGGAAATGGACCAAATGTCTTGGCAGCATTTCAGCATCATGGAGATGGGTGGTGGGGAGGTCTGGGGAGATTGGTGCCAAAAAAGCATGAACTGAACTCCGGAGGTCAGGTTGGAAAGCATCTATAAATTGTTTCCTGTTTTATCGAGAATTGGAAAATAAAACATGAAATGCAGAGAAACACCGTCAAAGCAACCCCTGAATCCAAAGGAGGATTTTCCATGAAGCTAATGAAACTTAAATTTCAGGACCCTAGACTTGAATGGGCCCTTGCACCTAATTTTATAATCATAATTTAAAGAGTGTGCTTGTTTTCTATTGCAGTGTAACAAATTAGCACAAACTTAGGGACTTAACCCAACACCCATTTTAGCTCACAGTTCTGTCTGGCCTGGTATGGCTGGGATCTCTACTCCGGGTCTTTACTCAGGGCCTCACAAGGCAAAAATCAAGGTGTCGTCGACCTGGTTGCGCTCTTAAATGGAAGCACAGAGGGGAGGTGGGGTAGGATCTGTTTCTAAGATCATTCTTGTCAAAATTCAGTACTTTGAGGCTGTAGGACTGAGGTCCCATTTCCTAGCTGGTTGTGAGCTAAGGGTAGCTGTCAGCCCTATAGACCTCTTGCATTTCTACTCCATGGCCCTTCCATTAAGCCAGTAATGGTACATCAAATCCTTCTTGCTGAATCTGAGCTCCCCTTCTTCAACCAGTTAGAGAAAACGCTCTGCTTTTAATGGACTCCATGGTTAGGTCAGACCCAGCCATATTATCTTCCTATCTTAAGGTCAATTGTGCCACACAACAATCTAACCATAACAGTAAAATCCATCATAGTCACAGTCCCAAGGAATATGCAGGGCAAGTACTCGAGAGGGGTGGGAAATCTCAGTGGGCCAGTTAAAACATCTACCTACCACAGGGAAAGGTACCAAGTTGCATAACCTTCAGGCCACCCAAAACTTGGATCTCCTTTACCTGATCCCCTTGATCTTAGAAGCTCCCGTTTAGATCATTTGAATGGCCTCCCTCAGGTTGATCTTGGGACTTTAGTCTCTTTTTCAGACACATTGGCTCAAAAATTCACCATGCCCTTCCTCCCAATAATCTACATAGAGAGTCAAAACGGAGCTGGGCATGCAAGGCTATGGTGGTCACCTGTTGGTTTTTCTGGAAAGTACTGGAAGTCTCTTTCTCTGTTGACAGCCTCCTGGTTTCCCTTTCCTGTCAAACTGTTCTCCCATCTAAAGCCTGTGTGGTTCAGAAAAGAGCTCCAGCTCCAGCTCCAAGGATGAGCAAGTCATGTTTATTTGATCAATTGAAGACCCCTCTCTCCTGACCTTAGTCACGCAGTGACTTCCTAATGCTGCGACCCTTTAATACAGTTCCTCATGTTGTGGTGACCCCCAACCATAAAATTATTTTCATTGCTACTTCATAACTGTAATTTTGCTACTGTTATGAATAGTAATGTAAATATCTGATATGCAGGATGTATTTTCATTGTTCGCGACCCACAGGTTGAGAACCGCTGCTTAGTGCTTGGTGCCTGGATGGTTAAATGATGCACGCTGGCTCGAGGTAGATTGCTATAAGGCATCAGAAAGGAGATTTTTTTTCTTTTCCACGGAGGCTATAAGCAATAGGATGATATGCCTGGAATTAAAGGGGTCACCAGAGAAGCCTAATAATGAAGACAGTCCAGAAGAGCAGTCCTGAGAGTAGAGAGAAATGGGTCTTAATTATATCATTTGAGACTTTTGATTTAACTGAGCCTGAAGCTAGACTACCCTTGGACAAATTAATTTATTTCTTTTTCATTAAATTAATTTATTTATCCATCCATCCATCCATTCATCCTTTCATTCATTCTTCTTTCTTTGAAGCTATTTGATATTGAGTTTCTGTCCCTTATAATCGAAAGACTAACATAGATGGTCCCATAGCCTGTCGATCTCACTCTTTCATTCTATTCTCTCTCGCAGGTGCAGGCCCCTCCCGCCCATCCTCCAGCCAGACTGAAATGCTGTCATTCCTGGACTTTCACCCTCACTCATGATGCTCCCATTCCCTAGCATATCTGTCCTTCCTCTGTTCATCCATGTGGTACTCAGTTCAAATGACAACCTGTTCTTGGCATCTTACCACCCTCCCAGCTTCATTAAGAGTTACTTTTCTTGACTCTCAGACGACTTTGTTAGAACCAACCTACCTACCTACCTGCCTACCTAACTACCTGCCTTCTAGTTGTATTCCCTATTGCCTGATCTTACTAAGTCCCATTCACATCCCATCCCTGTGTGCAGCACACAATACGTGAGTGTGTTTGGGGGTGGGGGGACTTTGATCATTTCCATTTTAAGATAAAAGAAACAGAAGTTCAGGGAGGTAAGTCAGACCAATATGAAACCAAAATCTACATTTTTAACCACTATAAAGACTTTCACTTAATTATCATAGTACCATTAATACTGTTATTAGTATTGACAATAACTGTCATCACAGGCACTGAGCCTTTGCCTCCCAATGTGGTTAAGAAGTAGTAAAGTAGATTACCTCTTTTAATCTTCAAAACAATCTTCTAGGACAAATGCTAATGTGATGCTGTTATATGAGTGAGGAAGCTGAGTCCCAGAGAGGTGAAATGATTTCCCAAGGTCACACAACTAGAATTTGAACCCAATTCTCCTTTCAGAAGCATTGCTCTTAGCCACTGCATTTGCAAATGCTTGGAGAGAGAGAGAGAGAGAGAGAGAGAGAGAGAGAGAGAGAGAGAGAGAGAGAGAGAGAGAGAGAGAGAGAGAGAGAGAGAGAGAGAGAGAGAGAGAGAGAGAGAGAGAGAGACTGAACTTGTAACTCGAACATGCTGGGGAGACCTATGCATTCAACCTCAGAGACCCCTTAGAATGATGACAGGAGGGCTCAGGGGAGGGGTGAAAGTGCCAGCCAGAGACAGCGCCCCGCCTCCACCCTTCCCGGTAAGACCACTGCCCCTTGATCCAAAGCAATACCTGGGTCAAAATCTCCATTTTCAATTACCTAAACTAGACAGTCTGAACTGGGTGTTTAAACAGGATTTTTCTTGCCCTTTTTTTTTTTTAATTGGAAGGAAGCTTTAAACACTCTGAAAGTGGCCTCAGGGACCAGATCACAGCATGCTCTGCATCTCTTCCTTTTGAGGCAAGCATTCCTGCAGCCACATTGAAGCTCTGTTTTCAATTACAAAAGCTTGTTTGAACAAGGGCTGTCACAGAGTCTGTTCAAACAGGCTTTTGTAATTGAAAAGGAGGAAAGACAAAAGATTTCTAACCTTCCAAAGCCAGGGTGGGAAGTAGCTGGCCAGACAATTGTGGAACCAAAATGGTGGCAGGTAGAATGGGAACTGAGGCCAGCCAAAGAGGCGCTAGGTGGTTGTGAGTGGGCTGAAGTGCAACCGGAGTAAGAGTTTAGAATTTGGGTCTGGTACTGGATGGGGACTGGGCCCAGAGTGGGTCTGCCTAGGGCCAGCAGGTAGTATGTGGGTTCTTGATTTGGTGCAAGAAAGATTTTACAACATGAGTTCAGGTGATTTTGAAAGTATGTTTTTTAAAGCTTGGAACAGTGAAACAAGGAAAGGCTTAGGATAAAAGAGGCAACAGGAGAGAGACTGGGTGGGCTGCTTTGGTTCTTTAGAAATGTTATGGGAAAGAAATGAGCCAAGGTGAGGCTGCTGTTAGTTCACTGGAAAGTCAGAGAAAAGAGGCCTGGGGGACAGCTTCAGGGGGGTTAGCCCAAGATGAGCTGCCTCTGCCTATTGCTGCCCTGGTTGCAAGTCTTGTGGGGCCCCGTTAGAGTTTAGAAGGTGAACACCTGAGAGGGAAGAAGACAGGAAGGGGAAAGTTAGGGTGTGCTCCAGGGAGGGAGGGTCCTTTGTTTTGAGGGTTTTTTAAGGCTGGGAGTTTAGGGGAGGTGCCAGGGGAAGATCTCAATAGAATAGTCTTCAGTTTTCCAGGTGTGTCCTTTCAAAGTTGTGGTCTCTACTGATCGGTCAGCACCAGGGCAGGGGGCATTAGTCAATATAGTTGGTCCTGAGGTCAGCCATGGTGTCACTTGGTTGCTTTTCTGGGCCTGAAGCTGAAATGCACCTGAGGCCTAGATGTTATCTCTAGGGAAGAAAGGTCAGGCGGTCTAAACCACATGATCATCGATATGCCAGGAGAGGAAAGGCCACCCTGAGGGCAAGGTCTGGTGCCAGTTTTGCCCATTGCTAACCACTGGGGCTTTTGGTCCTGGTGACCTTTATATCTGACTGTACATTGCTTGGCCAGTTTTTCAGCCATCTGTCTCAGTTTCCCCGTTCCACTTGCCAAGGAACTTTCCTGGCTGCTTACTATCCTGCCTCACTCCCCACTCAGAGCCTCCCATCCCTGTACTCATTTAGGGTTGATGTCTTCAGTAACTGCTTCCTGCTGACAATGGTTGTAGTCCTTGCCTGCGTGGGGTATGAAAGTCTTTCCCTGCCTGATCTAAGAAGGACAAGGGAATGGAATCCAAGGCTTTCAGAACAGAGAGACTGTTCGCTGATTCTTCTAAAGTAGGGATGGGCCGAATCCTTGAAGCATCATCATTTTGACATGGAATTGTATCCTAGAAGGTTAAAAAGGGCTGGTCTAAAATGAGAAGGTGAAATAGAGTAACTAAAGGTCTGAGGAGAGGTAAGAATCAGGTGGTAGAGGGAGGGACTGACATTATAGTTGATGGAGGGGCTTCCCTGGTGGAAATGTGTCACCTGCCTGAAGCCCTTCTGTTTACTATATTTAATTAAAATTCGGCTAAGGGAAATATCCCAAGATCTTCCTCCAGAAGTATGTATTTTTCTGTCTGGACTTCTTGGGTAGGAAAGCAGATTCAGGGTGCAGAACTTTGGTCCCTTCAGTCCCACCCTTTTATTTTATTTTTTAATCTCACCCAAGGACATGCTTCTAGAAAGGAGGACATGCTTAGAGAGAAGAAGGGAGAGGAAAAGAGAGAGAGAGAAAAGAAGAGAAACATTGATCAGTTGCCTCCCATATGTGCCCCAACCGGGGACTGAACTTGCAACCCAGGTATGTGCCCTGACCAGGAATCCAACCGCCAACTCTTTGGTACATGAGATGATGCTCAACCAGCATCATCTACTCTGGCCAGGCCTAGCTCCACCCCTTTAAATAACAAAGGTTTACATTCCAGAAGCAAAGTTGGTGGCTTGCTCTAAATTCTTTTGACTCAATTATCTAGTCCTGAAAATAAGTGGGTCTAGTTACATTGTTGAGTCCCACTTCTGGAGGTGGTGATGCAGATGGGCTTCCCGAGTGAGACCTATTTTGTGTCAGCAAGCAGTCAGGTATGTAATGAGGGTATGCCTATGAAAACTAGTGGTCGCCAACCTTTCAGACCTCATAGACCACCAGTGGTCCACGGACAACCGGTTGGCGACTGCTGGAGAATATCTTTAGGTGCAAGGCTTAACATTTCTTTTGCTGGAATGAAAGCAAGCAGTGGCGATCAGAGAGACCCCTGCCTCAGCCCAGTGCAGCTCTGAGGTAGAAGTCAGCGGATTGGCAGCTGCTGCTGAGAGGAACATGATTGGATGTGGAACAGAATAGTGAGTCTCACCACGGGTACCTAAGGAAAGTGTCATGATGAGATGATCATTTATAAATGGCTTCAAAAGCCATTGGTGCCTAGAATAAGAAAAATCACTTCATTTATAATTTTTTGTCAATCTTTTGGAATTCACCAAGTAAAAAGTCTCAGTTTGTTATGTGTATATTTTTAACTCGAGGCTTTCACACTTGGAATCCTCTAGGAATCTGTATAGAATTTAGCATCCTGGTTTTGTTTTCACTGTATTTTAAGGAAAATAATAGCTTCAAATTCAAGTAAATTTCAGTTAAAATGGAATCAATGTAAAAATATTACATTAATAATAGAGCTATAGGATAAAAATACAGGAAAAAGTCACGCTGGTACCTGGATATCACAAAAAATAAAGAGGTGGAGGAAAACCAAATTTGGGAACACTGGTTTGTCTGCTAAGAGTTTGGAGGATAGAGCACTGCATGTATTCACATCCCAGCTCACCACATGCCTTCTCTGCGGAATGGGGCTAATAAAAAATACCTAACTTAGGAGGTTGCTCTGAGGATTTCCAAAATAAGAAGTCACTCTGTCACTGTTTTTATGTTATTGTTGTTAAAAATAAGACTACCATTTAGCTTAATGTTTCTCTAACTTAAATAATGCATGGACGCCCTTTAGAGGGAAAGCAGTTCTCAGGAACCCGCCTGATGGGTGAGAACTTGTGCAGACCTCCGCATATGGCTGGGGAAGGAGCTGCTCTGCAACTGGATCCAGGTTTTGCAGAAATACAAGTGAGGAGCCTGAGGTTTGAGTTATTCAAGGTCACACACTAGTGACTGAATCAGAGGCATTCTCAAACCCAAATCTCCTTATTAAGTGGGCTACGGACAGTTTGGGGTTAGTATGTGCTGCTCGTTATAGTACTTCCAGCATCGCTATTTCCTTCTCCCCTATACTAAACTCCAAAAGCAGCCCCAGTCAAGGTAGCAACCCAAAATTTCACCACACATTCCAAGATGCCCGAGGGAGGTGGCCCCTGGCCTTGATTAAAAACCTCCAAATGGCCCTGGCCAGTTCGTTTAGTGGTTAGTGCAGTGGTTCTCAACCTTCCTAATGCCGTGACCCTTTAATATGGTTCCTCATGTTGTGGTGACCCCAACCATAAAATTATTTTTGTTGCTACTTCATAACTGTAATTTTGTTACTGTTATGAATCATAATGTAAATATCTGATATGCAGGATGTATTTTCATTGTTACAAATTGAACATAATTAAAGCATAGTGATTAATCACAAAAACAATATGTAATTAGATATATGTTTTTCGATGGTCGTAGGCGACCGCTGTGAAAGGGTCGTTCGACCCCCAAAGTGGTCGCGACCCACAGGTTGAGAACCGCTGGGTTAGAGCATCCACCCACGGACCAAAGGATTGTGGTGTGGATTCAATTCTCAGTCAAGGGCCTGTACCTTGATTTCAGGTTTGATCCCAGGCCCCAGTCAGGACTGGAGCAGGAGGCAACAATTGATGTGTCTCTCTTAAGTCAATATTTCTCTATTTTTTTCTCTCTCTCTCTTACAGGTAACATAAAATTCACTATTTTAACCATTTTATACTGTGCAATTCATTGGCATTTAGTACATTCAAACTGTTGAACATGTTCATCATCCCAAAAGGAAATCCCACCCATTAGCAGTCACTCCTCATTCCCCCTTCCTTCCAGCCTCCACAACCACTAATCTATTTCTGTTATATGAATTTTCCTATTCTGGACATTTTATATCAGTTGAGTCATACAATATGTAACTTTTCATGTCAGGTATTTTCTACTTAGCATAAGTATTTCAAGGTTCATCCATGTTATAACATGTATCAGTGCTTCATTTCTTTTTATGATTGAACTAGAGGCCCGGTGCATGAAATTTATGTGCAGGTATGGTCCCTAGGCCTGGCCTGCGATGAGGGCCATGTTCCCCAGAACCCTCGCAGCCGGCCCCGTCCCCCACCGCCATCCACCCCCGGTTCCCAGTTCACCATTGGGTGATTGGTGCCTGATGGCCAGGGGAAGGAACCGAGAGGTCGGTTGTTTCCACCCACTCACTGGCCCCGTCCCCGCCATGGGTGGCCATCAGGTGATCAGAGCCTGCTGGCTGGGGAAAGGGACCAAGAAGTGGTCAGTGCGCCTCATAGTGACTGGTCCAGGGGTTGTTCTGGTCATTCTGCCATTAGGGTCAATTTTCATATTACCCTTTTATTATATAGGATAGAGGCCTGGTACATGGGTGGGGGCCAGCTAGCCTGCCCTGAAGGGGGCCCCCGATCAGGGTTGGGGGTCCACACTGGGGGGCAGGGCCGGCCTGGGTGAGGGACTGCCAGGGGTTTGCAGGCTGGCCATGCCCCCATCAGGGTGGGCATCCCCACTGGGTGGTGGGGCCAGCCTGGGCGAGGGACTACAGGCGGTTTTCAGGCCAGCCACTCCCCCGGCTTTGTCAGGAAGTACATCCAGAATGATGTCCAGAAGATGTCCAGTCTATCTGGTCTAATTAGCATACTACCCTTTTATTAGTATAGATAATATTCCACTATATGGATATACCACATGTTATTTATCCATTCATTAGTTGATGGACATGTGGGCTGTTTCCACCTGATGGCTATTGTGAACAATATTGTGTTCAGGTGGTAGGGACTATGTGGAAGCCCTTATCTCAATGGTAGTTTGCCTGCCAAGGTGAGGGGTCTGAAGACAGGTACTTAGGAGAGGCAAGTTTGAATGTGGAGAGAGGGACAGCAGGACGGCGGGAATAGCCAGTTCCAGTGGTAGTCTGTGCTGGAGGGCATCCTCAGAGGGCAGTAAAGCCCCAGACTTCTGGCTGGAAGATCCAAGAGTATGCAAGGAGAAAAAGAAGGCCCTTGGCACCAACTTAGGGTACTCCACGGTGGTTTTGCCTAAGGAAAGCCCTAGTGCTCCATTCCCTGCAAAGAAGATTCTTCAGCCAGACATTGCTCTCCATACCCTGGGACCTATGGAATCAACAAAATCCTGGGGAAGGAGGAAAATAACTAAAGTCATAAGCTGGGGTAAAGACCATGAAGATAGACTCACACACCCGGGATATTTGTGGGTGGTGGGAAAGCCAGGGAGGGCTCTGAGGGTCCCCAAGGGAAATGCAGGAAGGCATGATGGGCAAGAACTGGTCCTGAAGGCAGAGTAGCTGGGTCTGAATTCTCCGCGCCCCCCCCCCCCCATCAGCCACCCCAGGTGTCACTTCAGGTGTGACTTCAGGGTAGATGCTCCCATCCCATCCCGCCCCTCCCTGTGTGTTTGCTTGAGCTGGGACCCATGTAGCAGGGCCTTGCTACTCATCAGCAATCCACAGCTCCCTTCTCACTCAGAGGGGACCTTCCCAGCATCATTCTGAGGGTCCCCAAAATTTTCCCTGAGCCATCCTTGAGGATCTCAGACCAGCTTTGTGACATAGAAGGGGAAGTGCCTGCTCACACCACAGCCATAGCACTCTTCTCCCTTTTTGTTAATTTAGAGTTTATTATTCTTCTTATTTAAATTGTAAATTTCCCTTCCCTGGAAATCTTGCCTAAACTGCCCCATTACTGCACATTAGCAGCCGTTGTCTCCCCTCTGGTTACAGATTTTCTGAGTGTTCCTGTGCATCATTGGGTAAGAGAAGAATTTTCAGAGGCTCCAGCAAGGGCTAGAGAGGTTAATGTGGAAACCTTCTCAGGCCTGGGGGGTGGGGGTGGGGGGTGAGGGGGCTCTAGGAAGAGGAGAGGGGAGAGTGCAGGCTGAGCCTGCCTGTCCTTGTCCACACTCTCCCACCGGAGTCAGGGGAGAAAGAGGAGCAATCTCTCCCACCAAGCTCCTCGGGAGCACATCCAGGAGAGGAGGCAGCACGCGTGTCTGCCAAGCCCAGTGGTTGCCATCTTTCAGAGGCTTGCATATTTTACACTTCCTCCTGTGGCTGGGCTCACATGCGGAAGGGAGTGCCATCGTCCTGAATTCCAAATTTACTTTAAGTAATTAAACCCATTTATTTCCATCTGAATATGCCATGGGATTGGAGGAGTTTATGGAAATCTGGGGAAGGAGAATTCTGAACAGATAAATAAATTACGTAGGGGGGCGATGATTACTGATGGAAATGGAAAGAGAAGGCCTAAGCCAGCGAAGCTTTCGCAGAGCGAGCTAGGGTCTCTGCAAGGTGGACACCTCTCACCTGGGTCATGTGTCCAGCAAGGAGAGAGGGTGTGCTCTCAGAAGCCCTTGACAGGCCTGGTGGGCGGGGACTGTTCCACCCTAAGCCTGGCAGAAACTTCTGGTGCAGTCTCTGCTCAAGCAAGACCAGGGAGTGAGCCCAGCCGGTGTGGCTTCGTGGTCAAGCATCGACCTATGAGACAGGAGCTCCTGTCAAGGTTCGATCCCTGGTCAGGGCACATGCCGGGGTTGTGGGCTCAATCCCCAGTGTGTGGCATGCAGGAGGCACCGATCAATGATCAATGATTCTCTCTCATCATTGATGTTTCTATCTCTCACTCACTTTCCCTTACTCTCTGAAATCAATAAAAGTATATTTTTAAAAAAGGAAAAGGAAAACAGAGAGTGGGCAAGGATTCGCCTTATCTGGCTCCTTGCTTCCTTCTTTTTTTTTTTTTTTAATATATTTTATTGATTTTTTACAGAGAGGAAGGGAGAGAGATAGAGAGTTAGAAACATCGATGAGAGAGAAACATCGATCAGCTGCCTCCTGCACATCTCCCACTGGGGATGTGCCCACAACCCAGGTACATGCCCTTGACCGGAATCGAACCTGGGACCCTTCAGTCCACAGGCTGACGCTCTATCCACTGAGCAAAACCGGTTTCGGCGTTCCTTCCTTCTATTCTTCTTTTTCCATTTTCTCATTCCCTTCATTACTTAGAATAACAGCAACAGACATAGTTACTATTATCAATAGTCTCAACATCAATGATTGGCTCCACCTCAAAATCAACTTCATATTGATGTCCTCATTGTCCTTCTAAGTCAAATAAGATTCTTTCCCCCCTGAACGCTCTTTCCATATAGATTAGGAAGTACATTTGAGGGACCAGATGGGAATGCAAGGGGGAAGCTGGACAGGAATCCAATTGGGAGACGATGGCTGCACGGAGCAGGGGCACACTCACTTCTGTACTGACACTATTCCCATCTGTGTGTGTGTGGGGGGGGAGCAAGGCCTATATGAGCCCAGTGCCATCCAGAGGTTACCTTGGGCCCCCTCACATCTTACTGGGGCAGTGGATTTCCGCTGCCAGGCAGGAGTTACCCGGGCAAGGTAAGCCTTCTCCCCCTAGCAGTGCGAGAGTTTTCTCTCTAGGCTAAGAGGATGTCGTTCCCACTCTCTCCCAGCTCAGTCCAGGCGCTGTGCCTTCCACAAGTTAAGCTAATAAAGCAGCGGCCCCATGGAGGCAGCGATAAGCGGCTTAGCATGGAGGGCTGGTGCTGACCTGGCAGCTTTCTCACCTGCCAACCACTTGTGGAGCTTATGAGAAGGGAAAATGAGAATTATGTCTTCCTTGTGGGAGATCATCCTCTCTTTCCTCAGAAATTAGTTCCAAGGCCAGGATGTGTGGGGGATACAGTACTTCTGAGTTATAAAGGGAAAGGGACAGCCCAAGCCCCTACAAAGCATAAGGCTGATGGTAATCAGTCTAATGTAGATAGAAGTCATGGTCAAGGAGAGGCCTCGCCCCTAAGACTTTGAGCTTCTTCTATGAGTGAAGAGCTGGGGAAAGGAGGAAGAGAAAGAAATGAGAGAGAAAATGAGCCAGGAACATAGAAACCAGGAGAATGGCATCCCCCCCCCACCCCCACCCCCACCCCCGCAAAGAAAGGGGAATTAGGAATGATCAGGGCTGTTGGGGAGAAAGTCACCTAACCTTCTATGGTGATGAAGAAAAAGTAGTTCTTTCATCTGTGCTGATTGCCCAGTGATCAGAGAACCAGTTCAGACATGGCACGGTTATTAGACACAGTTTCCTGCTCCCAGCTGTCCAATGCCTTCCATGTGTACTTGAGATAGAGCATAAAACCCTCTAATCTCACATCTACCAGGGGTCTAGCTTTATCAGCTGCTTTGAAGGCTGGGGAGACAAGTGAGACAACTCCTGCCAGGGGCATTGTGTATGGTTCACGGGGCAGTGCGCTGACTGGCGTTAAGGAGCGCCATCCCCAATGGGTCATCGTGGATTTGAATATGATGACACTGAGGGGGGAGGGAACATGATAGTAACATGCATTTGTTATCTTTCTAAACTTCTCTGATCACCTACTAGAATTTATTCTCTGTTATTCTCTATTTACTTCTTTCATAGCACTTAGTGCAATCTAAAATTATACATATTACTTATTTCTTTACTGTTTTATTACCAGTCTTCCCCACTAGAATGTGAGCTCCATGCAGACAGGGGACCTTGCTGATCTTCTGCACTCTCTTTCTCCTCCCCTAAGGAACATGTAGGCATTCAATTATATGTTAACTGAATAAATGGGCATCACCAAGTACAAGCATTGAGTGGTATTTTAGTCTCTGCAGGGCTTAGGGCAGCTCCAGCATCCAGTTGAGTCACCTTGACTCTGTCCAAACTATGGAAGCAAATGGATGGAAATAGAAAGTACAAGCCAACTCAGTGATGATCTTGCCCCCTTAGGATCTGTGAACTCACAAAGGATGCAGTAAAATGCTTGAGTAATCTTCTCCCCTGAATTGATGACTCAGCCTAATGACTCACTAAAAATGAATGGAATTCAGTAAAAGTGATGGCATGTCACTTCTAATAGTACTTTATAAAAAGCCTGTTGCTTCCAACTTTGGAATCCTCTTGTTCTCTCCTCTCTCTCTCTCTCTCTCTCTCTCTCTCTCTCTCTCTCTCTCTTTCTCCTTCCCCCCCCCCCCCCTTCAGCTGTCATGTTTTGAGGACACTCAAGCAAGCTACATAGAGAGAGGTCCACATTGTGAGGGTGGCTGGCCAACAGCCACAAGAGTGAGCTTAGAGAGAGTCTTCTGAGGTCTGCCGACAGTTGCAGGACTGAACCTGGACTCCTGCTTTAGTCCAGCCTTCAGATGAGACCGAAGCCCTAGCTGACAGCCTGACAGAAACTTTGTGAGAAACCTCAAATCAGGGACATACAGCTAAACTCTCCCAGATTCCTGACTCACAACAACTTTAGGATAATAAACAACTTGCTTATTTTTCTTACTGTTTTACTGTCACCAAACATCGGTATAATTAGTTATCTACTAATAACATGGGAAGATATCTTCTAGGCACTGTTAATACAGCATGAAGATAGTTTCCCACATTCTTCTTGGATGATTGAGGTCCATGACTTCCTTTCCTCCTTCCATTACCAAATGAGGAGACAACAGGGACCTCATTAGAATGGGGAGTTAATGCTTCCACCTCTGAGTCATACAAACACAAGGTCAGTTGCAAAGAACAGCTACATAAGTATCTTATCATCTCTTAACCATGGTTTCCCCATGAGAAGAGGGGGAATGACAGGATCTGCCTTGTCCACCTCTTTGTATTGGTGAAAAAATAGTTAACATACTCAAAGTGCTTAGCAGGGTGCCCAGAACATGGTAGGCGCTAACACAATGCTAGGTGTGATTTTTTATCTTTTGTTGAGCTATTCACAAATGTCAGATGCAGAAACCTTGGAATTTGGGCTGAGTTGTCAGAACATTCAGGTAACACTTGAGCAAGGACCTGATCACACAACTGCATAATTTCAAACAACCTCACACATGGGGTGAATGGGGGACAGTAAATAAATAACGGGGACACACAGATGGTGAGCATGTGCATGTATGTGCCTTCCTGCTTATTAAGCCAGAGCACTCACATCCTTATAATACCTTCATGAAGCTCATTCTAGACAAAGAAAGAGCAGCCAGCACATAGCTGAATGCAGCTCAGAAATGTTGGGGGACTTGTCTAAGAGCACACTCTTGGCAGCCAGTGCTAGAGTCTGAACTTAGACTTGGGTCTGATGACACCAAATAGAGTGCTTTTCCTCATTGGTTTGTTCCTTATGAAGCTGGGCAGTGAGTGAGGGTCCTGCTTCCCCTGTGTCTCTGAGGCCAGGACTAGCCACTGTCCCCTGACACTTCCCCTATGGACCTATTTCTTTGTTAAACTTTTTCCTCATTAGAACTTCACATGCATTGCCAAGCCAGCTCCCCTAATCTCGTGTTAACTCTGCCGCCTCTAATTATTTCACTGTAATTATTTTTCCTTAACAAAGGAGATAAAACTAATCGTAACATCATTGTGTAAGCCTCCAAGAGTCATGCTTAAATTACTGCACTGATTTGAGAACCCCAGCAAGCACATAGGAAATAATTATACTTTTATCTGGGTTGTGGCTGATATGTTGCCAGATACCCGCCAAGTTTTTTGCACAAAACAAGAGGTCAGGAGCAGAAAATGACTTTGTCATGAAAATCCTTCAACTGTGGTGAATCTTCCTCCTGTAAATTTGTGACTTGGAGGGGACTGGGGTGAGGGAGGAGGAGCTGGAGAATCAGTGATGTCTCCAATGTGTCTCCAGACCACACTGTTCTTGGGGAAGACTCCCAAATATTATTAGTGCCAAGTTGACATCTGGTCAACTCCTCCCCAGAAGGGGCAAAATGCATGTACATCAATGGGACACAGAGAGAAAGCAATAGCTAATGTTGATTATGCACTTACTACAGGCTAAGCAGTGTTCCAGGAAACCGATGTGCCTTGACTCATTTAACAACTATAATAGCCTAAGAGGTAACTGTCAGCATGCCCATTACATAGATGAGAATACTGAGGCTAAGTAACTTAGCCAAAGTCACGAAGTCTGCAAATAACAGATGAGTCTGGAGCTCTGACCTTAAAATGCTTGTTCTTTCCACCAATTTCTCCCCTAGGTAGCACTTGACTGGGGAGGTAAGGCTGGAGGAGGAGGTGGGTGCTTATTCTAGAGGTTTTCCTTGCATTGGAGCCTCTCCACATGAGGATGCCTCAGACCGCCCTCAGAAGACACGAATGGGATTAAGCACACAGTGCAGTGGCTGGTGCGCTGAAAGCTCCAGAAGCTCACCAGCTCCTCTGCTGTTCAACCTTCTTAGGGAAGAAAATAAACACCGGTTCGTGCTGTGGGGCTGGAGAGTGAGAGACTAGGATGGTGCCCCAGGGAAGCCATGCTTATCGCCACAGCAGAGTTCTCTGAAGATATGGCTGTGACACGAGATAAGGGAAACAGGAACTTTAGTGCCTCAGATCTTCCACAAGTAGCCAGCAAAAATCCTCATCAGTGATAACTCCACGGTCAACACAGAGGATGCAAGTACTTCCAGGGAGTGGAAGCAGATAATGGAGTTCAGAGAACAGGGCGGTACCATCCAGCCTAAATGATAAGACTCCTTTCTGCCAACTACCTCGACACTAACAGAGTCAGTCAAATGATGGCCTTTTTAGCTTTTGCTCTCCTAGAAGCAAATCATGAGTCAAAGATATAAGCAAGGCAGTTTATTCAGGAGGTGATTCCAGGTACAGGAGGTGGGAAAGGAGGCGTGACTTACATTATTAGGCAGATTACACTGTGGGTGATTGGAGCTTGACCTCCCTGGGGAACCCTGGGAGCCAAGGTCATAGTTATCCCACCCAAAGGGCATGGGATCTAGGGTATTTGTGCACCAACTTCCATCTGTCATGGAATAGGGAGACTTCCAGAGGGAGTTAATTTGCCAGCACTTTCAGCCTGCTCTGCTCACAAAGGAACTCAAATGGCTCCAAAGAGGGGAAAAAGAAAAGAGGAAGAGAGAAAGAAGGAAATTCTGAGGCAGAGGTGTAGATGCCGCTAGCTGAAGGATGTGACATTGTGCATCCCAGTGGTAAGGACAGGAGCAGGGCACTGATGGAGGGACACTCAGAGGCCGACCGGCCCTCTCCTCCACTGACCAGCGAGGTACCCTGGACAGCTCCTCCCCTTCCTCTGATAGCCCAGCCCCAACTCAGGGTTGTCATCTTCTCAAATCCATTCACCTGCCTCCAGGCCTCCTGAAACTACCCTGCAAGGCCACTCTCATGCTGGTGCTCAGAAAAGACCCTCATAGTTGCCATTCCTCTGCTTGCAGGCAAAGGGATGGACAAACTGACCCACCCTTAAGTGTTCTGAGCTAAAGAGGGATGACTTCCTGTCCAGAAGACTTTGGCTCCTTCTAGACCATGCATCACTGAGTTGGGAGGTGCTATGTAGCTGGGTAGTAAAAATGGTGCCCCACTCTATGTGATGCTAAGTGGAGCTTGTCCCTGGAGATTATTAATACCCAGGCTGGATAGAGGCCTCCACCAACTCTCTTCTCTTTAATTCCAAGTGCCTTTGGTGAGCATTCCCCACTGTTAGCAGAAAGGCTTCATGAACTCCCTGTGGTCAGGTTGTTCTTCAGGGGGTCAGTGGGAGATAAAAAACAAAACAAAACAAAACAAAACAAAACAAAACAAAAAAACAAAACAAAACAAAAAGTCACAGATGATTTCGGTGCTGAACATATGGGTGGTGCAAAATCATGCAGTAGGAACAAGGCGAGTTCCTGATCTCCATAAGTCCCAGCCCACTGAAGGAGAGGATGCAATCTCTTCTCCTGACACGTAGGGAGATGGAGACATTTAATCTGGAACATTCTGGCTCAAAGTCATACCCAGAATGCCAGGCAGGATGGGAACTCACTCCAGTGTCTCAATTCCAAATCTCACCCTCTTTCAACTATATGATGTTTTCTCACATAAATCCCTGGGTCATTTTATGTTGCCTTGAAGCCACTGCAGGTCCATAATCTGCCAAGTTTCCAAGTTTTGAGGGATTACAAAAATTATCCACCAAAGGCATGCATCCCCCAGCCCAACTCACTTCCATAATGTCTCTGGGAGGCATGCAGCTTCTGTTCCAAACCCCGGTGGGGGAGCTCCCATCCTTCCCAAGTGACTCAAATAACCCTCAAACTTAGAAAAGCATCCTTTGGATAGTATATAATTCCTTATACCTACCCAGGCTCATCATTTGTAGAGGACAAAGCATTTTCTCCTCCAGAGATCTGACCAAGGTCAGGCCTTGTGGTGGATGCTATAGTGAGCCACCAGACTCCCTTCAGGAATCAAGGATTTGTTCCCCCAGCTCTGGGAATGCAGGCAGCAGATGGTCCTCCCCTCTCAGCCCTCCCAGCTGAAGGGAGCTGCCTGGTTGATGCTCATGCCTTCTTCCTGGGCAGCTCAGATATAAAGACCTGGCCTTCCCGCCCCATGTGAAGCAAGTCTGAATGGCCAGTCGATCTTTCAGATGGGAGCTCTGCGTGGGCTCATCATCGGCTTCTGTTGAGATGGTGTTGCAGCCCAACTTCTTCCTCTACCTAAGTCCCACTTTGCTCTCTTCCCTCCTGTAGGTGTCAACCCAAGAGACCTTCCTCATAAACCTCTTGTGCACACTAGTCATCTCAGAGCCTACCCCCTCACACACCCTCCTGCCTGCATACCCAGCTCAGAAGAGGCCCACACCAGAACCCAGGCACCCACACTCCCAGTCCTGGGCTGTCCCCGTGAAAAATGACCTTCATCCTTGTGTTAGTTTCCCAGGGCCACCCTGACAAAATACCACAGACAGGTGACTTAAACAACAGAAACTGATCATGTCACAGTGCTGGAGCTCAGATGTCCAAGATGAAGATGCAGACAGGATTGGTTCCTCCGAGGGCTGGGTGACAAAGACCTGTTCCAGGCTCTCTCTTGAGCCTGGCGGTTTGCCCGCAGTCAGAAGTTCCTTACAGAAGCATTGCCCTGACCTCCACCTTCTTCTTCACATGGCTTCACATGGCGTTCTCCCATGTGTGTCTGTGCCCACATTTCCCCTTTTATACGGACATCGGTCATATAAGATGAGGGCCCACTCAACTCCAGTATGACCTCATCTGAACTAATTACATCTGCATAGACCCTATTCCCAAACTAGGCCATACAGAAATATTGAGGCTAGGGCTTTAGCATGTGGATTTGGGTGGGACATAATGCAACCCATATCATGCCTCTTAAGAAAAATTCTAATTTAGTGGTAGGTGTCAGCCACAGCACATCAAGCAGGGCTTGGAGATATGCACAGCATTCTCCCCAGTCTGGATCCATCCCAGCATCTCATCCCAGAGCAGGGCCGCAAGGGGCTGCTTCCCATCAAAGGAGCTGACGCAGAGATGAAGCCCATTCTTCTTTATTCAGTGGGGATGACTGATTCCAAGCAGGTGCATGAAAAATGCTTCTGGAAGAGGCATTTCAGGAATGTATGTGTGTGTATTGCTGGGGCAGCTATAATAAAGTACCACACAGATGAGGTGGTGTAAACAAGACTGACTCTCAGAGCTCTGGAGCCAGAAGTCCGAGGGTCAAGGTGGCAGCAGGGCCAGTTCTTTCTGAGGCCTCCCTCCTTGGCTTGTGGACGGCCATCTTCTCCTGGAGTTTTCACATGGTCTTGCCTCTGTGCATCTGTGTCCTAATCTCCTCTTCTTCTGAGGACCCCCAACCAAATTGGATAAGGGTCACCCTAATAGCCTTATTTTAACTTAATTACCTCTTTAGTGAGCTTATCTCTAAATACAGTTACACTCTGATGTGCTGGAGTTAGACTTCAATATATGAATTGGGGGAGGGGTGCACAATTCAGTCCATCACAGGACCGAGAACATGCCGTGGTCTGAACACAGGGCCTGACTTTTCACACCCATCCCCACCCCGCCCCGCACTCTGCTTGTTTCAATTATTTTCTCACATCGTAGGCTTTTAGCTGGTGGGGGAGAGGAGGGTCCCTGTATTTTCTGCCTTGAGAACACAGTGACAAATGCACACGCCCTGAAACACACTAGCTCCTAAACGCCTCTCCCCAAGTGATGGAGGAGTCTCTGCTATGAACATGCATCAAAGTCGAGGGGAATCTTTGTATTCCACTGGCTGGGCTCACGAGGTAAAGTGGCATGCAGATTTCTTATTTAATAAATTCCCACAGAAAATTAGTTTTTCACAGTGGGAAGAATTTCAAGGCTTGCCGAGATGAGCGGGCAGGATCTAATCACTGTTGAGGCTTTGTACATACACCAGGCACCGCCGATCTCCGGGTGATCCAATTACTCTGCAGAGGCCCATCTGCCTCACCTGCATACTAATCACGAGACAGGGGAGCAGGAAACACACTGGCCTTTTCGGGAAGCTCCAGACGCACATGGCTCCCTTGCTGACCTTCTGCCAATTACATTCATCTCAATTCTATTAGCTCATCTTTTGCCCGAAGGTGACATATACTCGGCTTAGAGCAGAATGTGCCTCCACCAGCTTCCCCCAGCAAGGGGAGAGCGTGCCAGCTCCAGGGAGCATATGGATGGCTTGCACCACCCAAGGCCCCCAAATTTGTTTTTCTACAGTCCCTGGCAATGAGGCCTGGAGAATTCCTGGGGGACAGAGAAATGTCTAAGTTGGCCTGGATCTGATAGGTAGTGGGGTTTGGGGAGGGGAGGGGGCAGACAGTGATGAATGAGGTCAGACACCTGAGTTTGAGTACATGGTCCACTATTAGAAGGTGACTCGGAGTAGTCAGGTTTACTTTTTGAGCCTCTGAAGTCTTACAGGTAAATGGGGGTGGATACACTTCCACTGTTGAAAGAGACAATATTTGGGTCAGCCCGCCCACTCCTCCTTTCTACCTGTTTATCACCCACCTCTGTCCAAATGAGCTCGGGTGGTCTCACAGACTAGAAAAGATGGAGAAGCATATATAGTGTGTCGAATAAATGCCCCTTATGCGAATGAGCGTCTAACCAGCTATGTCTTGTGGGATGCGGGGTGAAGGCTATAGGAACACCTGGAAGGGCAGAGTAGGCAGGGGGACTTCTCAGAGGAAGATACAGCAATGCTGGGCCATGAACAAGGGCAGGGGGGATAAAAGGCATCAGGAAAGAATAAGAACAAAGACGTGGGGTGGAGATTATAATGTCATGTGTTGATAGCGGGGGACCTATTGAGGTAAAGTTGGATGGTATTTGTCTACATTTTCCAGTAAAAATATACTTGCCCCCCCTCCCCAAGAACACACACTACATACACACACCCATGGCATGGGAAGTAAGTCAGTTCAGACAAGTCCAAGAGAAGGCTGGAGGCCCCAAGTCCAACCATGGGGCTGGCAAGGGGTGCACATGTGTGTTGAGGATGGGGGAATTTAGGATGACTCATCTGAGAGGAGAACCCTAAAGTCAAGGGCAAGGTGAACAGTAGCATCAACTCTACAAGTTTAAGAATCCGTGTGGGCAGAGCTGGGAGGTGATCGCCAGGTCCTGGGGGTCTCTTTGTGTCCAACAAACATTTCTGTGGGGATGGAAATGTCTGGTATCCTACTGTCCCATATGTGATTGCCATCAGCTCCACATGGCCACTGAGTATTTGAAATGGGCTGTTATGACTGAGAAACTGAATTTCTAATTTTATTTAACTTTACATTTCAATGTAATGGCCACACATGGCTAATGGCTACCATACCGGACTGCACAGGTGAGAAGGGTAACTAGGAACAAGCCATCTGAACATGTAAACTGAGATCAGCCAGGGAGGGCCTTGAATGCCGCGCTAAGAGTTGCTGCAGGAGCCCTTAGATCACAAGCCACCCTAGCTGAGTTCTGGAAAGCCATTCCAGGAGCAGAGTGCACAATGAATTCCAAACGGGGACCCTGGAGGTGAGGGAATCAGACTGCCAGAGCCCAAAACTGTTCAGAAAAACAATAATTAGGATCCTGCCTAAAACCATGAGAATATGGAGGAGGACTGATGTGGAAAATAGCTCCATGCACAGCCATCAGGACATGGTAGACTGAGAGGGTCCAGGGAGGCAAATGTGACTGAGGGGGTGCCTAGATATGAAACTTAATCGATGTGTGTCGGTAACACTAGGCACAGGAGACAGAAGAAGGGCTTGTTACCTGGAATAAAGGGGAGGAGGCAGGCATTTCTAGGGCCAAAGGCACCTCACGTGCCTCCCACTGGAACCAAGGCACTGTCCTACCATCCCAGGGGAAAGACTTCTCTGTCATTAATTCCCCCAGGTAATCCGAGCTGCTTGGACTTGGCTTTGGGGAATGGGGCCCAAGGCCCTGGAGAGGGCTCCTGCAGCTTCCTGGAGGCCTTGGTGGGGTTGTGGTTTCTTCCAGGGAGAGGAGACTGATTTGGCATTCCTGGCACTGTCCATGCCTCCCATGTCCTTCTCGGAGCTGACCGCCAGATCCCTGAGAACCCTGCGTGACTTGCTGGAGAGTGGTGATTTGTTTTTGTCCTATTAACTTCTTAAAAGGACAGAAACGGATTGCTGGGCTGGAGGGATGGCCCAGGGAGCATACGGATGAGGAACTGGCTGTATGAGGCCAGAGCAGGGAGGGTGAGATGAGGGGCCAAGGGGGCTCAGGAGGAAATAGAATTTCCACCTCTTCACTCACAGCTACTGAAATACATCTATTTGCAGAAATGCAATTGTTTGAGGATCTCTCTCTCTCTCTCTCTCTCTCTCTCTCTCTCTCTCTCTCTCTCTCTCTCCTATCCCCCAGTTTGGCACATGCTATTCTCTCTGCCTGGAAAGCATATATCATCTCCTCCACTCTCTTCATTCACCATTGCATGCATTCATTCATGAAGCAATGCATCTGCTGAGCATCCACTATGAGTCTATCACTGTGTTAGGTTCTGAGTGCACCACAGTAACAAAACAAGAGACAATTCTACCTCCACCCTATCCTGCCCACAAAATCCGGAGAACAGGGAGAAAACTTAGATCCTAATCAATTAATGGTTCAAAAAAAGTATGATTATGAGCTTAGATAATGCTCTGCCAAGCTTAAAGTAAGCTTAGTCCAATGTCTCTATGGAAGGGCCTTTCTCTGCCTCGATTTATTTGGAAATTCACTTAGAATAGAACTTACATACACTGTGGAGAAGATGAAATACAATTTAATGTGTAGGTGCCCCAAAGAGAACCTGTCCCCGCTGGCTATTCCTTTCGTCACTCCTCAGGGAGGTCTAAAGGGACAATTGACCTTGGCCCCCAGAATCATTCTCTAGGCCAGGATGCATTAGAGGTGAGATTGACTTTGTGAATGGCCATGAGTCAGCCTGTCCCTGCCTCTCCAGTAGCGGTAGCGTAGTTAGAACCATGCTCTCTAATACACAGATGCTGTTTCCTAAATTCCTGCCCTTCTGGGGAACTGAAAAAAAAAACAACAAAAAAAAACCAAAAAACATTTGGAGCTACAGAGCTCAAGCCTGTAGCATGACAGAATGAAACCAATGTGCTCAGACTGGAGTTACAACTGCAGTAAAGGGCATTTACTGGCTTTCTGGCTATATGCTCTGACATCTATGACCAGCCTGAAAAAAAAAAAAAAAACACAAAAAAACTTTGAGGGACATCCATTGAGTCTTCCAAACTGAATAGTCTTCTGAGAAACGTGTGGTGGAGATGGGAGAGTTTGTTCCCTTTATCTCAGCCAACAGAGGCCCCACTGAGGCTGGTTGCTCTGTCGGGTGCTGAGGGGTATCCTAGCAGTTTCTCCTTTCCCTTCAGTGGAGCAAACCCCGAGGGTGGCTACTGCACATTCCCCCATGTGCTCTTACAGATTCAAAGTGGGTTTTTGAGAATAACATTGATCCTTCCCACATGTTTTCAGGAGATAGCAATGACAAGAATATGAAATATTAAAGTTTCCCTATCTAAGAGCCTTGAAGGAGGCTGGATAAGGATGCAAAGGGAAAAGGCAGAATGGAGTAAGTGTTCTATTGTTAAACGCAGGGTGGGTAGGTTTAAGGGGTGGAGGAGGAGAGAGGACACTTTTGACTTAAAGGAATAAGGTAGGTTGCAAAGGAGGATTGTAGTGAGCAAGGAGAGAGCTTTGGGCAGCTGATGAAAAGGAGACAGGTGATGCTTAGGAAGACAGGATGCTGTTGGTGCCTCACCAAGGTCTCCTTGACCTGCCGGAGCATCAGCTCCCAGATGCTGGGGTGTTGGCTGACAACAACTCACTCATCCCACTTTTCCAAGTGGAAACCCCTTCATCTGGGAGTCTATGCCTACCCTCCCCCATCCTGGGATGTCAACCTGAGCCAGGGGCATGGTGTACAAGAAGCTTAGCCTCCTTGACTTAAGATGGGACCAAAATAGTGGCAACATTCTTGCTCTAGAATCTTCCATGAAATCAATCTGAGACTAGATTCTGGATGAATCTACTTCCTGTCCTAATCTTTCATTTTCCTTACCCTTCTCCACTCCCCTTGTCCAGAAAAGATTCTCCCGGTACATCTCCTAACAAGAATTCCCTCTCAGGCTCTGTCCTAGGCTACCTGAACTAAGACAAGAAGTTTTCACTGTGGTATGTGATGCTATCCCCTCCTCCAAGCCCCTTTCCCCCCCAAATCCCAGGAATACAGACATGGTTCTTGCATTCTTTTGCATTTAGAAATGTGCATCTTGGGCTGTGATAATATTCTGAGATTGTTTAAGTTTCAGCAAAGCAGTGACATCACTTACCTTCAGTTTTCAATTAAAATGGTAATATCTAGCATATAATGTATTAAATACCTTTGTTCTAAGCACTGGCTTAGGTTCTTGACACCGGTTCTATCACTTAATCCCCCCAACAGTCCCCTAACATGCCCACTTTTACCCAATGTTATAAATGAGGATACTGAATCTGCAAGAAGCAAACCAACTTTCCCCTCATCATATAACATGTTAATGCAGAAATGGGTTCAGACCAGGTTTCTGTGATCCCAGCACCTGCTTTCTGCACAATGGACCACCCTGGCCCTTTCTCCAGCTCAGTAAGAATGAAGATCACGTTGCCAGGTTCGTGGCTCCCAGGGGAAATGAAGACTCCCTGAGTCCTGGCATTGCAAGCATGTACGTTTTCCTCTCCAGGCAATGACACGGAGGTTGGCATCCACCAGAGTCCAGCCATGAGTTGACTGAAATCCATCTCCTACTTCCAGAAGCTCATCTGAGAAATCTAATATCTGAGATAGATAATCTAATGGGCACATGAGTCATCCATTTCTTGGGATTCTCTAAGCTCTAGTTTTGTATTAAGTTAGAAAGACAGGCACCTGGACCACATTATGTTATCTCTCCGCATGAAACTGCATCAACTAAGTTAAGATTTAACACCATGACCTCAGCATGGATAGCAGATGAGGGCAAAATATGTCAGCGTAAGCAGCCTTTTTTTGTGGAAGACATTGCTTTTCTATGATAACACGCCTTGAATATGAATGCTAGTGACTGACTCCCTCTCAAGAGTTCAGCGTTTGTGCAATGCTCCCTCCTGCAGATGAACTTTCTGTTCCTTTTCTCCATGCAATATAGATTATACAACCCAATGCGTTTCTCATTTTGCTTTTGCTGCCAGGAAGCTCAGAGATAAATTCAGTCAGCTTTCACAGATAAAAGCTATCTTGAATGTCTATTCTTAAAATGTTTTACAATTATTTTAAGTGTTTAATTTTCATTATGACTGTATTGGTCTACCTCAAATTTTTTAAGTATGTGTAGCAAAAGACTAAAAGTAAATCTGTGTGTTCTTATAAGAAACACCTGGACAAATGGACCACTGAGCTTGTATTCATAGGACATATTTTTAAGAAATATCCCCAATGAGTTTCTGTGTCCTCTATTTCACCTCCACTGTCATGACCACAACCCAACATTATCTCCCGCCCGCATGCCTGCACACACCTCTGCTCACACCTCTGCTCACTCCTGCAAGCCTATTTAACAGGGTGGACTGGCTCCTCTGTGAAGCTCTCTTGGGATCTTGAGCTACATTCTACCGCCTAGTGTATCTCATAATAAGTGATCAGTGCCATTCTGCTTCTCTTACTTCTCTACCCTCATTGGTTTATGAGTTCCTTTCTTTTCCTCCTCCATCTCCTCCTAACCATCATCATCATCATAGCTCTCACTACTAGTATGCCAGGAACTGTACAAACATTAACTCACTTAACCATTTAAAGTACTACCATCCACCCTGGCCAGGTAGCTTAGTTGGCTAGAGCATTGTCCTGATATACCAAGGTTACTGGTTTGATCCCTGGTCAGTGCACATAAAAAATCAACCAATGAATGCATAAGTAAGTACAACAAGTTGATTTTGTCTCTCTCTCTCTAATCAATAAT
Source organism: Myotis myotis (assembly GCF_014108235.1). Taxonomy (NCBI): domain Eukaryota; kingdom Metazoa; phylum Chordata; class Mammalia; order Chiroptera; family Vespertilionidae; genus Myotis; species Myotis myotis. The sequence continues at coordinate 98,708,048 of NW_023416357.1, forward strand.
TTTTTAGTACTTTTTTTAGTACTATCACCCCCATTATGGAGATGAAGACACAGAAAAATAAAGAGGCACAGCCATGGGCAGAGGTCATCTGGGGAGTAAGGGATGAAACATGGAATTCCAGCTCAGATCTGCTCCAGCAACAGAGGCAAAGCTTTCAGTCCCTCCTAATTATAAAGATCCCGCTTGGCCAGTGCCCTCAGCTCTGTCAAAACTTCCCTCAAACCCACCATCAGTGCTGCAGCTGCACCCAGCACCCCGACCCCCCATCCTCTGGTTCACTTATTCTCTCCATGCATTAACTTCCAACACCCCAGGTGATCCATTATTCTTCCTGTTCATCGCCTATTCACCCCTCAAGAATATACACTCCACAAGGACAGAGGACTAGCGTGTTCGCTGATGCATCCAACAAGAGGACAATATCTATTGAACGATGGAATGAGTGAACGATGCCACGTACCCTTTGGATCAGCTAGAAACCCAGAGCCTTGCACACACCTAACAGGGAGCAGGAGGCTAGTGCACATCTGTCCTGGCTGCAAGGGCCATGCCTCCCCATCAGTCTCACTAAGGACCTCGGCCCGGCCCCAGCACAGGTGTTTTGTGGTTACCATTGCTGCTGTCCTTCCAGGATCCCTCTGTAGAGGGTGGAGGGGCCCTGGGCCTTCATCAAAGGGCTGAGGACCCAGGCCTGGCTGTCGGAATCCCCAGCCCCATGCTATGCTCCGCTCTGCCTGGGACCTGTGTCCCCCGAAGCCCTTCCATGCCTCCTCTCCACCCCACTTGCCCTCCGTTACTCCCAACCTTCCCTCCCCACAGCCAGGGTGCATTTCCTTGGGGGCTTCATGGTGCCTCCCCTGCCTGGCTGGTCGGTGGGAAGGACCCCTCTGCCATTTTGTCACCTCCTACATCCAATTAGGCAGGGAAAGCTGGCTGTTTCCTTGACAGCAGATACCCAAACTGACTGAAACAATTAGTTTGTCTATTTTAAAACTGAATTCCAATGCTTCCATGGCAACCAAAGTTATTAAAAGATGTAAATTAAAGTGTTGTGCAGGAAAGATGGCTTGGCATGGAAGGCACTTGTTTTGGGGAAAGAACATGAAAAACTTCAAACCAAGGGCATCCCCGTGCCCAGAGGCACAGTGCAATCAGCTGGTGGGGAACAGCTGGGATGGCTCCTTCCCTAGGCCTTGCTCCTGTTACAGCAGCGGTTCTCAACCTGTGGGTCGCGACCCCTTTGGGGGTCAAACGACCCTTTCACAGGGGTCGCCTAAGACCACCAGAAAACACATATATAATTACATATTGTTTTTGTGATTAATCACTATGCTTTATGTTCAATTTGTAACAATGAAAATACATCCTGCATATCAGGTATTTACATTATGATTCATAACAGTAGCAAAATTACAGTTATGAAGTAGCAACGAAAATAATTTTCTGGTTGGGGGTCACCACAACATGAAGAACTGTATTAAAGGGTTGCGGCATTAGGAAAGTTGAGAACCACTGTGTTACAGTCTTATTCAAGAGCCACCCTTTGCCCTCCCATATGCAAGAGAGATGAGGAGCTCTGCATTTTCTTAAGCCCCTTGTGCCAAGAAGGAAACCTGGGAAAAGAGAGCTGGCATTAATGTAGCACCGACTATAAAACAAAGTGAGAGTGGGTTGCATACTTACTGGGCCCCTGGCATTGTGCTAAGAGATTTATAGGCATGAACACACTGAATGCTCCCATCAGATGGGAGAGAATCTCAGTTCATTCCCATTTCACAGGTGGGCAAGTTCAGGCCCAGACAGATAAAGCCCCTGATGGAGTCACACAGTCAGTAAAAGATAAAACTGGGATTAGAGCCCACATCTGTCCAACCATATTACATTTCACTGAATTTGTGCCAGACAAAAGGAATATCCCCCTTAATCATTTTTTAACTGATTTCAGAGAGGAAGGGAGAGGGAGAGATAGAAACGTCAATGATGAGAGAGAATCATTGATTGGCTGCCTCCTGTAAGCCCTACACTGGAGATTGAGCCTGCAATTCAGGCATGTGCCCGGACCTGGAATCTAACCATGACCTCTTGGTTCATAGGTAGATGTTCAACCACTGAGCCACACCAGTTGGGACCCTTTAATCTCCTTAATAATGGAATTGGCAGGGTATACAGCATGGAGTTTATAGCTCAGGCTTCTGAATCAGACAGATGTGGGCCTAAACCTCAGCACCTCCATGTATTAGTTCTGGGACCACAGGGCAAGATGGCTAACCCTCAGCAACTCAGTTTACTTGGCTGTGAGCTGAGTGCCGTGTGGTGGTGAGGATAGCAGGAGCTGATACAGGAGAGGCCCCTGGCCCGGCGTCTGATAAACAATAAGTATCATGAACACATTGTATTATCATTATTATAACTGTTATTATTATTATTCTCTTTGTAGCTGAGGAAAGAGGCTTACAGAGGTGAAGCTTGCTTCAGAGCCAGGTCTTCATACTTCTATTCCCTCCCCAGCAATTGAAGGAGCAACAGTGTTGGCTGAAGATCTACAGTTCACAGTCCTTCCATGGTGAAGCTGGGACCCCCGAATCTACACTTACATGCCCCTTGTCCCACGTCCTGGGCAGCCTTGTTGCTTCTGAAAGGCAGACATGGAAAGAAGAAGCTGAATCTAACATGATTATAGTTACATTAGAGGCCCGGTGCACGAAATTTGTGCATGGGTAGGGCCCCTAGGCCTGGCCAGCGATCAGGGCCGATCTGTGGGGTGACCAGTAGGGAGATCAGGGGTACAGGGGTGTGGGGGGGACACTGGCACCCGCCTTGGCTGGCCTATGGCCAGCAGTCTGGGGGCAGTTCCTGCATTGAGTGTCTGTCCCCTGGTGGTCAGTTTGCATCATAGTGACTTCTCATTCCATAGGTCGTTCCACTGTTTGGTCGATTTGCATATTAGGTTTTTATTATATACTAGAGCCCGGTGCACAAAAATTTGTGCACTGGGGGGGGGGGCGTCCCTCAGTCCAGCCTGTGCCCTCTCTCAGTCTGGGACCCCTTGGGGGATGACCACCTGCTGGCTTAGGCCCGCTCCCCAGGGGGATTGGGCCTAAGCAGGCAATCAGACATCCCTCTGGCAGCCTGGGAGCCCTCGGGGGATGTCCATTTGCCAGCGGGGAGCAGGCCTAAGCTGCAGTCGGACATCCTTAGCGCTGCTGAGGAGGCAGGAGAGGCTCCCACCACCACCGCTGTACTGGCAGCCATCAGCCTGGCTTGTGGCTGAGCAGAGCTCCCCTATGGGAGCTCACTGACCACCAGGGGGCAGCTCCTGCATTGAGCATCTGCCCCCTGTGGTCAGTGTGTGTCATAGTGACCAATGATTCCCAGTCGCTCTGCTGTTAGGGTTAATTTGCATATTGCCCTTTTATTATATAGGAGGACTTGCTACTGTGTGCCAGACCCTGGTTCTCCACCAGGTACTTGCTCTGTATCCTGGTTTCTGCTCCCTGCCCACTCTCAAATGGATTCAGTTCTTATAGATCAACAAATAGCCAGTGTTGGCGAGGACATGGAGAAAAGGGAACCCTCATGCACTGTTGTAAATCGGTGTGCTACTGTAGGAAATGAACCTCTGTGATCCATTCCCAGCATGGCCGACTTTTGATAGAATTTACTGAATTTCCCCCAGGGCAAACAGAATGTAGGGAAGAGGGAAGAGGAACAAAGAACTGAGCAGATGGGCCAACATCATGATGGAAACCCCTGAGGCATCTGCCTCAGCTAGACAGGAGTAGTGGAGGCAGCTAGAAAGGCCTCAGTCCATTTTTTTTTTAATGGCCCCATGGGAAACTGCAAGACCTAGGTGATGTATGAAGAAACAGGTGCGCCCATAGTACTCAGCCAATGAGGAACCGGAGGAGGGACTAAATATATAGGCTATTTTCCCTGCCTCACTTGTGCCTGTACAATGGAAGGATGCCTGCTCTTTAGAGTGTATTAAAAGTCTCATTTTTTACAAACTTCTGTCTCTGAGTCCGTCATTTGAATTTGGACAGGTGAGCAATTTATTGCACCCACTATGAAAAGCAGTATGGCAGTTCCTCAAAAAAATTAAAAGTAGAACTACTTTATGACCCAGCAACTCCACTTCTCGGTATTAATATGAAGAAATGCAAAACACTAATTCGAAAACATATAAGCTCCTCTATGTCCACTGCAGCATTATTTACCATGGCCAAGACATGGAAGCACATTAGCATTAACACAGGTTGCTGCTTCTACCTTTGGCCAATACCTGTTGGTCTCTGGGGAATTAGTTTAAACATGAATTCCTCTGAGAAGCGTTCCCTAACCATACAGGCAAGATCCCTCTCACATCTGTACCCCCCCCCCCCCCCCCAGCACCTGAGGGCTCCTCTCGGCTTGCTCTGGGCTAGTTGCCATTATGTACCTGTCCTTCTATGAGGACCTGCATGGAATCTATGTGTACTGTTCCTCCACACCCAGAATGGTGTTTGGTACAAAGTAAGTACTTAATAGAAATCTGGAATGAATGAATGAATGAATGAATGAATGCAAGCATGCATGGCATCATTATTTACTGGAGAGTTTGTGAGGATCAACATATTATGCAGCCAAATATTCGCTAATCCAGGGCCTTGGTTTACAGCCCCAGATGATAAACATTCACAGCCCCAAAGGGGTGGGGTGTGTGAAGGGGCTCTCCCCTTAGACAGGAAGGAGAAAAAGTTAGAACTATCCACCATGCCGTTTCTAGGCAAAGTTATGTAAGTGCCAGCATTTTTCACTCTTTCCATTGTCTATTAATTCATTTTTTAATTCAACAAAATATCTATTAAGTGTTGACCAGAGTTGGGCTAAATGTTGGGGGCAGGAACATGTGGCATCCATCACAGGGCTTCGGTTTTCAGGGAACAGCTGTTGAATAGAACACGCTTTTGAGCAAGCATGAGTGAGATAGTTATAAATTGTGATAAGCCGTATTTTTTTACACCTTCATATATAAAATAATGGAAGGCACTTACTTTGGGATGAATTACTAGGAATGCATCTGAGAAAGTATGAGTGGCTAACCAAGTAGAAAGCCAGGGAGGGGTCATTCTTGGCAGAGAAAACAAACTGTGCAAAGCCCTGAGCCAGGAAGAACCTGGTACAGCAGAGGGCCTGAGGCGGCCAGTGAAGCAAGGGAATGCAGGAGCATAGAGTGGCCTAACATGAGGTTGCTGAGGGCAGTAGAGGTTCAGTCTTGTAACACTTTACAGGTCTCCTGGGAGAGCGCGCGTGCGTGCGTGGGTGCGTGTGTGTGTGTGTGTGTGTGTGTGTGTGTGTGTGTGGTGTTTGCTCCTTTGTTCAAAAAACAGGACATCTTAATGCCTTCATTTATTTGAGCCCAGGTCGCTGGCACATGCTTCTCAACTCCACTCTGAGGTAGCAGGTGTGCAGGAAGTGTCTGCAGTGAGAGCAGGAAGCACTGGGGCTGCACAGAATGTGGGCACAGCCATTTGATTGCACTGTCTGGGTTTGGGGGTGAACCAATCCTCTTCTCTGGGGCTATGTTTTCACTTCTGCAAAAGCAGATCATCTCTAATGTCCTCTTAGGACTCTAATTGCTTGTGAAGATGCTACCAGCAGCCAGTGGGTGAGTCAGAAATACTGGTAAATTTTCTATTATGCACAGGACACCCCCTCACCTCAGAATTATTTGGTCCCGAATGTCAACAGTGCCAAAGTTGAGAAACTTAGGTAAAAAGAAATGATAGGTCATATGAATGAATGAATGGAAAGATAGATAGATGGGTGAATGCTTTGAGTAATGCATTACCTTCCAGTTAACCCAATGGCTTTCATTTGCATAAGATGATCAAATATTAGTTTTTTGAATTAAAACAATCATTGGGAACCTGAATCCTGAATTATCCATGGAAAAACGGAGCTCCCTACAATTCCAGGATCATATAGGAACAAAACATTATTTACGGTTTCTTACAGAACTCCTTTCCTGACTGGTAATTACCAATATTTTGTAAGCCTTGCTTTGCCAGGCACAGGGGTAGGCACTTTCCATATATTATTTTGTTTAATCCTGAAAAACACCCATTCTCCCGATTTTACAGATGAGGAAAGAGAGATACAGAGACTCATCTAAGGTAACACAGCAGTAAGAGGAGAAGCTGGGGCACGAACCAGGCACTGTGGTCTAGGACCAACACTCTGGACTGCATCTGATGGTGCTGAGCAGGGCTGTGATACTGTGATTTATAATAAGAAATATCTATTTGGCTTTCACTTGCATTCCTGGCACAGAGCTCCAGAAACCCTTGAAATTTCCTAAATGTGAAGAGCAATCCAGGTGTCTTTTGTTATGTTAAGGAGGCGACTTTTGGAAAGTCCTTAGGTCATCTGAGGGTGGAGGCTGGCTGGCTGCCACCCAGTCATTATTGGATTAAAACTCCAGCCCTGGCCTCCTGGGAAGAGAGAAGGGATCTGGACTGAATAAATTCCAATGGCCAGTGACTTAGTCAACCATGCCTACTGAATAAATTGCAATGGCCAGTCACTTAGTCAACCATGCCAACCATGCCAACCATGCCAACCATGCCAGTGACTTAGTCAACCATGCACCCCGAACACCCAAAAGGACTCAGTTTAAAAGTTTCTGGGTTGTAAACACATGGAGATTTGGGGACAATGGCTTGGAAGCTCTGTGCCCTCTTCCCACACACCTTGCCCTATGCATCTCTTCCATCTGGCTGTTCCTGAGTTATATCCTTTCATAATAAACCTGTGACCTGGTAAGTGAAACATTCCCCTGAGTGAGCTGCTCTAGCAAATGAATCAAACCCAAAGAGGGTCATGGGAACCTCAGAAAAACAGCCAGCTGGTGAGTAGCGCAGGGGACAGTATGGGCTTGTGACTGGCATCTGGCACCTTGATTCAGGCAGTCTTGTGGGACTGACCCTTAACCTGTGGACCCCGCCATCATCTCCAGGAGAGTAATGTCAGCGTTCAGTTGAATTGTAGGACACCCATGTGGAATCAGAGAACTGCTTGGTGGTTCACACATGGGACTTGTTGGAGCAGAATCAGAGGGTCGCTTCCCCTGCTGGTGAGCTCCCAGCAGCACAAGCCTCAAGCTTCAAACATAAGCCTCAAGCACTTTCCTCAGGGCAAGTTCAACCCCACCCTAGTCAGTGATCTGAGAGCCAGAACCCTGGTTCAGAGCAGAAGCCTCAGAACCCATCAGAGCACCTGGGACCAAGCAGATGCTTAGTCAATGTTTGTCAATGAGGGCTTAAGTAAGAACACCAGCCCCTGCCTCCAAATTCCATGCGTAAGTGAAATATATACCTTATTTCTTTATTTTGGCTTCAAAGCAAATTTCTCTGGGAAACATTAGCACCACGGGGGAAAGTCTGAAAGGGAACACAAGGTAGAGAACTCAGATCAAGCCGGGCCTTTAGCAGACCTCAGCCACACCCCAGCCATTCTGCTCATCACTTTCCTGAGAAAGCAAGACATGTCCGTCTGGGTGCCCCTGACGCCATTCCCTAAGCACAGGTGGCAAAAGTTCACATTTTTAGCTAACATTTTGTGTGATGCTTTTCTTAACTTTGCAAATTGCTATTTTACCAGCAGCTTCCTTTTGGGGCATCAGATGACAGATTGAATGATTGAAGAGGGGGAAAAGAAACGTGTGGTTGTATTTGAAAAATTTTTTTAAAAAAGCCTCCAGGAGTCTAATGTGACATTCTGGGTAAGAACACAGCATTATGTTGACGCATATGACATCTCTCTTAATGATGTATGAAATCTCTTTATGGCAGCAGATCACTGAGAGGGTGGATAGGGACCTGGCTGGGACTTGTATCAGCCGGGTAAACTGTGACTGCCACCCCTGCCCTGGAAGAGGGGAGAGAGGGTAAGAGGTCTGGAAGCTTCCCCATTTGGAAAATGCTCATTCACAAGGAATACAGAGAACAACTGGCCCCAGTGATCAGACTTCACAAAATAGGACATCATTTACATGCAGGCTCACAAAGCAATGGTTCTGAGTCCCTCCACCTCTAGGTCCAAGTGGGAAATTAGGTCCACTGACAGAACCCCCAGGACTTAAGGGAGAAGCTGTAGGGAGTCCCAGAGCACCTGAGCATGGGGAAATGGGAGAAAGGTTTTCTCCCCAAGACAACGCCACTCAGCCTCTTGGGCATCAAAGTCCCCTCATAGAGCCTCTAATAAGCACCTTCTGGACCTCATCCAACATCCCCCAAGGTTTTCATGATACCTGTTTGTTCCTCTTACTATTAGGACTCAAATTTATAGATCAGGCAACTGAGACACAGAGAGGTTAAGGAACTTGCCTTGGAGTTGACTTCATTTAACTCAAAGTTGGAACAAAAGAGAGGGTACATAGGATCAATCCATGGGACATTTCATGGGCTATGTGTGCAAAAGTAACACATCACTACCATTCACCCTCCACTGGCCAGAACTCAGTCACATGGTCCCACTGAACTGCAAAGGAGACTGGGAAATGTAGTCTAGCTATACATCCAAGGGGAAAAGGGAACATGGTTTTGGTGAACTCAGAGCTGTCTGTACTACAGGTGCTAAGCAGAGCCCTGGAGAGCTCAAACTAGTCTGGAAAGCCAGATTCAAAAACATACTCTATCAAATTGTCCAATCATCCATCTCGCCCACACCCAGAGTTGCAATGAAAGCTTTCAAACATATCACTGGACAGTACTCAGTGGCTGAGGGGTAGAGAAGAAAGTTACCTATGGGAAATCTCTGGAGTCTTCTGGGATGCTAATCCTATCTAATAATCCTATTTAATAAAGAGGGAATATGCAAATTGACTGCCATGCTGTCACAAAGATGGCGGTGCCCATAGCCACAAGATGGCGGCGCCCAGTCCCCTCAGCCCCACTGGAATCCCCCAGTCCTTTCAGCCCAGCCGGGGGGGTAGGGGGGCAGCAGGCACATGGTGCGACCGGACCCGCCCTCAGCCCCCCAGACACCCAGGGCCGGCCCAAGGTGCAGGCAAACCTTGGATGTCGGCTGCCCAGACGATGCTCAAGGTGCAGGCAAGCCTTGGATGTCAGCTGCCCAGCCACCTAGGGCCGGCCTAAAGCACAGTCAAGCCTCAGATGGTATCTGCCCAGCTGCCCAGGGCCGCTGAGGCTCAGGTAACAAGGGCTGGCCAAAGCTTGTGCTGCTGGCAGTGGCAGAAGCAGAGGTGTGATGGGGGCGTCGCCTTCCCCTGATCGCTGGGTCACCTCCCGCCCCCGAGAGCTCCTGGACTGTGAGAGGGGGCAGGTCGGGCTGAGGGACACCCCCTCCAGTGCATGAATTTTCATGCACCAGGCCTCTAGTCCTTAATATGCAAATAGACCAAACGGCGGAACAACCGAACAACCAAACAACCAGTCGCTATGATGTGCGCTGACCACCAGGGGGTGTGCTCAGAGCATGGCAGGTGTTGGCAGCAGGTGACACAGTGCAGAACATGGTGGGCATTGGCTGCAGCAGGATGGTGGAGCAGGTGAGCTGGGGCGCCAGACCAAGGCAGAGCACCAGTCGCTGTCATCGGGGCAAAGCTCTGGTGGTTACTGAAAATTCTTTGCTCCTGTATGCCACGGTCCCGCCTGGTGCTTGCACCTGCTGCCGGCACCCAGCACCAGCCCCGATCGCCCCTGAGGGCTTCTCCACCTCTGCCTGCTCCTGAGGGGTGATTGGGGCAGCAGCAACCACCTTCACCTGCTGCTGGTGCCGGCCCCAATTGCTCCGTGCTGTTAGTGGGTGTGAGTGGGGCCGGTGCTGTCAGCACGTGGGAGTGGCGGTGGGGGAGTGGGGCTGCCAGCAGACAGGGGACTAGAGGCTGCGGCGGGAGGGGCCAGGCAGGGGCATGAAGGATGGGCCAAAACCTGCCCTGTGCCTGCCGCAGCCTGGTGGCCCACAGTTCCTTTCAAGGTACACAAATTTGTGGACTCGGCCTCTAATTACATATAAAGTTGAGGTACTATTTACTGACAATTTGTTATGTGCCAGGCACTGTACCCCATGCTGTAATTGCTTTATCTCATTTAATCTTCACCTGATAGTATTAGGTAGTGACAATGACTATTTCCATCTTGCAGATAAAAAGTTGAAATGTTGAGAGGTCATAAGAGAACTGGAAATCACCCCACATTAATCTGATCCCAGAGTTCAAGGACTTTATCCAATGCTCTTACATGTCTGTGCTTATTTCTCCCCATTAATAAGATTATGTGTTGTGCCTCAAGGGAGAAATATCAGGTTTCTACCTTCTAGTCACATTATTTAAACCGCAGCATTAACTCACTGGGAAAGAGAAACATTTTCATAAAATATTCAGAATGTGAAATGAGAAAGAAAAGAAATATATCCACAGGAAAGTCACTAATCAAAGTGATTTTCTTATCCAGTTGCCGTATATGACTGCTGTTCTACTCAGACAAGAAGGAAACAGAAAGTGGACGGCCAAAATACTATGCTTATCAGACAGCTGCCTGGCACGCTCTCGGCCTCAAGCAGAGGGACACGTGGTCCAAGTCCTCACTCAGAGCAGTTAGTGAGTCCTACATTGGGATGATGGGTGTTTGTCCCCCACATCTGGGACTGCATATTCCTCTAAAGTGGTCTCTTAGCCTCAGTCGCAGGATGGGAGGCTACGAAATGGGCAGTTACTAAGTAGCCTTGTTTCGTACTTGGTGACTGTGAAGAAAAGAATATTCAGGGATAGTTGTATTATAGTTACTGTTGTTTACTGGTCTGTTTTCTCCTTGGGGGTGTGGGAGATTTTTCCAGTTTTATTATGCACATAATTTTGTAAACATATCTGAAATCCAAATGTGTTTTTTAAATCAATGTTGTGTTACTTTATTCCTCATCCTCTTCCATCCCCCGCAAAAAGCATTATGAAAATCAGGCCAGGCAACAATATATAACCTGAGAAGAGAGGAAATATAACGCATAGTACAAATTGGTACAGGACTGAGGTGTCCATTTCTTTTGCTTGCCCTGTGGGCCTGATCACGTGACAATAAATTGGCCACATGTGAAGGCTTTGAATAGAAGATCCTAAGGGCTAGAGCTGGATCATTCAAATTAAAAATATAAACCAAACTAAAGGCTGAGAGGCAACAACCATTTCCTTTAAAAAAATAAGACTATACTTTCAATATTCATTTAAATGTATAATAATAAACTGCTATACATTTTAAACTGTTTTCTATTTGACAATACCTCACTTGTAAACTCTTCATAGCTTTTAAAAATAGGCCCAGAGTCCAAATCTTCACATCATGAAAATTTTCATATTCTCTAATTTGCAGTAATGCATTTGCATCAGATTTTACAAGCCACCGTAGGGGACAGCATTGACACTTAGTGCCTGGGAGAAGGTCGGCTGAAGTTTGAGTCCAGGTACCATAGGGGCTGTGGATCAGGCATGGGGCTAGGGCTGCCTCACCCTAATCCTGCTTCTGCTATGGAGGAACTTTCCCCTGGAGGCCTGAGCTCAGAGTTTTGCCCAGTGCCCGTGGTAGAGACAGAGATGGCTCTGAGTTCAGCAAAACCTATTCCCTTTCCCCCTTGGACTCATAGCTAGATTACATTTCCCAGCTTCCTTTGCAGTGTAGTGGAACCATGTAACTGAGTCCTGGTCAATGGGAGGTGGGCAGAAGTGATGTATGACTTTTTCAAGCATAGAGCACAACAAGTTCCCTGACTTGTTCCCTGTACTCTCTCTTATTCTATGTTTAAGCTGAATGAGGTCGACTCCAAGGCAAGTTTCCTCACCTCTCTGTTCCTCAAGAGGTCCCTGGGGAACTGCCTGATCTAGACAATGGGGGCAAACATAGGATCCATCTCTGGACTTGTTTGAGGAACATTTAATGCAGTCAAAACAAGACTGTAGAACTTAGTGGTTAACCTTAGGGACTGTGAAATCAGAATGTCTGAGATGAAGGCTTTGCTTCATAGTTATGTGAGTTTGGGCAAGTTTTTAAAAAATATCCCGTACTATTTCTCATTCTGTAAAATGGGAATAACTACTACTCACCTGATAAGAATGTGATGAGTATCAAATTGAAATTAAATATATAAGATGCTTAGGACATAATAAGCCTGGCATGCAGTGAGTGCTCCATAAACCTTAGATGCTATTATTACTACTGCAGGTACTGTTGCTATTGCTGCTCTTATAAGAATTACTAGAGGCCCGATGCATGAAATTCATGTGAGAGTAGGCCTTCGCACCCATGGTGGCTGCCTGGATCCCTCCCTCGAAGCTGCGGCTGCAGCCTGGGCTTTGTCCAGAAGGTGTTCCAGAAGGATCTGCGGTCTAATTAGCATATTACACTTTTATTATCATAGATTGTTATTTTAGTACACAAAATTTGCTTAAAAGAGTGCCTGGTGCATAGTAGTATTCGTAAATGTTAATGATCATTCTAACTTTCTGTAAAATACATGTAACAATAAAATCTATCAGAATTAAGTGAAATAATGGGTATAAAGTCTTACCATAGCACTGTGTATTGAAAAAAAATGTAAGCCTTTACTAGCCTCCAGTCCTATTAAATGCCACGTGAGCTCTGGTGAAAAAGGAGGATCTGAGGGTGAAGACCAGACACCGGGCATGAATGACGTTGTGAAAGTGGAGGCAGCCATAGGATGGATGCACCAAAACCAAATTCACCTCTTCCATAACTTGATGACCTTGAACCATCCCGTTCTAGGCTTTGCCCCTGGAATCAGAAGGCAATTCAGAGCCAAAGACAAACTAGGAAATCCATGAATCCTTGGATAGGAAAAATAAAACTTCATGTCCTCTAGCTTCTAACTGTAAACCAGTGCTCCATTTAATTTTACATGTATGTAACAAATCACAATAGTATTACCAACACTTGTAACTTTGTCACCAACAAAAATCACAGAATTTTACTCACATTACATAATAGTCACAGAGATCTCAAAATATTATAACGCGTATCCCTATTTCCAAATTATAGTCATTACTAGACTTACTTGTTATTTAATGTATTAATAAAGAAAGCAATGCTTCTATAGATCACATTTATTCTTTTATTAGATGCATTTCAATATAAATGGTTTCCTTAGTAATCTTAATTATTTTATGTTATGTATTTTAAACCTTTATTCTGCAAAATAGCCCATATTTCTCCCAGATGCCAAAGCGGCTGATGCAACAAAAAAAGTAACAGGTCCCTGGAGAACGGTCTTGGGGATCCTCAGTCTTCTACACACAAAGAGTCCAGGTCAGGACTCCAGAAACCTGCTGGTGATTAACTGGCTGTCTTCTGACAGGCGTCCTCTGCTATAGCATCTATAAAGAGGAGCTAATAATCTTCTTCCCAAATCCTTCATAGGATTGCTAAGAGTCAAATGTGATGCAGAAGGTGGCTATACTGGCTAAGAGCAATAGGTCCCGCACAAACTTGGGCATCAGTCCTACTGTGCCTTGGAAACTGAACACTCTGATCCTGATTCCTCATGTGTATTCTGTGTGCTGGTCCCAGTTGCCCCTCCTACAATGCTGCAAAAGGAAAGCTGCCAAAACCTTTGGGTGGCAAAGACCATTGGAGGCTCTATAGCCTGATTTTGGGTTGAAACCTGGTTGTACCCCTTACTAACTATATGACTGTAGACCAGGGATGGGCAAACTTTTTGACTCGACGGCCACAATGGGTTCTTAAACTGGACCGGAGGGCTGGAACAAAAGCATGGATGGAGTGTTTGTGTGAACTAATATAAATTCAAAGTAAACATCATTACATAAAAGGGTACAGTCTTTTTTTTTTTAGTTTTATTCATTTCAAACTCGCGGGCCGTAGTTTGCCCACGGCTGCTGTAGACCAATAATTCACCCCCCTGAGCCTCTGTTTCTTCTCCTTTAATGATGAAAAGAATTACAGTGAAATGAGACACACCGTGCAAGGTGTGTGATAGAGTGTCCGGCAACCAACCACAGTGTAAGGCTAAGGGAAGCACAATGCTTTATATAACAACAGAGGTGAATGTCATCTTCAATATCAATATCATGGCTATCACATGGTAGCAGGTAATTAATGCTCATGGAATATCCATGTGCTCCTCACATTTCTCAGACCCCTTGCAGTGGGTGCCATGGGGCAAGTTTTAGCTGGCGATTGTGAGTGAAAGTGGTGTACATCATTTCTGTGCCAGGACAATGAAAAACACAAGAGAGAGTCCATGTTGTCTTTCCTCCCCTCCTGTGTGATAGCAGAGGTGTGTGTTGACACAAGGGAGCCACAGGACAGAAGCACCTGTATTGATGGACCACTACGTGGAGAGGACTACCCTGGAGAGTCACCAACGCTCACTAGACATGCAGCACGGGGAAGAAACAAGCCTCTGTTGAGTGAGCCATTGAGATGTCATGGCTAACTTGTAATTTCAGTACAGCCTAGCCTCTCCTGACTAAGAAAATCACAAGGAAGCAGATGACTTCCGGAATGATGACAACAGCTAGACCTGCTATGAGTCACACCTAGAATTCAGCACTTTCATCTAGGATATAAGTATATAATCCCTTTGCAAGATCTGGGCAGAGTCTAGTCTGAAGACTAAATGCAGTCCAATGAAAGATGCTCAGTGTGCAAGGAAAGTCATCACTTCACCTTCTACTTATCACCTGAAAACCCTGCTGACCACGCACAGCATTAATTCATTGGGACTCTGAAGCCTGACTGAGACACTGTGTTTGCAGACCACACACACGTTAGCTGAAACCACTAAAAGGCTCTTTCCATACAGTATTCACTCTTCTTCTCTCCAAAGGGACAAGTAGCTCTGAACACGGCAGCGAGCTCTCAGTTCTACTGGCTGCCCGTTTGTAGGAAGAGGAGGAGGGGTCTGTACGTGTAGGACTAGAATTCCTTCCTCGGCTGATGCTGAGGACAGCAACAGGGCAAAGTATAAAATGTAATTAACACATTTCAAATCAACACGGAAAAGTGTCCAATGTTGGAGTATTAATTAATATTTTTGCAAATGAATTACATTAGAATGACAAGGCCAAGAAGAGACTCGAAGAGTTTACTAATTTTGTCCTACTCCTCTTATTTAAATGGCCACATGGATTACCACTTTATTCAATTTTTATTTTTTTAATTTACCAGAAATGATCTAAACACGACTCTATTTCACAGCGATCATCATTTATTCATAGCTCAATAGAGGAAGCTGGAATAGCAATAACTCTTTCCCCCTAATTGTCATTCTGGTGAGATAAGTGGGATATCATCCCTGAGTCAAGCTACATTAGTGCCGAGAATCAGACACACTCACAGAGTTCCTGCAAGTGTGTTAGCATCATTTGTCATTTGAGGTTTGTGCTAAGCAATGCAGACTTCAACCAGAGAGTTTTCAAGCCTGCTTCCCCCATCTTAGTTGGGCTGCTGGTTCAAAAGGCAAATTACCTGGAATCAAATATTAACCGCCTACTAGCCATATGGCCTTGGGTGGATTCCATCAAGTCTTCTGAGCCTTGGTTTTCTCACCCATTAAATAGATGTTATGTTAATATTCATCCACCCAAGTTTGTTGGAAGGAATAAAGGAGGTAATCTATATAAAATGCTTTAACACTGTGCCTTGCATACAGTGGGCATTTAATGAATGTCACTGCTCTCACTTCCCTACCATAACCACCACCTCTACCACTACCACCACCATCAACAGCACTACAACCATCATCATCACCATCACCACCACCATCATCACCACCACAACCACTATCATCACCACCACAACCACCACCATCACCACCACCACCACCACTATCATTACCACCACCACCACCACCACCACCACCACCACAAGCACCATCATCACAACCACAGCCACTATTATCACCACCACAACCATCATCATCACCACCACAACCACCATCATCACTGCCATTATCAAGGGTCACCTCCAATGCTCTTTATCAGGTCCAATCCACATGTTCTTCTCTCCTCTTCCATTCCCCAACCACTATACAGTTAAGCTGAAGAAGTCTCTTTGCTGTTTGTCAAGTTTATTCCCAATTATTTAAAATGCCACAAACTGTAGTGTACAGGTATGTGGACCCAGATACTTCTTACTGGTCTTAGAACTAGGGCACATGGGTGCAGGGGGAAAAAGGACTCACGTCATCTGGGAAGTCTCAGTCAACTTCCCAGGAGACTTGATCATCCTCTCTAGGTGTTCACTCTACCTCAAACCCACTTCTATTTTAGAAGTTGGCTAAAAGCATCTGTTCACCATCTGCATATTTTACTAGATCACAGGCTCCTTGAAAGCATGTATCTTATTCATTTTAAGTGACCAGGTCCAAAAGAGTAGCTATCGAGTAGTCAACGCTCTTTAAGCTTGTTGAATCAATGCATGCCCACCAAGAGAGGGCCATCTGCTAATACATGTAGTCTGCTTGGTTCCTGAGCCCCTGATCCCAGTCCGGATCCAGCCGTGGCCCTTCTTCCTTCTTTCTCTCTAGACCCAGTATTGCCATGATTCTCTCAGGGCACCCACTGTTTCTTATGTGGACCCCCTCTTTATTCTCTGACCCTTTATAAATCTTTGTCCATGGCCCTCATTTCCACAATCAATCAGTTTACCTCCCTATCCCTGGGCTGAATCCGAATGTCCCAAAGCTCCCCTTCCATCGCCACACCTCTAAGCCTTCTCCCATTGCCTCTGTGGAAGCCATGCCACTGTGGACGGGTCTGTTTCTCCTTTGCC
The DNA here is from genome assembly GCF_014108235.1 of Myotis myotis. Lineage (NCBI taxonomy): Eukaryota > Metazoa > Chordata > Mammalia > Chiroptera > Vespertilionidae > Myotis > Myotis myotis. The sequence goes on from NW_023416357.1 coordinate 98,724,847, forward strand.
ATTGAGAAAACATGCTGAATCCTTGTAATTATGCAACATTACAGACTATGACAGGCTGGAGCCTCCGCTGTTCAGTCTAATTTGGTGCATCGAGTCTGAGAGCTGAAGTGAAATATGAGCCTGGAGCACATCTTTTGATCTTAAACAGTCAGAAGGTTGGAATGTATAATGCTATGGAAATAAACGGTGTCAAAACTGTAGGAAATAATTTATGGTGTGGGAATGGGGGTTTGTGATCACAGAGCACTCACGACATCTTATGAGAGCGTGTCAATGAAACTGGTTGAGCTGTGGCAGGGGAAGGCATAGAAGAAGAAAGGGTCTGGATGAGAGAATGGATTTTTCTCTTGAGGGTGGAAAGGCCCGGCCTTTGCCTCTGAGAGGCAGTAGGTGACTCCTGGCCTCACTTCCTCATCACTTCAGCTGGCTTTAGGATCTAACAGTCTTGGATATGATTCCTGAACCCCCTCCTATTGCCTCCAAGACTCATTTAATCAGATACCTTGAGCCTCAGTTTGCTTATCTGTAAAATACAATATTTTAGGAAATAGTGCTTACTTCATAGGGTTCTTATAAAAGTGAAATTAAACAAGACAAGGTATATAAAATGACTTGTAGGGTGATTGGCATGTAGTCAGATGCTAATTAAAAATTAGCTTTTTTGTTTTTGTTATTTTTAATCCCATTGCAACATACAAATAGTGAGATCCTTCTAGCATCCTCAAAACCTCATAGTAACAAACACTTTTTTTTTCCTGAAAGAAGCAGTAGAAAGAGAAATTTTAAAACTACTTACTTTTTCTGGGGACCCTCAATTAATTTCCCCGGAGTCGGGTGCTTCTGGAAGACTCCGGGACTGATTTTTCCATTTGCTTTAGAGGCTACAAACTAGTTCTGCTTGGCACCTCTGCCATTTCCCATTGTCACTGTGAATGAGTTCCCAATGACACCAACAGCCACAGTGACGAGCACATCTTAAGCACTATCTATGCACCAGGTAATATTATAATTGCCTTCCTATCTTATATTATGCCTTTCCACTATTGCAAAAAAAGCACTATAAGGTTCATTCATTAATTATTTTCATTCTATGGAGGAGACAAATGCAACACACCAAGGTTAAGTAATTTCTCTGAGTTTCACCACCAGTAAGGACTGGATATAGGAAATGATGGAGCTGAACCCAGGCATCAGACTCAATAGCTGAGCTCACAATGGTGGGGTTCATAGAAGAAAGAGCCCCAGCCCTGTGATCAGGAAGACTGATTCAAACACTGGTCCTGCTGTTTAATTCTTTTTTAATATGCCCTAATTCTTTTGTAAAAAATATTTTCATTGATTTTAGAGAGAGGAAGGGAGAGGGATAGAGCGATATAAAATTCAATGTGAAACATTGATTGGCTGCCTCCTGTACATCCCCCACTGGGGATCAAATCCACAACTCAGGCATGTACTCTGACCGGAAATCGAACTATGACCTCCTTGTTCGTGGTCCCACACTCGACCTCTGAGCCACACTGGCCTGACATATGCCCTCATTCTTTTTATTTTTTGTTTTCATTTAAATTCTTTATTGTTGAAAATATTACATATGTCTCCTTTTTCCCCCATTGACCTCTCCCCACCTGCTCCTGCCCCTCAGCACATGCCCTCACCCCCCTACTATCTGTGTCCATTAATTATGCTTATATGCATGCACACATGTTCTTTGGGTGATCTTTTACACCCCACCCCCTGCCCCCACTGTCCCCTGTCTTCCCTCTGAGATTTGACAGTCTGCTGCTTAATTCTTAAGTACGTTTGGTCAACCTATGTCTCCTTTCAGAGTCTTGGCTCCTTCCTCTGTAAAATATGGACAGTGACATTCAATGTAAAGATCACGTGAGGATAACACAGTGCTTGGCACTCGGTGAGCACGTGGTGAGTGATGGACACAGTGTTCACTCTGCCGCTGCGTCAGGCTCCCTCTCACCTCCCTCCCCAGGTGCTTCTGAACAGAGCTCTGATCTAGCAGCCTCTCACCTGTGCCTCAGTCAGTGGTTCCCTCTCTCTGCTTGTTCCCCCTACCCTCAAATCTGCTTCCGTTCCCCTTATTCTCAGCACATATAGTTCCCTCTGCTACTCACTAGGAGGATGAAGACTGCCAGGCCTAACCTCTTTCAGTTTCTCTTCCCTCTCCATCAACTGTATACACTCTTACTCTTCATCTTTTCTTTCTCAGTGTCACAGGGGGAAAATGTCCCTTTTTGGTCCAATTAACACCACAGCTCTCTGGCATGGTGCTGGCCCTGGTGGCACAGTGGTGAGCAAAGCATACTCTGCCCAACTTTCAGTGGGCAAGGTCTATCTGTTTTCTGATGCTCATCCACATATCTTCATTCCAGGCCTGTGACATACACAAAATTGCCTCCCATCTCCATCTTCAAAATTTCTTCCAGCCAAGGGCCAAAGTTCCTGTGGCTCAAATACTTGAAAGGCTGGTCTACGCTATGCTTATATGTCTTCTCTTTCCATTTACTCCTTAAGCCACCACATCTAACACCCCTGCTTCAATCACCTACATTGGGAAGGCAGTTGTTGAGGCTGTTAATGATTGCAGATTTGACAAACCCAGTGTCGTCAATGCAGTGCTCACTCCCTTGGACCCACTGAATCATTTCATAGCCACATCTCTTTCTCGTAACCCTCTTACGCTTTGCTTTCCGTGAGGTTCTTGGCCTTGGTTTCTCCCTGTTCACTCCCATCTCTTCCATTTTCCTCGCTGCTTCCACAGCCCCATTAATGCTTATTCCCTGAACGTGCAAGCTCTCTGCCAACATTGCCTTTGCTCATTTTCTCTACTTTTCTTTACTTGATGCAAACCTAACTTACTCCTCAGGGCTCCAGACTGCATATTGCCTCCTCTGGGAAGCCTCCATGGATACCCTTCTCCAATCTTAGGCTCTCATATTTGAACCCAGATACAAAAACTTATTGAAAATGCAGCAGGACTTGTGGAGAGGGCTTCACTCTTATAAGAACCCTGGCTCTCATGAAACAAATGATACTATAGCATTTATGATTTACCCGCCCTCCCCCCCCAGTATTGAGCCATATACTCTTTGAGAGTATGAATGGGTGTCAAACTTGTATGTGTATCCCAGTGCTCAGGGCTTTGCCCAGAATACAATAGCTGTCTCTCACATGTCCATCAAACTTACTAAACACCAATCGTATTTCTAACTAAGAATTCTTGGTCCTTGAATTAAGATCTGATGATTATTTGAGCTTCTTTAAATATTCTTTTGAGCTGGCTTCAAAGACAGAAAAGACTATCAAAGTGTGATTGGGTAAAGCTAGACCAGGCCAAGAGAGCTCCTTGGGAAGTATTGCTGATCTTCAAGTAGACCTGCCCTTGGGAGGATCAAAGAGGGCCATTCACTCCATGTGAATTAAGTCATGTAAGTAAACTTCTGCCTGGTCAAGGTCTGGGTCAGCCACGACGTACAATCATCGGAGCAAGTTTTCAAAGCCATGGGTCTCAAAATTAATTGCTAATTAGGTTATTTATTAATTGTGTTACTTTACACAAGAGATAAAAGATGAGGGTTGTCTGAGGAAGCAAAATAATTCCTGAACATCTGCTTTGTGCAGATTATCAAATGTACAATTCAAACCATTATTTTGGGATGGGTTTCATTATTCCTATTTAACTGATAAGAGGCTCTTGATCAGTTAAGTGACTGGACCATAGGCACATAACTTGCACGTGGTGGACCCATGAGTCATATCTTATCTACAAGACTCCAAAGCTCACCCTCTTTCCACTGGAACCCTCTTGGTGCAAGAGCTCAATTTTGCCTTGTAAATGTTCTGGCCTCTCAAGTGACTTGGAATGGCCAGGACAAAACAAAACAAAACAAAAACAAACAACCAGTCCCTTCTCAAAAGCACTGTTTTCTGCAGCCCCCAATCTGCTTTCCTGAGAACCAGGACTGAGACAGGAAAAATAAATGATTCCTTGGCAGGAAAAAGGGATTGGTGGGAGGGAGAGTCTACCTATGCTTCCTGAAGCCCACTGGGTTTTGCTACCTGGGTAGCTTGCCATTGCAATTATTTGGGATAGCAAAACTGTAATATCAATCAATCTCAGTGTGACTGCTTTGCCATGAAATAGGAGCAGGCCAATTTATCAAAATTGAAGCTCTCCACTGGGTTTATATCACCATTAAACTATCAACAGGAAATCATTAAGGTGAGGCAAGAAACCAACTGGTAACTGAAAAGAAGTGATTTTTTTAAAAACATCTTTGCTTGCAACCTTCTTTGTTTGGCTGTCAGCAAAGCCACCGTGGGGCTGGGTCTCAGATCTTTGTGTTAATGTGCAGTTGGTGGCAGAGAGAACTGAGATGTAGGCATTTGCAATGCAATGGCTGTGCCCAGGTTACTTGGTTCTCTCTCAGCAGGGCAAGCTGCGTGACGATAAATAGGGGGGGAAATGTGTATGCATTTGTGCGATAAAACAGGCTTAATGATTCTGAAGGGGAAAGAGTCCATGAGACATACAGTAGCAACTTAGGAACAAAATGGAACCATGCAGGGCCAATTAATGTGCAAATACGTGTGTGCTGAACTTGCATTCCATTCATCATGTGGACATGGAAATTGGGCCATTTATCTGTTATATTATGTATGTGACATCTTAGTTTGGTTCTTACAGGCTGCTTGGGGACAAAGGGCCATGTGCTTTGCTGTTAGCAGAGGGAATTTTAGATAAATTCTTCAGCTGTCATAAACATCACTGGGCAGAATTTGGTCAGAAGATAAAGCTCTTTCCTCTGCAGGATTTGAACATTTCTCAATAGTCCATGTGCCATCTTATTAAAACTGTGTGTGGTGCATATGCCATGAAAAATTACTGGCACAAACAGCTTGCTGTCATGTTTTCAAAGTCCAGATTTAGCAAACGTTATTCACATATTCACTGTCAATCTGCAGAGAGAAAGGGAACTGGCAAAGCCATTCTTTCTCACTGATTCTGTGTGTTTGCAATTCATCTTGCTTCCCTTTACCCAGTGTTTCCTCCACAGGTGGGGTTTGTTCTGCTTAAATTACAACTGTTGGCCTATACTTAGGGGGGAAAGAAAGATATCTGGGAAGGAAAAGGACCCCACAAAAGCACTTCTCCAGAGCCACTATTATTTACCTAACAAAGCCTGCCATGAATATGGATCATGCACTAAATAATGGTGATTGCTTGCTTTGATGAATTGCCATTAGAAATTCAATTAATAAAATGTTACCTCCCTGCAGTAGTGCCAAAAAATATGGTCTGGCTGCAGCAATTACAATTCAGCCTTATAAACAACTAGAGGCCCAGTGCATAAAATTTGTGCACTGGTAGGGCCCCTAGCAGCTTCCAGCTGCTGGCTGGGGCCTCCCTCCCTTTCCCTGGCTGGCCCTGCCCCCTGGTTGAACTCCTGGACAACTCCCAGTCAAGGTGACAATTTGCATACTATGCTTTTATTATATAGGATGGCTAGGAGAAAGAAAAAGTTGGAGTGATTTTTTTTGCTCTATCTGGGAAATGGGAGTCTGGAGTAAAAATGAATGAATAAATGAATGAAAGAATGAAGGTTATTTTTGATCTGCAGTTTTGTCTATATACTGAGCATTGCTACACTTCCTCATTTCCTCCATACCACCTGTTCATCTTTCTTTTTCATTATCCTGTTTTATACTTTTTATTGTTTGTGGTTCTTTTTTTTTTTGCAAGCAGCTTTATTTTTTTCTTAAATACAAATTACCTAATATACAGTACATCTATCTTACAAGTAGCACTATACATTTAACATGTGATGGTTACCTATGTAACCACATCCAGATGAAGGTATTGCATATTCCTCATCACCTAACAAGTTCTCTTGTGCCTGACACAGACATAACCTCTATTGTTACTTTTATCACCAGAGAGGAGTGTGTTTGCATATGTGTGTAAATAAAACTATACAGGGTGTGTTCTTTCCTACTGATATTTTTTCACCAACACCTCTGAGATTCATACAGGCTGTTTCATATATCTATAGATAATTCTTTTTTTATTGTTGTCTTGAATTGCATGAATATACCACAATTTATTTACCTATTATTCCCTTAATGGACATTTGGTTTGTTTCTAGTTTGGAGCTGTGATAAATAAAGCTTCTATGAAAATTATTACATATATTTATTGGTAGATATAAGCAGTCATTTCTCTTGGGCACATAAGTAGGAGTAGAATTGTTAGATCATTAAGCACTATTTCCCCAATGTTTAAAGTATTTCAATTCTCCAAAAGTCCATTTTTAAATCTGAAAAATGGATATAACAAATATCCTGACATTGAAAAGAGGCGACATATGTAAAGGTGTTTAATTGTTGACTGGTGCTTTAAAAAGCCAAATGTGGCACAAATGTGAGACTTCCTAGGGGAAGATGGAAGTTTGCAGGAAGTGATAGCTGTCCGTGGTGCTGACCACAGTGCCTGAGACCTATTCAGGTCTAATCTAGTTTCCAGCAATCAGGCCTTAAGGAGGTGTGGAGCTAACATTTATTGCACACCCACTATGCACCAGGCCATGATTTGAGTGAGACCTGGTTCATGTTTTGTTATGCACTGAATGTTGAAATCCTAACCCCCAGTGTGATGGTATTAGGAGACGGGGCCTTTGGGAAGTAATTAGATCATGAGAGTGGAGGCCTGATGAATAGAATTAGTGCCCTTTATCGGAAGTGAACTTTCTACCTATTCTTCCTGTACAATTCCCAATGGATGGTAACCTTGCGGCTGACTTCTGACCAGCAACTTTTAAAAATTATTTGCCTATGTTTTCAGTATCAGCCATAGTTTTCTTCATGCCCTGAGGATGCTCAGGGAGAGGAACAGGATGAGGCGGGGATGGAAAGCACCACAGACAGAGGGAGGAGTCACTGCCAAAGCAAAGGCTTGTCTCAATGGAGCAAGAATCGTATCGGGTATATACAGACAGACCCTGAGGCCACCATGACAGCAACGAGCAGGAGACCCAGCTGTGAGACCATTAGCCGTCTTTACCAGGCTACTCAGCACACACTCCACCATGAAGTCCAGCACAGGGGCCAGGTTAGCCCCAAACTCAGAAGCACAGGGACAACCAGGTAAGAGCACAGCATCCAACCATCAGAGGTCATACAGAGGAGTTACAGCCAGACACCGATTTCCCTGCACCTCAAAACAGAATCATTCAAAATGCCCTCCAAAGTGACAGGAAGACCACATTTCCTACCTCGGCGTTGCTGGCAGCCAGGCTTGCCGAAACCTGCAAGTTAAAGAAAACAAAGACATTAGGATTGATTCAACAAGAAGGTAATTGGATTAATTGTCTTTTTAAAGGAACTGGCATCAATAATTTGTTTTGACCTGAGGGGGACAATGGGTGCCACACACACACACACACACACACACACACACACACACACAGGGCACTTTTGCTTCTACCAGGCAGAGCAACAAGATTTGTTTTTCCGGTCCTGTGTTTAAGGTGAAGAGGATAATTAATATTTTTAACACATTATAACAATCTTGCCAGGAAAAAAAGGGGAAGGCCGTGTGCAGTGCCCATGCACTGATCATGATTAAGTGAACACTGAGAAAGCAAAAGCATTGAAGGCATTTTTGAGGGTTTCTTTTTCCTTAACATTTTTTTGTTTTTGTTGATCCTCACCAGAGGATATTTTTTCCATTGATTTTTAGAGAGAGTGGAATGGAGGGAGGGCTGGAGAGAGAGAAACATTGATGTGAGAGAGACACATCAATTGGTTGCTTCCTGCAGGTGTCCCACCCGGGGTCAGGGATTGAACCTGCAAACCAGGTATGTGCCCTTGATGGGGAATCAAACCTGTGATTTTTTGGTGTGAGGGCTCATGCTCTAACCACTGAGAACACTGGCCAGAACTTCCCTTAAAGTTTTGAGTCAGTGTTATGAGAAGGTAGAATTACTAAGTACAGCAACAATAGCCTTCTTTTTTCTTTTTTTTTCACAATGTGCACAATTTTGTGCAGCCAAGACTGGTGCCTGACAATGTGCCAAATTTTAACATTTATTGTCTCATTTAATCCCTGGAACAACTTTTATTACTCCCATTTCACTGGTGGCAACATTGGCTTAGATCATTTAAATCATTTCACAAAGCCCAGAAAGTTATTCACTAGAGGAAATTAGTCTTAAGCCCAAGATAAAGACATGTAGACCCAGACTTGTATTCATAGCCCATTCTGTATCAAAGGATTTGCTGTGGACACCATCCACCATTGCTCACATGTGCCTTAGAAGGGATCTCCTGGCTGGGGCAGATAACTTCTTGCCTTGCAACTTTCTTATACCTGGGGTTGACCTGGCCAACTTCAGTCATATATTCCTACCAGACCACTATACATCGAATTGTCCCTCCCTCATAATTTATGAAACTCTGATCCCATATGTGGTATTTAGAGATGGGGCTCTTGGGAGGTAATTAGGTTTAGAGAAGCTCATAGGGCAGGGCCCTCATGGTGGGATTACTGTTCTATCAGAAGAGACACCAAAGAGTGCTGCCTTTGCCTCCAGTTCCTCCCTCTCTTCCCCTGAGTGCACTGAGGAAAGGTCATATGAGGACACAGAAGGGAGGAGGCCACCCACAAACAAGGAGAGGGCTCTCACCAACACCCACACTGCTGGCTCCTTGATTTGGACTTCCGGTCTCCAGAACTGTGAGAAATAAATTTCTATTGTCTAATTGGCCCAGTCTCTGGTGCTCTGTCATGGCAGCCCAAGCTGACGGAGACAGGGACCAGCACATGCTCACAGCGGTGTATGCAGCAGAGGCCCTAGGAAGGTATGGTTTCCCAGGTTAGCCGACCTGTACTTCACACTGGCCCCCCTCTCAGCACCACCTCTCTCGGCTCACTTCAAGGTCTCAGACCAGCCTTCACCTAAGCCATTAGCCCCAGAGGCAGCTCAGATGGAGCCTGTTGCCCACAGGGCAGCTTTCATGCACCATTAGCTTCCTAAACAGTAGGGCAGCCTTCAGACTGACTTAGGCCAAGAAAGTCCATTAGCTATGGCCCGAGGCTTGCCAAGCCATGAATCCAGGAGCCAGGCTGGAGAAACACTCCAGAGTGTGATGAATGTCAGGGTCCTGAGCCTGCCCTCCCCACTCTCCTCTGCAGCCCATTCAGAGCTGGGGTTGGGAGAGCAAGCAGCTGATTCCCAAGCAATCGTTTGTTTGTGAGCTTTCCCTGCTGACAACTAACAGGAACATGGGATGGACAGTGTGATATTCAGAAGCTATAGGTCATAAGCAGGAGGCTCTCCCTGCTTCCAGAGCACCTGTGCGACAGTTCTCCACAGACCTCTCTGATTTCCTCCCCTTCATAATCTTATGCATGTCTCCAAACTGCATTTTCAGTTGTGTGACCTCTCTCATTCCCCCCTATTAAGCAAGCCCAGGTGTTGCATATACCTTAGGTAAATGAAAACAGAGAGTGATGGATGTGGCTATTCATTGCAGCAATACCTTTCTAAAAAATGTTTAAATATGTACAGAATCAAATAATAGCTAGAATACCGGGTTTGAACTCTCAAATATCTACAGGGACCAGAAAAGTAATAAAAGTGTATAAAGCAGGCTGCCTGTAAGATAGTAGGGAAGGTTGGGGCCTGTGTGCAAGTTCGGTGGCTTACTCCACCTAAAACCATTTGCATTCAGTTTATAATGGGCAACATGTGGTTCTAGGCAAACAAAACACATATGTTAGTCCAGATGTGGCTGTTGGATTTCCAGTTTATGATCTTCTAAGTCAGTGGTTCTCAACCTTGGCTGAGGCCCAGAAATCAGGATTTTAAAGAGATTCCCAGGTGATTCTAATGTGCAGCCAAGGTTGAGAACCACTGCTCTAAGTCAAACAGATTATGATACATCATATTATAAATATTATGCAGCAGTTTCAATGAATGGAGTAGATCCTAACATTTTGACATGAAAAAATTCTACAACACATACTGTTAAGGAGAGCATATAGATCAGTACACACATCAATTGGTTGTCTTCAGTATGCTCTCCAACTGGGGATCAAACTGCAACCCTGGTAGGTGCACTGACCGGGAATCAAATCTGCAATACTTTGGGTGCACGGGACAACACTCAGCCAACTGAGCCACACTGGCTGGGCAAGGCCAGTCTTGATAAACTTTCTCTTTCTCTGAATTATTTGAATTTTTCATTGAGGATATATCCATGTATTATTTGTCAAATTGAACATATATTTAAAATAAGATATAAATAAAGCTATATATGTCCTCAATATTAATAAGGGACTTTATAGAAATATTGGCCTTTCCTCATTCAAGAAGAGACTGAAAACAACTTCCTTACCCACTCACATCTGTATATATAGAGACACAGAGTAGAAGATGACACAGAGCATATGGTACAATAGGGAATGGTAAGGCTTGTGGCCAATGGGAGATATATCATATTTCATTTATGGTTTATAGTTCTACATATTAGATATTTATATGAAAAGCAAGTAGTGAGAGTTACTGGACCCTCCATATACTACATCCGGGGTTGATTGTATAGTCATGATTATGTTAGATCCACTTCCAATAAGCTCAGGGCTGGTTTAGGAATGTGGCACTTATGGAGTTCAGGCCTGTCTGTGATCCACCGTGGCATCCGAGGCAGCCAGAATGGACTGTGGAGGCAGTTGGAGGAGTGAGGGCTCTTTAAGGCCTGCAGGTGCTAGTCTAAGGTGTTTGGCTTTTATCTTGTCAGCAGCAGCAGCCATCAGAGGGCCTCCAGCGGGGGCTGACATGATTAGAGCCACGTTTGAGGTGGCCGTTCTGTGGAACAGTGCAAGGCACACAGGGATGCAGCAAACTCCTGGCAGGACGTCCCTTAATGCTTTGTGCCAGTGGTTTCCCTTCCCTTTAATCATTTCCTTCTTCTTCACTAGGTTTGTTTGAAATTGCAAAGGCCAACATTAAGGGTTTCCTCCTCACTTGCGCTAGGAAGTTGGTGTGTGTGGCTCAGCACCGCCTCGTCTGCCACTTTTTCAGATGGGGAAACTGAGCTTTCTTCTCCTGAGGCCACACTAGGGAGGGTCAGAGATAGGGCCTAAACCCAGGTCAGACTCCAACACTGCCTTCAAAGCCTACCCAGGGATTTTGCTCACACAATGGAGAGATGGTTTCCCTCCTGGGACTTCCCACAAGTTAATAGATATCAGGATGGAGTTCATTGCTAGAGGGGCAGCTACTGCTCAAGCAAACCCACGCAGTCTCCTCTACACCTGTGGCTGAGATGCTCAAATACCATTGGGGCTCTGTTGCTCAAAACTCTCCAATCTTCTGTGCTGAGCATGTTGGGGTACAACTCTCTTACGTTTGCAAAGGTAGGGGTCAACATGACCCCTACCTTTTTTGTTTGCATGAGATAGAAACAACTCAAAATGGCTTAAGGACACAATTGAATTTTATTAGCTCATTCAACTGATCGAGCTCACTTTAGATGGATACAGAAAAGGATCAAATCTTACTTCTCTGATAAGTAGAAGAGCAGGGAATGGAGCCCAGGTCTCTACGATTAGATGCAGCTCTCTGCAAGGCCCAGCAACACTCCCATGCAAAAATCCAGGAACACAGTAATTATTCTTGGTTTCCTGGCTGAATGTTACCCCATTCTGATCTCATTGAATGATGCCCATTCTCTGCCTTCCTATCCTCTCATCCCCTGCCCTCCTCCAGGATTCAAGGCAGGATGTTCCCATGGCTGTGCTGAGGATGCCACAGTGCCCTGCCAGGCAGAAGATGGAGAGTAATCATATTCCTCCTCACACACTACCCTGTTGGGCCTTCAGATTTGTGTCCACATCCACAGATGGCACCGCTGTTATTTGCTGTTAGTGTCACCTAAATTCCAAGTAGAGAGGCCTACGAGGATGCTATTCCTGAGTCTGGGAGATTGCTTCTATGGATAGTTTTTCAAATGAAAGCATTAAATTTTCATGCTCTGTAGTCAACCACATGGTTTTTGCCAGGCTGCTAGGTTGTCTTGGGGTTAGATGAGTTTTTTACGAAAAGGTCCAACCCAGAACAGCACCAACATGGAGTCTTGCTCTTTCTACCCATCCTCCTTCCATCTTGCCTCCCTTCTCAGCGATGTGAGGACATCTCGGGAGGATACAGAGCTTCCCTGTTACCCGCAGGCACATGAATCCCAGTCTAGCTCAGTGTGAAACTTCAGTCCCACAGACAATGTAATGTTCGCTCCCCCATGCCCTCAACTATGCTGGCCAGGCTTTGACTAGAGGGATTAGTTGGAAGAATGAGTGGTCTTCTCTTTCCTGCCCTCTTAACCTTTGGTTTTCTGGTTCTAACGGCTGTCACGGAGCATATGGATTAGAGAAAAAGGGCAAATTCCTTTCCACTTGAACACACAACAAATCAGTTCATCTGGTATCAGTGCTGATTATCTGACCAATACCAATGGCTCATCGGTGCCCTCTGCATGGAAAGTTTCTAAATGCTGGCACCTTCATGGGGCACAGATAGCTTTTGGGAAGCCCTGTGGGGCAGACCTCCTATAATTATCAGAGACATCCAAGCTATGGTAACAAATAGAACCCAATTTATAATGGCTCAACACAATGGATATTCAACTCTTACTCACATAACAGCCCTAGATGGCCAGCTCACCTCCACATGATCATTCAGGGACTCAGGCTGAGAGGGGCCCTGCCCTCTTTAATATGTAGCTCCCAAAGTCACCATGGCTGTCTTCATCCCCACCAGCTAGAAGGAGGCGAATACATGGAGGAACAAGAGTAGGTATTTTTTTATGGACCGAAATAAAAAGTGGCATCATTTCAGCTCACATTCTATTGGCTGAAGCTCAGTCACATGGCCACCTATAATGGCAAGCTATATGTCAAGAGAAGATGGTTTTGGAGAACAGAGTTATTAGTACTGGCCACATCTCCTCACTACAGCACTGCCTTGCCTGATATCCCTTTACATCAGTGGTTCTCAACCTTGGCTGCACATTAGAATCACCTGGGAATCTTTTTAAAATCCTGATTTCTGGGCCTCATCCTCCGGAAATTCTGTATCTTTGTTATGGGGTGAGGCCACAACATTAGTAACAAAGAACCATGCTATACATGGTTCTCTGATAGAAAATCCACCTCTACTCAACCTCTTCTAATTCTCCTAGTGATATGATCCTGGTGGTATAATGAACAGTCTCTTGATACTGAGGTCCTTTCACCTTACATCTGGTCCTTCTGGGTGCCCATATGTCTTAAATCCAGCCCTTCCACAGTATCCTCTTAACCATCTCGCAACCAGCAGGTCCTTTTGCAAGAGCAAAGCAGAGACCCCATGACCTTTCTCCCCAATTTTCTTCTCCCCCTGCTATGCTCAAATAAGCAGAAAAGGGAATACATGGAGGAACACGAGTGGGTGGTTTTTATGGACCAGAACCAGAAGTGGCATCATTTCAGCTCACATTCTACTGGCTGGAGCTCAGTCTCTCAGCCACCTATAATGACAGGGGGGGCGGGGGGATGGGCTGGACATGGAGTCAAGCTGTATATCAGAGAACAGAACTAGAAGGCCTGGCCTCATCTCATATCCTATCAGCAAAGAAGCTGCATGAGCAGACTGAATCTTATTCTTTCTGGCTCCCCAAGGCCTACAAGAGGTCCCCTTGGAGCTCAGCTCTTCTTCAGGTTGACACTGATAATCCCCTCTCTCCTTGAATCCTGTCTGATCTTCTGCTTGTATATCTAGTCAATATTGCTAATAGCAGATCTGGTTTGTGCCCGCTCCAAGAGCCCTGAGGAGGTATTTGAACCCCATGATGTTTCGAGTATAAGAGATACTCTGAATTCCTTTGTCTCCAGTTAAGGTCCTAGTGACCTATTCTGGGACAACTGGGAACATTTTACAGCCCCCTTGACCAAAAGGGCCAGCCAACAGTTGTGCACTCTTCTGTAAATTGAGTCAGCTCTCTACTTAAATGAACCGGGTCATTTTCACTGTGTACACAAAATACCTTAAAGTCCTGTCAATAAAGACTGGTTAAGCAGAAAGGAAGTTTGGGCTATAGAATAAGATAAGTGGGATACCTGCAACTCAGCAGCTGGGTGGGTTTGGGGTCACCTCCCTTGTCTGAGAGCATTGAATGCCCTGTAAACTGGGACTGGGGAACCCTTCCCCATGGTGGTGATTCCATGTCATCTCTTTCATAGGAAACCCTAGCATCCCAGCATCCTACCTGCAATGTCTCATTCCCTGGACATAGAAGCTCTTAGCACAGTTGTAGAGTCATGTCCTAGATTCAAAATCTGCTTCTACCACTTTCTAGATACGTCATCTTGGGCACATGTGGTCCTTGAAAGTGGCTACATGTTCTTCTGGTGCTTCTTCCATTGAGAGGCGGGGTCTATGTTCCCGGCCTTGAATCTGGGTGGGCTCTAACACTGCCTGACTTGGATGACAGGAGGGGTGCTGTGCCTGTTTGGGGCCCAGCCTTAAAACACTAGCTGCTTCCTCTATTGCCCAGTGGGGCCCCGTCTAGGCACCCTCAGCTGCACATTGTGGATCTGACTTGTGAGACTGCCACACTGGAAAGGCCACATTTTGATGCTTTGATGGATAGTCCCAGCTGAGCCAAAGCTTACAGCCTCTGTCCAATGTGCCAACCACCTTGGACCTTCCGGGCAGTCCATCTGCCAGCTGAATGCCACGAAGAAACCTCAATCAGTCCATGTCCAGCACGCCTGCCTGGATTCCTGACCCACGAAACCTGGAGCTGTAATAAATGGTTGCTGTTTTGAGCCACTAAGTTTTGGGGTTCTTTTAGACACAGCAATAGGCGATCACAACAAAAGTACTTATCCTCTCTATGCCTGTCAGCTTATACTCATAAAATGAAAATGTAGTACATTTTTACAAGATTGTTCTAGGAATTAGGAAATAATATGTTCAAAGTGCCTGCACGGCTCCTGACATGCAGCGAGCAGTTCTATCTCTCCTTTCACAGACCATCAGCACCTGGGCTGCTCTTCCTGCGTTTCCATGGGCAACGGTCATGATGGACTGTCAAGTGATGGTTCTCAAAGCCCTCAATCTGAATTCCAGCCGGTAAAATGTGAATGGGCTGCTCAGGAGTGAGATACATCTGGGTTTATAAATCCCTGCCCTGCCACTAACAAGCTGTGCCCAGGCCCAGGGGAAAGCTACCTCCTCTCTGAGCCTCAGTTTCCTCCTTTAGAAAATGGACACAAGGGCCTATCTCCTTGCCTGTTTGGTGTGGGTTCAGTGGGCATGTCTGGCCTAGCACTGGAGATGGAGAATGAACAGCTGTCATCTTGGTTAGTTTGGCCTAGTAACTGGAATAGTGGCATCAGTCCTAGCACCCGATATTGTGAGCTCCCCTGCATTTAATAGAGCAGCTTGGGAACAGGCCCCTAAAGGGGTGTTTCCGAGTGCTGGCAGCCCCCCTCTCCTCCCATCCAGCCCCTCTGTTCTAGCCCAGGACTTGGTTCCAGCTGCTGAGCTGCTGGGTCTCAGCCCAGCTTCTCTAATGTGAGTGTAAAAAAGAAAAGAGCCCATTCATAGATGCTATTCACCACCACCCCCAAATTCTATAGGCCACAGACATGTCCAATAAACAGTGGCTCTTAAAATTATCCTAGAAAATGCACAAGGTTTCTCTTAATAACTCTCACTGTCAGAAAGGCAATGTTTACACGCACTTGCTTCATAATTCTGGCAGCTTGTGACCTAAGAATAGTTTTGCGCATGGTGCTGAACAACTGCCCCAGGTCTGTCTTACAGATGAGCCAGAGGCTGCAGGGCAGGGAGAGGAACCATAAAGCTGCCCATGGTGGGGAGGCGGAGCAGGGAGGGGCAGACCAATCCCTGCCCTTGGCTTGCCCTTGACGCCAGTGTATTTGGAAGGTTAAAGTAGTTACAGCCCTGGGTTGATGGGTGTCTGAGCTGTGACGAGCCCATCAGTCACTCTGACATGTGCTGGAAAACACGGAGAGATTGCAAACATTATCTGAAGCTTAATTATGAGGCAGAGAGGAGCTGGGTTGGTGTGCGAGGGAGTGCTGGGGCCTCCTAGTCTTTTCCCATTCTATCCACAATCTTTGGGAGAAGTTGCCGCCACTCCTGTCTCCTGCAAAGAGCCCCTGTTGCTTTCCGAGGCCAGGCTGCAGGATTAGAGAAGGCTCCCAGAGTGTTGCTTTCAGATTTCGCTCAGCAACCTGGATATGTAGCTGAAGATCTTTAAGATCTCCCCTCCCTTTGACCCAGTAATTCTGCTCTATCCCTAGGACATATTGGAAATATAACCAAAGCTTGTGGCACAAAATTGTTCTGTACAAAAAAATAATAATGAGTTGGAAACAACCTAGTTGTCCAACAATGAGGGATCGGCCTGGGGAGCCTAGCCAACCCCTTTCCATGGACAACTTACTATATAACTATAAAGTGATGGTCAAGCCAAGTTTGAAATAACATGAGAAATGCTTATATTAAGGGGGAAAGCCAGAATATAAATAACACACTACACAATCTCAATTATGTTAAAACATGACTAGAAGAAAACAGGGGAAGGGAATTGTAAAAATTAAGTATTTTTCTTTGGGAGGCAAAACTGGATATTTCATTTTTCTTCTCTTTTCTGTACTTTCCAAGATTGCTCTAGTCAACCAATGAACAGAAAGCAATTGTGCAGACACCATCCAGTTCCTGCCAGTCCTTTCGAATATTCTACCCATTTTCCAAGGATATCCTCTCCCGGGACCGGTGCACCCCAGAGCAAAGTGGGGCTGTGTGGCTCCGAATGGTACAAAGCAGAGAGATGAGGAGCTAACATTAGTTCTGCGCATGTCACGTGTCAGCCACTGTGCTGTGAGATTTATTTACACTTGCTCAGTCCCCAAAGCCTGCCAGGTAGGAGTATTATCACCCTTTCATCAGTGCTGTGGGGACTAAGAGCCTGGATAGGTTAGAGCAATTTTAGGACAACATAACAATTAAGAGTCAAGGTAGGGATGTAAGCTCAGATTGGCCGGACTCCAAAACCTGTTCCATTCCTTCCTTCACCATCAGCCACAGGTGGCGCCGCCTTAGCTGTAATAGCCCTTCCTTTGCAAGGCCCTCGGGGTAAAACTTGAGTTGCTATGGGAACATTCATGGACACCCTCACCCCTTCCCCAGGATCTCCTTTCTTCATGGTCACAGTACATGGATCCCATATTTAGAGATGCTTTCCCTTAGGTTAGAAAGCCATAACTCGCCTGGCTGCTGTGGCTCAGTAGTTGAGCATCAACCCATGAACCAAGAGGTCACCAGTTCGATTCCCGGTCAGGGCACATGCCTGGGTTGCAAGCTTGATCCCCAGTAGTGGGTGTGCAGGAGGCGGCTGATGGATGTTTCTATCTCTCTATCCCTCTCCCTTCCTTCTTTCTCTAAAAATCAATAAAAACATATTTTTAAAAGCTGTAACCCTAGCCTCTGCTTATAAGGCTGGGAGAGGTAACAGCATGAAGCCTGAACAAGACTGGGGGTGGAGGCTGGTGAAAGCACAGGCTGACCTGGGGTGTTTTTATGCTGGGAGGCTCAGCTTCAGCCAAACCACTTTGCTTAGAGGCCCCACCCTACACCCCTCACTTCTTGACAGGCCCGCCTAAGAGCACTCCCTCAACACTCATTTGCACAAGACTCTGTCCAGGTCCAGGTCCAGGTCCCACTCTGAGAGAATGGACCCCAGCAGGGAGGGAGGTCCTTCGGACAGGAGGAACAACCGTAGGGCAGAGGTTCGGGTCATGGACATGATGTGGGAAGGTCAAGGAGTTTTCTGCATAATCTACACTAATAAAAGAGAAACATGGAAATTGGTGTCACTCTGCTACACCCACCAGCCAATCAGAGCAACTATGCAAATTAGCCAAAGATGGTGGTTAATTTGCATACACAGGCGAGGAGCGAAGACTGAAGGCTCCAGCTGGAGTGAAGACTGAAGACTGAAGACTGAAGAGGCTTGTCTTCTCCCCTGCGGCCAGACCAAAAGCCTGGGTCCTGGGTGCTGGAGGAAAACCGGTGCCAGCAGCCAGGGGAAGGAAGGCCTATTGTGTGAATTTTCGTGCAACGGGCTTGGAATATTATACATAATGAAGAAAAGTTACAATTGACTCAGGATTATCCTGTGGGCTCTGAAAAACACTCTGCTCTCGGCATGTTTAAACATCACCTCAATCCTCATCACAGCTCCATGATGTAAATGCTCATTGCCCTCAATTTTGAAAACCATTGGTCAGAGAGGGGAAGCAATTAGCCCCAAATGGTCTGCCCTATAAGTGGCAGAATGGGAATCTGAACTCAGGTGGGTCTGTTAGAACCCTGTTCTCCCCACACAATATGGAGATATTTGCAAACCCACTGCCTGGGCAAGACACCTGCCTCCCACTCGCCGCTCCCAGCCACAGGCAGTCCTAAAGCACTGCACACGGACCCCAAGCTGCGGTTGCTCTGTCACCCCTGAATGCACATGCTCAATGACTCTTTTTAAAAGGACATAGTACTTACGGAGCCAAAATGAAAAGGACAGCATGAAGGAATGCTCAGCACCTCTGACGACACAGAGATGACATAATTTATGTTCCGATGCGACTGTCTGCTCTCCCCACTGCAAATCTCAAAACTGAGAAGCAGCTCGGTAATTGCTACAGCTGGGCTGGGCCCGCTTTTCTTATTACCTGGTCCTGCTCGGGGACTCCTGGGTGTTTCATCTCCTTTGGCAGGGCTGCAGGATTAGGACATCCCTGGCAGAGTGGAGACTGCCTCCGAAAACACACGGGAGAATTAAGGAGGAGGGCCCAGGAGGGGAGTCCTGGGGAAAGGTCCTCCTCGGGTAAGATGAACCTGCTGCTGGCGTTTGAAGGTTAAAGACAAAGCGCCCACTGTGTGCTCTAGATGAGCAGCTCATTGCTTAGAGGCCCTATCATTGGGCGATGATCTATAGAATTGGTCTCAATGGACACATATCCCTCTTGCCTGGTGTGGAACACAAGCTAGAGTCATAATTATAGTAGCTATCTGAGGGCAGGTCCACAAGCAAAGTGAGCAAAAAAGGAGGGATGAAGAAGGGCTGGGAAGGGGGGAGGTGGGCTGCATAGGAAATCCAGATGGACAGATATGGGAAGGTTTCAGGTGGCCACACCCAATGGCACCCTGCAGCCAGGTTGCACACCTGCTGGGCCAGCTTCTGCAGAGTCACCTTCTCTCCCACTCGGAGCTGGCTGTATCCCTGCCTGGTAGCTCCAGTCTGAACTCACACCTGCTCTGGGGCCCTTGGGAGATGGTGGGTGAATATAAGAGAGGTCAGGCATTGCACTCACCTGCTTAGGTTCAACCTCAGCCCTGCCCCTTACCATCTGTGTGAGCTGAGGCAAGTTGCCTAACCTCTCTGTGCCCTAGTTTCCTCATCTGTTAAATAACAACCATACATGGTTCTTCAAGGAGGAAATGTGGTCACGCACATACAGCATTTAGGACAGTCCTTGGTGCCAAGTAGAAATGCAATGTGTTGCCTGCTATCGTTACACAGCATTACTGTTATTACCATGTCCCCTGTTGCCTCTACTGCTGCTACATGGTTAAAAAACAGACACAATACTTAGCACACAAGATACTAGCACTTGGTATTTTTTTGTTCATTTCCTTTTTTCCTTTCTCTAAATAATGCCAAAGAATGGAGTAATGGAGTTACTGGGTCAAAGGACATAAGAGTGGGTATGTGTATGTGTGTGCCTGTGTGTGCCTGTGTGTGTGTGTGTGTGTGTGCGCACGCATGCGCGCACGCTTGCACATGTGCGTGTGTACCATGTGCTCTAATACACACAGTAGGGGCATGATTTCCTTCCTGGCAGGTAATTATCACTCCTGACTGCCCCCTTTCCTGCCCCCCACCCCTCCCCTCTGAGAGAGAGCTCAGAGCCGTTGACTCTCCTCCATCCTCATGCTTAGTCCAAGCACCATCCTCTCTTGTCCAGGGAAGCGGGATGTGACCACCTAACCAGGCAGTCCCACCCCCCTCGTCACCACTGAGGCTGCAGAGCCACAGAGAGCCCAGAACCCCCGCACTAGTTCAGAGTAAACAGGATTACTTGAGGTGGCGGGAACTGGTGGAGACAGAAGGTGTTTCAAAACTTAATCAAAAATTAATTAGAAAAAGAAACAAGCCAAAGGACAAACATCTGTGAGCTGAGGATGTGCAGAGGCAAACAAACCCGACAGACAGGCTCCGTGGGAGTGAGGAGCGGGTCCTGCTGGGAAGAGCTGGGACGCAGCCTCCGAGTTTACTCTTCGGAACTGATGACAGGGCAGGCCTAGCTCACAGACACGGAGTCGGGTGGCCTGGGATCACACAGAAGCAACAGGGAAGCCGCGTGTCAGGCGATGCTAATGAATAATCATCAGAACACAGGCTGGCCATGCCTCTGAGTGAGGAGGGGCCAAGCACGCAAGAGAAGCCTCCTGAGGTCCTCAGATCAGGCCTCACCTGCCCCACATCTGCCTTCCAGACAGGACTAGTGGTGATGGATCTTCCGGGCCCTGAGAACCATGTGAGATGGAAATCAGAGGGGCCGAGCCACCGAGAGGCCCTTCCCCGTGGACTTGGTATGCCTCTCGGGAGGCATGGGCACCTGAAGTGAGTTTCTATAGAAGACAGTGGTGTCCCTCAACGAGTGAGGCATCCATGCCCCCGGGTGGCACAACTCTGAGACATGCCCGAGGCACCACCTCAGGTCCAGTTGGGATTGAGCCCCAGGTGCCTACGTGTCCCTCAACGAGTGAGGCATCCATGCCCCCGGGTGGCACAACTCTGAGACATGCCCGAGGCACCACCTCAGGTCCAGTTGGGATTGAGCCCCAGGTGCCTACGTGTGACTTTATCCTTAACACACTTCCACTGGTCTCCTCACTGCCCTGTCTCACTTTTCCCTTCCCCAATGGCTCCCCAGACCAACTCCCAAATGAGCCGTGTGTGTGCAAAGCCCTATGTTGGTGTCTACTTCCAGGGAGTCGATTGAAGATGCGGATGTTGCTGGCGGAGGGGACTGGGGTCAGTGGCTGGGCTGAGCAAGGGAGGCTGTGCACAGACTTGTCTCCACATCAATAGGATCTGCACGGACACACAGCCTCCTGTTTGGTCAGCCCCTCAGCGACCCTGGTTCCTGCCATTCCCAAGATCCACGTAACCCCTGAAGTCAGGGCACTGCATTGTTCTTAAAGTCAGGAGCCTGCTCCATGCAGGAAGCTGAAGTTTGGAAACATGGAGTAAGCCTCGTTTCTGTCTGACCCCCAGGAGACTAGGATGGACCCTACCCTCTGCTTCCTGCCGGCCAAGGACACATGTGTTCTCATGCGAATTCCTCATCCCCTAGCATGGTACACTGCCATCTCTCTGGCCTGGAGGCCCTACCCTGCCCTGCCCCCACCCCAATTTATGCTAATGAGCTCCTGCTCCACTCTCTCCCAGCATCACCTACTCTGGAAGCCTTCTCCCTCCTCACTCCCAACTCCAAGAGCAACCAAGGCTTGCCTGTGACAATAATTTTTTTTTATTAATCTCTTTTGTAACTTGTTGCTCAGGGTACAAACATTGTTTTATCCATAGTCCCCAAACAAGCCTAATCTTTAACCTGAAAACCTGAACTTAATAGGCTTTTGGTGGTTCCTGATCCAAAATCACATGTGTGTGTTTCTGGGGAGAAGATCCATTTCATCTGATTCTCAAAAGGTTTCCCGATCCCAGAAAATGTCACAGCCACCACTGCACTTGGCTGCGAACTCCTCGCAAACCAGAGAATGCCTGACTTTGCCTTCCATCCCCAGAGGACAGCCCAGCCCTGGGCAGTCGCAGGCACTTGGGTGGAAATACTAATGGAAGACAGTTGGGTGTTTATTCTGAGCCGAGCACTCTATGGGCCCTGACAACGCTGAGAGGTGGCTGCCATCTCCGTGGGTGGGATGTGGAGAGCTGGCTCTGGGACCCACACTGAAGGGCTGGTGTGGGATGAGAAGGCCAGCAAGTCAGCCTCTGAGCACCAACCACCTTCACCCAAAGTATCAAGAAAGCATGAACAACCGCCATGCTCCTTGATCCCACGTGGCCCCTCAGCTCTCAGGCAGCACCTAACTTCCTGGAATGAAAGGTCAGCCTCCGTAAGACCCTGAGGTGCCCACCACATGGCTCACTTCCTTTACACAGAGCACACGCTCCTACAGACGGGCACGGTCTCCCTCCTGCAGCATCTGCAAATGCATTTCAATCCTGCGGGCCAGCAGCAGCTAATTGGAGAGCGCTTCAATATTTTTTCTTACAAGTGAGGAAGCTGAGGCCCAGAGTCACGTGGCCTGCCCACGGCCATGCAGTGAGTTAGTGGCCATGCTGGACGTGGAACCCAGGTCCTGCTGTCCCTAGTGAAGTGCCCTTCCTCCTACTTCTCCCAGTGACGGCATCTTTGCCAAGATGATGCCATGTGTTTCATACTCCAACGAGGTTCCCCGAGCCAGAACAAAATTAAATTTCATTCCTCGAATGACTTTCAGAGAACAACCTGGCCCTTGCTGTCATTTTGAGGTCCCCTCTCCCATGTTATAAGGGGGCTCCAGGGGTCAGTGTTCTCCTGGAAGCTGTTGTCTCTTCTCTGGCTTTCTGGGGATCTACAGGCGCTGGCTAAGGGGGTGAGATAGACTGACGGCCGTCTGTCCGGGCTGCTCTGTCTGCCTGAGTCCGGATGCCCTAATTGCTCTATCAGCAGACACTGCAGGTTGTGTGCATGGCAGGCTGTTTGCAGAAGCACGTCTCTTCCCCGGCTGCTCTGAAGGAACCCCCACCCCCCCACCCCATCCCCAGTGAGTCAGGCCATGAGGAGCTGGAGCCTCTCAGGGCGGGAGGGGGGCCTTCACACCCACTCACTGCGCAAGGGACCGAGAGGCAGAACGTCTCTGGCACCCGAGCACTGGTGCCCAGTCCTTAAGTGAATAAGGACCACTGGGACTCTGTGCTGAGAGACGGCTGCAGGCGGTGGGCAGGAGGAGGCCTGCCGCCTTCAGACAGAGGGTGCCTGGCTCACTCTTCATTGGCTCTGCAACCCTGGGCCTCTGCCTGAGCTCCCACTTCCCACCCACCTGTCCAGAGCGGGACAGGAAATCTTCCTCACTGGGTCATTGTGAGAAACATATAGACGATTGGCACTGAATACATACCTGAATGATAACACAGAGATGTGTCCATGATATGCTTAATAGAAGTTTCCTTCCCATCCACACCTCTCCCCCCATTATTCTTCCCACTGTGTCAAGAATGGGAAGGAAAGGGAGCTGAGTATGGGCTGCCCCTCCTTCTCCCCCTTTCTCCTCTCCCTCATCCAGATGCTGTTACTGAGCATCTGCCATGGGCCACGTGCGCTCTGTGCTCCCCTGTCACAGACCAACGCCCTCCATGGGAACCCCGGTGCTGGTAGCACTGGCTTCTGTACTGTCCTTGCCTTGCTACCGAACCCTGAAACACACTGGTGCCACCGAGAAACTAGATCCTTAATTTAATTTTCACTGATTTACATGTGAGGAGCCCCATGGGGCAGTGGCCATCAAGTTGGACAGCACATTAGAGATGTGGGTGAAAGAGAAAAGGCAGATGAAGTTTGAAGAAGCTCAGCAACCTGCCCAAGGTCATAAACCCTCATGAAGGTGAGGGGAGAGCCAAAGCCACACCTGCCAGCTCCCAGGACACCTCGGAGGGAGTGGTTGGCTGGCCAGGACTCATTCCACATGCAAACCAAGGTCTGAAACTCAAGACAGGCTGGGAGAACCAGCCCAGTGCTGGGGAATTGGCCCAGAAGGGGAAGGAAATGAATATGCAGAGCAGATAATGGTTGTGGAGCTGCTTTGTAAACTGTGAAGTGCTGTCTCAGGGTGGAGGTTATTAATAATACCCCTTGGCAAGACTCCGTGGCAAAGCTTCCCGTCCCTCTCCACATCCTGCTGCTCGGTTAATCGTTAATTAAAGCTTAAGGGATTTGGGAATGCAGGCCTCTGAAATTTGGATAAACTCTCCATGTTACTGGGAAAGAAAAAAAAAAAAGAATCTTGGATAATTAGCTTTTTTCCCCCTAAATGCTTTTTTGGGTCTCATTACAAATGAAGTGCTGGGCTAACATACCTTGTGTTGTGAATGCCTCACAATTCCTGCTAATTGAATTAAACCCAATTCTCTGCAAATAAACTCTTGGTGTTCTTAATGGCAAACAAGGAACAGAGCAGTTTCTTTTTGGAACGGGCCATTGCAGGGCCCTAATTACCAGGATCTCAACGTGTAACGCAAACTGTCTCTGAGTCGGCTTCTGACAATGACAGCTCTGTTAAGATCAAAGTCGCAATGTGCCCTTGGAATCTTCTCCCTCTTTTTATTCCACTTCAAAATGTTTAATAATGATTAATCCAATTTCCAAGACGGCAGAGAAAGGACAAGAGAACCACAAAGTCTGCTTCTTCTAATTCAGGACAAATATTCCGAAACCTACGCAATGCTAATCCCCCCATTTCTCCCCCCCCCCCCCCAAGCCCCACCCTTTTCCCTGGGACACAGCACATTTGAAGTTGCCAGTTAATAAAGGAGCCTGTGCAGCAGGAATTGTGCGCACGCCCAAGGTGGATGCAAGGAGGAGTTGCCTGGAGGTGTCAGGGGTGGGAAGGAAGATGGATGTCACTGTTCCCGCATGGCCCAGAGCCTTTATCAATAATGCAGTGCCAATTACTTTGGGGACCAGTCTAGACTCTCGTGGGGTGGGAAACTATAGTTCAGGGCTCTTTAAAACAGCATCTACAATCAGCCACACCCACCGGATTTTGGAATGCAGTGAGCATCCTTTGGCAATTCTGCAGTGACGTGTGGGCGGAAGTTCCAAGGTTGAGATTTCAGGTTAAGGCGGGTGGAGAGATTTAACACTAACGTTGACTGTCCTTGGTGGACACTTAGGTTTCGGGTGGATGTGTCAGAAATTCCCGGTTCTCTCAGTTGCTAGGCCTCCTCTTAGGAAGAGTGACACAAGCTCACGGCTTTGCTGAGCCGGAACAAAGCCCTAGGCCACCAGGGCCGCCAGGAATTGGGCCCCCCAATGTTTCCCGCTCACCTCCCTCATGCTCAAATGTCTCCTTCTTTCAAGATAGCATGTCTGCTGCCCTAGGAAGCAATCCTGATCTCTGAAGGCAAAACTCTTACCATTCAGCTTCCACCCCCACCCCCAACGCCCCAGGGAGAGGCCCTTGCTGGCTTCTACCCTTCCCAATGCTTTTCTCTCTCAGCTGTGCCTCAGGCAACACAGTGGAGTGGGAGCTGGCTTTGGAGGATAGCCCTGGTTTGAATCTTAGTCCCTTCCTTACAGCTGCCATAGCTCAGGGCAAGGTTTCTCACCTCTCAGAGCCTCTTTTCTCATCTACACATCAGGGGTGCTAATCTTTCTAAAAGGAATGGCTTGGGGATAATGTGCTAGAAATCATAATGTGGATAAAGTGACCACTACACAGCAGATGCTCAGGAAATGGAATCCAGCCATGTTGTTATTATAAGACTAACCCATGTGTTTCTATCACTTGCCTAGATGTCCGCTTCCCTCCACCAAGCAGTCGATTCTTTGAAGGAGAATCATGAATCTTTGTAACTCCTGTCTTTAAATATTCTCAGCATCTAGCTCAGAGCTGGCCATGCAATTGGCTTGAAAAATGCTTGCTCAATAAATGAATGAAGAAATGGATGGATGGATGTATACCGCAGCAAGCACTTAGGAAGTGAAATTAAACAGTGCCCGGCATGTAGGTGCTTAATAAGTGTTTGTGAATGCACGAATGAATGAATGAATGAATGAACAGCTATAATAAAAAATTCAGGGATTTAAATGAAAATCAAATTGAAGGGCTTTGTGGTTTCCCACTGAGAGAACAAAATTCCCGTCAGCCAACCCTCCTGCCAGGAGCAGCTCGCACCAGCTTAGGATGGAACAACAATGCTAAATCACTGCCCAACTACTTCTCCTGTGTGATCTCCCAGATCTCACAGGGCAATCACTGCCTCTCTCTGGGTGCTGGGCACAGCTACAGTGAACAGGTTTGGGAGCCTCTAACTGGTCCAGGCTTGACTTCAGGCTCCCTTTCCTCTTCACTCTCTCCAGAAACCTGACAGGCGAGGTCCCTGGGCCAGCGCAGTCTCCCTGACACCGGGGGGGGGGGGGGGGGGGGGGGCTGGGTGCGACTCTGGTGATGAAGGCATGTCCAGTTTTCAGAGGAAAGACACAGAGGTGGTTTATTTCAAATCAGACTGGAGGCTCCTGCCTTTTGGCGCAGACAGCCAAGGGAATGCACTGCTGTCTTTTAAAGCAGACACACCTATCACTGCGTGTTTTAGTTTGTGGCCAGAAGGAAGTTCTTGATCCTGGACGGATGACGGCTGGGCTACATCAGGCCTGTTACACGGGGGGCTGGGAGGCAGGTTGCCAGATGAAATACAGCACACCCATTTATTTCTGATTTTCAGATAGACAATAAACACAGGTTTTAAAAAAAGCATGTAAGTATGTCCCAAATGCTATATGGGATATATTTATGCTAAACAAATATTTTGTTGTTTATCTGCATTCTAAACGTTAACTGGGCAGCCTGCATTTTTGCTTCCTACATCTGGTGGCATTTGTGGGAGAAACAAGGTGGGAAAATCATTCTCTCAGATCCTTCCTCACTCTCTGGAAAAGGATACCGTGGGGAGAGGAAGAAGGTAGATGGCGGATTATTCAGTGTCTGAAGTTGCTTGAGTGCTTGAGAGAACAGCTCTGTGGGTTCAAGTCCAGGCTCTGCTGCTTCTCAGCTGTTGAATCTGGGCAAGCTGCTTCACTGCCTCCCACCTCCATTTCTTCATCCATTAAACTGCTGCAATGGTACCCACTGTTTATAGGGCTTGGGATGGTTAAGTGAAATCTTCCATGTAAGGTTCTGGATTCACTGCTTGGAAATCACCACACCCATCTCATTATACACCACAGTTATTATAATAGCTCTATCCTCTCAACCAGCGGCCAGTAAGCTCCAGCCACTGTGCTTGTAAATAAAGTTTTATTGGCACACAGCCACACCCATTCATTTGCCTACTCTCTGGAGGAGCTTTCTGTGACCAGGGCAGAATTGAGTAGCTGCCACAGAGATTGGGAGGCTCTAAAAGCCTAAAATATATATGAGTTGGTCCAAGACAAAGTTTGCTGAGTTCTGGTCTAGCCACTGGTTTTAGTTTCTATTGTTGCTGAAATACATTTCTACAAACTTGTTTTGGCTTAAAACAAGGCACATTTATTCTCTTACAGTTCTAGAGGACAGAGTCCAAACTCCGTCTCCCTGAACTAACGTCAAGGTGTCAGCAGAACTGAGCTCATTAGGGGCTCCAGGGGGAACCCTGTTCCTTGCCTTTTCCAGCTTCTAGAAGCCACCCTCTACATTCCCCTGCTCGTGGCCCCTTCCTGCACCTTCGAAGTGCATCACTCCAACCTCAGCAACTTCCAACACCAACTCACCTCCTCCCCTGACTCCACCTACCTGTCCCTTATAAGGACCCTTGCAATTGCATTGGGTTTACCTGGGTAATCCAGGATAATCCCCATCTCAAAATCCTAAACTTAGTCACAGCTGCACAGTCCCTTTTGCCATGTAAAGTAACATTCATAGGTTCTCAGGACATGGGCATATTTGGAGGCATAAATATTCAAGACTGCCACACTGCCCACCAGAGGTCCCAGGGAAGGGTGATGCCAAGCCACCACTCTAACCCATTCTCATCCCAGCCCCCTCAACCCCCACACCTGGGCATGAACAATGAGCCCCTATTAACCTGCAGAGTGTGACTGGGCTTGGGGTCTCCTCAGGGCTCTCATGTCTAGCAGGTGAGAGATTCTGGGCTGGGGAATAGCAGAGGCTGCGCTCACCTGAACTTAGCACCCATAGCACCAGATCAGCCCCAGGGTGGTGCCCGGAGGAAGAGGGAGAGGGAAGGTGTGCAGACCATCCTCCAAGCATGGAGCCTCCGCACTCTTCCCTCTCCCTTTGGGTGCTCTGAGCCAGATGAAGACAACACTCTTTTACAGGACACACTCAATATGCCTCACCCACGTGTGAGGTGCTCCCTACACATCCTTGAAATGCAGTGGCCAGCTTCAGGAGCACTCCCAAGGCATGGGGCCCACTCCCCTTCAGTGGCCAAGGAGCCTGAAATAAATCAGGACTTTTAGAAGCAAACAGGCCCAGCACCTCATTTACAGAAAGGCCTCTGACAGCCCAGACTCTCCCCAGAGCAACCCATGACGGGGAACCCACCACCTCCCCAGGTAGATGGCCCGGTCGATGCTGGAGCCCAATTGCTATTGAGAGTTCTTTCCCTCTGCTGTGCCCACCCCCCCACCCGCCACCCCTCCAGGCAACTTTGACCACTCATCCCACTTCCAATTGACCTAAGTCCTCATCCCTTTGACATTCTCTCACATATGTGAGCCTTTCATCCATCCAAACCTTTTCTTCTGGAGCTCTATGTTTATGTAAAAACCGTGATGACATGGGGCGAGCCGTGTTCCATGGGCTTTGAAAGTGCAGAAGAGAGGAGGTGCCAAGCCAGCTCTCACCAAGCCCAGTCAGCAGGAGATGGCTTTCCACCCAGCAGAGCAGTGCGTCATCTGGGGCCAACCGACAGCAGGGAGAGGGGCTGCCTCTCTTGGAGCGGCTTTGTTCCTCCAGACTCTTCAGAGGAGCCGTCTGATTCACTGCTGTGCAGATGTGCTGCCTCTGGTTCAAGTAAGGACAGAGCTGCAGGGAGGCGGGGAGGCGAGGGGAGGCTGGGACTGAGATGCCGGAACACTGTCCTACATTTGTCGCCTCATCCATGACCATGCCTAGGTCAGTTTCTCAAATACAGTGACTCTTTGCTGCCTTTGGATGTGGGAAAGGAGAGGAGGGGGAGGGTTACTGAGTTAGATATTAGATGGACTGTAAGCAATGGACCACGAGTCATTGGTCACTATTCCCAGGGTCTAGCACAGTCTCTGGCACATGGTAGGTGCTTGTCCCAGACATTCTTGACTGTTTACCCACTAGCCATTCCCAACCACCTTTGCCCTGGTCTGCAAATGTCCTAGTATTGATTGTCCCTAGGGGTTACCACAGACTGACTCTAGCCAATGAGCTACAAGAGAAGGACTTCCAATGAGGACATCTTTTCAGAAAGTAATTCTTCAAATAAAAAGAGCATGGAGAAGAAAAAGCTTCCATTCATCCACTTCCCTGCACTGAAACACAGTGGGAGGTCATGATGTCTGGAGCTGTGGCAGCTTTTTTGTGATGATGAGACCATGAACTTGATGCTGGAAATTCCTGTGCTGAGGGTGGTGAAGCAAAATTGTAAAGGTTTTTTGAACTCATCCTGAAACCACCTGACTCCAGTCTTGTTGAGTGATATAGTGCTGTATTGATAAGCCTCTGTTGGCTGGGTGTGTTGTTTGCAGCCCAGAACACTCCAGCTAATGAGCATTTTTTGAGTTCAACTGGAGGGACTTATAGGAAATCTTCATCTGGTGAATCAGGACCAGATACTTCCAATAGGACACAATGGCTGAGAGGGAAGGGGCTAAAAGAGTCATGGTCATAAACTAAGAAAATGGCTTTTAACAGACAGTAGGCTCTGGACAAAACTCTTAGTGCCTTCCTGGACATTAGCTTTCTTAGTGCCAGTTACGGACATTAGATTTCTGGTTCTGACTTTCTATGGTTTCTGTGAAGACTTTTTCTCCCTGATAAGTATGGAGCAGAGCGTGGGGAAATTCTTCTGAGCTCTGAGTCAGTTGAAATGTGGCAGAGAATGAGTCAGAGAATGGACTGTGGAATTTGCTATTTTGATTATAAACTAAGTCTAGGTCTAAGTCAGGGTTTTTTAAGCTGGGCACTTTTGACATTGGGCCAGATAATTCCTTGCAAGGTGGTGGTGGTGGTGGTAGTGGGGGGCGGGGCAGGTGTCTCCCGGATATTAAAGAATGTTTATCAACATCCCTGACCTCTACTCTCAGATGCCAGGAGAGCTCCCCTCTTCAAGTTGTGAAGCCACAAAGTTTCCAGATATTGTCCAATGTTCCCCCGGGCTGCACATTTTCCTGGTTGAGAAACATGCCTCCCCAATGGGTACTGGCTCCTCTGGGCTTCCTTTTTCCTGTCTGTAACTGGGATAATAAGAGACTTCCTTCACGGGGATGGTGTGAGAGTGCACTGAGGTAGCCTGCCGAAGGTGCCCGGTCTATGTTAGCGATCATGCTGACTACTGTCTGTGAGGCAGAGCTTGCTGTGCCTGCTTTGTGACATGGCACTCACCAACATTAGAGCTGAAAGGAATGCAAAAATCCATCCATCCAGGGTCCCATTTCCCAGAGAAGGAAACACAGGTGCGGAGAGAGGAAAAGGTGATTTGGCCAGTGTCGCATAATAAGCACCAGCCCCAGAATCAGAGTCCAGGTGTTTTGGTGCTGGAACTGTGGTGCCTATTTCCAGCAGAAATTGGAGCCAACCTCCCACAAGGGCCCTCCACTGCCTCCCACAGGATCCAACCAATTCAAGGATGCGTCCTGGAAACATACCTCACACCAGGCACCACGGCAAATACCAGGGACGCAGTGATCAGCGAGACAGGTGTGATCTATACTGCTCTCCTGGAGGCCTGGTGGGAAGCCAGCATCACATGAACAATGACTGATGGGCCAGGCTTGAAACCACCGGGAGCCCTGAAATTCAACCAGGAATGGAAAGAGACCCAGGAAACTCAACTCTGCCACCTTTTTCTCAAATGAGGACCAGGAACCTCCTCCTGGGAGGATGCTGGCGTCAGCCAGGGTTTTCCAGAAAAGGAGTTTCCCCATCTATCCTTCCCCAACAAGAGGGTGTGGGTGACAGTGGGTGGGGTTGGGAGCAGGGAGATGCTAGGAGATGAGGGGTGGGGATGACAGTCACTGAGATTCCCAGGCTTATGTAATTTCGAAGAAAGCCATCTCTGATCAGACTTGGATGGGAACAAAAGACCGAACCACGTGGACAATGAGATCACTTAGTGTTCTGCCAGGAGGACAAGCCCTCCAGGTAATTTATGTGATTCCAGGCCCCTGGAGGCTTCGTCCCTGAGGGTGTTTCAGGCAGAGGAGGCAGTAGGTATGTGTTCAAAGACCTGAGAGAAGAATAGAAAGATCAGGCGGCTCCAGGGAGGAGAAGTGAGGTGGGGAGGGCTGTGAGGGAGATGACAGAGTCCGTGGGTTGGAGCAAAGTGGGTGAGAGGGGCAGGGATAGACCATGGGGCCAGAAGTCAAGACAGACTTCTTGTCATGAGAGACCTCCAATCACTTAGGTAACATGGGCCCTTCTGCAGGTGCCCCCGGCCACGAGACTTGTAGTTAAAAGCATCACGTTGCCCAGTTCTCATTAGGGATGCATCCCCATGGAGGATGCACTGGGGAAGCAAGGCTAGAGATGGAGGCGGCATCAGGAGGCTGGGGCAGTGGTGCTGGGAGAGAGGAGGTGGCCGGCTGGTGCAGAGCAGGGCTCTCACCCAGTGCTTGCTCTCGGCGGCACTTGGCAGTGCCTGGACACATTTGGTCATCACCACATGGGGTAAATGCCACTGGCATCTAGCAGGTAGAGGCCAGAGGGGCATCTACACACCCTACAATGCACAGGACAGCCCACAGCAAAGGACTCTTGGGGACCAGCCTGCCCCCCAGCCATAGGCCCTCGCCCCTCTCAGGCTATGGCGGTGGCGGAGGCAGACGCGCTGCCCTCCCACTCCTCGGCTCCAGTCATCCCACAGCCTCACGACTAATTAAACAGCTGCTGCAAGCTACAATTTGCTAAATTGCCTCACACTCTAACTTCTGGCAGGGACTCATCCGAGTTTGCAACTTGGAGCCCAGAGCCTTCCTCCAAGCAGCCTCAGCTCCCCAGTGTCCCTTGTCTTCCCCAGATGTGTCCCTCCCCCCCTCCCCCCCCCGCCCACAGGGGCATGCAGAGGCCAGGCTGGGTGTCCCTCCTGGGACTGTGTCCTGGGAGGACGGAGGCCATGGGCCTGGCCCTCGAGGAGCTTGTCATCAACTGTCCCCACAGACAGACGCGAAGATGAATGCGTAATCAGATACAACGACTTGCCAGATTGAGTTTAATCAAGAACTAAAATGGATGAGACAGGAAGCAGGTTGTGATGGGGGCTGCAGATGACTCTTTTCCTCATAGGACCTTGAGAAAGGGGGGGTCCTTGGGGATCACTCATCCACCATTTCTCGGAGGGCCACCTGGTAGGGGTGCTGGTCGGAATGCAGATTCCTGGGCCCTGTCTCTGAAGATGCAGATTCAGGAGATCCAAGAACGAGGGCAGGAAGCTAGACTCTTTTAAACCAATAGGCCATGTTTTCAACACCTTGAAGTCTGGCAGTGGGTGGATTGAGGTGCGCAAATCCTCTCTTCTCTGCTAAGCTTCCCCAAGCCTCCTCATCAGAGTTAATCAGGACAAGATGCATGATGCGTTTCCTACAGAGCTGATCGATGCCTTGCAGCATCCACAACGTGGGGTGCGGTGTCCTGGCGTGCCCTGCTCGGCCTCCACCCCAGCCTTGGACGCAGCTCCTGCCGGGTGCCTTCCGGCTCTCACACTCGGTGCTCTCTTGTCTCTCTCTCCCCCACCTACCTCTCTCTCTAGAGAGAGACAGCCAGATTAGGTGCTGGTGGTGGTGGGGGGGTGCCAACAATACATTTGATTTACTCATCACAAATCATTTTTTATCTTTCAGTTAAAAGAGGATCCTCTCAGAGCATCTTAATGGGAAAGATTATATCAGCTAAGTTACCTACATAATGAAAGAATATAAGTGGGCTGCCTCCTTTACTTTTTCTATTTTGCAATTTTCATATTAATGCATATACTTGCTGAATTAGTAAATGATGATGAGGTCTTATCTTCCCTTTATTCTTCACATGGTGACTTGGCAAAGGCAGTGGGGCTTGCTAATGACTAAGACCCCAGGGGGTTCTTCCTCAGACCCCTGCCCACCCCACTTGGCTCCCAGTGATCTGTGGACACCCTGAAATTGAAAGTAAAATTATGCTTATGGGGTTGTTTTTTGGGGGGCGGGGGAGTGGCCATTAGCTTTCACCAGATTCTCAAAAACATCTGTGGCCCAAAAGGAATAGAAGCACCCTTGGGGAATCTCTTTCTCAGTTGTCAGATTTTTCCAGCAGGGGGATGACCAAGATCACCTCTGAGGAACTTTCAGCCATATCCTTGGTAGCCAGTCTCCCATTTACTCTCAGAGGCGCACTCCTTCCTGCAGTGGCCCCTGAGACCTGAGTCCACGATGCCCTAACTAAGAAGCCACCGGACCTTTGATAGGTTTGCACAGAACGCCCCCCCCTGAATGGGCACCGGACCTCATGGGCATCCAGGCTCATGGCAGAGACATGTCAATATGATGGAATTACAGGACAATCAGAAGCATAATAGTGATCACTAACATGCACTGTGCACTGTCAAGTACTGTGTGCTGGATGTGAGCTGAGCACTTCGTATGCAGTGTAACCCTTGCAGTAGCCCCAGGAACTGGACTATTACTCATCTTCATTTTAGATTGAGAAAACTAAGGCACAGAGGGGCCAAGAAGCCAGCCCAAGGTCACACAGCTGGGACGTGACAGAACAGCAGCCTCTGCCTGCCTCCGTCTTCCTTCTGTGCATTCACCCTCTCCATCCCTGAGCCAATGCAGTTTAGGACCAGCTGGGAACAGGATCCAGTTTCACTGCCTTTGCCCCAGTTTCAGGAGGGCCTGGGGCGGGATCTGAGCTACCCCTTATCCACTGAGCTTCAGGCCTCCCAGGTAATACCTGACACAGGTGATCTGGCTTCCTGCCCACCTACTTCTGTTTCTCTTCCAGCACCTGGTTCTGCCCTGTGCCCCGATCTGGGTCCTGCCTCCTCCTCACTGCTGGGTCCTAGACCATGGCCTGTGACTGGCTGGGGTCTTCCTTCAACCCAACGGACATGCCTTCCCTGTAGAATTAAGGCACTTGATACATAGTTTTTGAGAGCTTACCATGGCCTAGACCCCATTTGGGGCAGGGGAATGTGGGGTGAACAAGATTGAGTTTCTGACCTAAGGGAGTTTATACATTCACTTTTACTAAACATTCACTTCTTTCCCTCCGTTCATTGTGAGCGCTTACAAGGTAACATGAAGTGCTGCTGTTTGTACTGCATGGGTTGGGAGAGCATACTCAACTAGCTAACAAATATGTCGGCAAGAATATTTCACAGGATGGTAAGGGCCACAGTGACACAGTGTTGGGGGGTGTGGCAGAGTGGACGGGATGGACTAGTGAGGAGGTGGCATGAGACAGGGGCCCTGTGCCCAGAAGCAGCCGGTCACCCTATGTGCCGGGGGCAGAGGGACTGACTGGGAAAAGGCCTGACCTTGGGCCACTGGAAGAAAATGGTCAGTGTTAGAGCCGTGAGAAAGGAGGAGACGGTGGCATCAGGAAGAGACGGGCACAGTGCAGCTTGGCGAGGGTGTGAATGCCATTCTATGGATGGGGCACACAGAGAAGGCATCCGTGTGACCTCATTTAGGTTCAGAGAACGTTCTGGCTGCCATGTGTAATCTTCCCAGGAGTCTCACCTCACCTCCCAGACCAGGCCACAGGCACCCACCGAAAGGGAACTGGAGCCCCCACTCTTGCGGGGACCTGGTCCCCATCTGCCTGAGGCCGTGCAGACCCCACTGAGCCCCCACCGTCCCAGCCGCATGGAACCCTCTTCCCTCCCGCTGCCAGCCTCTGATAGACACTGCACCCTCATGGAGACACATTCGTTTTTATAAGAAAAAAATAATTGAGAGCAAATAACTGGAAATTCAATGGTCCTTCCATGTTCCCAAGTCCCTGTTAGACAACTGGACTGCCTTGGTGGGGCTGGAACGGTGTCCACCTCCAACATAATCATAAAATTCACAGTGAGGCTTGACACAGGCAGGGCATAATGAGATTTTCCGGGCTCCACCCAGCTGCCGAGCGAACGGTTCTAACCCAGGACTCAGCCAGGCGATAGCAGAGCCTGACCTGCCACCACATGGGGACGTTTCGCAAATGGACCTTGCAGACAGGGATATAGGACAATCCTAATCTGAAGGAAGTGGCAGTTGGGTGCTTTCAAAATCCCTGCAGTAAACCAAATGGGCCATTTGAATATATGGAGCCAATGAAGGAACTGGAATCAGAGGAAAGGGAAAGCAAACATCCTGGGGTCTTGCACTTGGGGTGTGTATGGGGGGGGGGTGTCTCCCCTGAGCTGAGCCATCTGTGCCAATAACTTATCTAAGGAAGAAAAAACCCCACAGTTCTTTTCTATGCATTTCCCCTTTGAACAACTGATGATTTTTCCAAAAGGTTCCAATTTCTCTTTGATTCTGTGGTTGCTGTTGATAGGATTCAAAGGCCTTGGGGGTAACAGGTGCATTTCAAATGAGTGGAAATAACAAATAAATTAGATGCAGGATTTACAGCATTAGCGATGTCTTTGTTCCGGTGCGTCATGCCTGGCTTATGGAGAGCAGATCAGCACAGCCCACAACAGCCTGGGGAGACGTGGGCAGGGGTGCTGCTGAAGGGAGACGGTTCGGTGGGGGCAGAGGGGGACCCCTGAGTCCTCACCTACAGTCCTCAGAACGTGCTCCAGGCTCCATCTCCAAAATACAACCGACACCTCTCCTCCCCCCCCGCCCCACTCCACCTGGTCCCAGTCACCGTTATTTCTTCCCCAGAAGACCTCCACAGGCCTCCCTCCGGCTCCCTCGCTTGTCTCTTTGCCCCTTCCATCCACTCTCCACACAGCAGGCAGAGTGATCTTCTCAAAGCACACAGCTTGCCATGTGACTCCTGGCTTTAAACCCTCCTAGAGCTCCTTGTGGCATTTTGAATGGTCTCTGAGTCCTGGCTACAGCCTAGGCGTGTCCACAGGACGCGTCCTGGCCTCATTTTCCCTGCTGCGCTCTGTGCTCCAGTATGGTCGGCAGCTCCTAAGAGAGTCCCCCGTGACCCCGTCTTCCTGGCACAAATGCCTTTCTGTGCTCCTCTCTCCTTGACTGTGAGCCACACCTAGTGACTTGCTTCTAAGGAACAGAGACAGCAAAGGTCAGATGGCTGAAAGGCAGATCCTTCCTCAGCTGAGCCTGCGGATGCCTGCAGCCCCAGGTGACACCCCTCAATTGCAGCCATGAGGTGAGAGATACTCAGAGGCTCCAGCTCAGCTGCACCTGGATTTCTGACTCAAAGAAACAGTGTAATCATAAAGGTAGTTATATTAAGTCACTGCATGGAGGGGTAATTCGTTACAGGGCAGTACACAGCTAATATAGCCAGCCACCTTTGCTCATTTCAACCCCCTGCCCCCAGCACACTGCCCGCTCTGCTGAATGCTCCACCCCCAGCCTTTATGCGGCTGCAGACTTTCCTCCTTTGTGTCTAGGCTAAGTTGTCACTTTCTCAGACAAGTGATCACACTGTCTAAGTAGTTCCCTGCCCACCATTATTCTTTAATACCCTAACTATTCTCTTTGTAGATCTTACCATGACTAATTATTAGAAATGACTTACACATGAGCTAAACAGCTCACGTATATGATACATGAATGGATGGGTGGCTGGATGGATGGAGAGTTGGGGGGATGAGGAGGAGAAAGCAACACCTGGGCACCGTAGTGAGTATCCAGAGGGCTGGAACTAAGGAGCTTTGGCCTTAGGGGTGGGCAACTAGAGCTCAACTGGAGCGCAGCCACACCCCTTTTCTGCACACTGTCTACGGCTGCTTTCACACTGTGCTGGAGTTGAGTAGTATGACCTGAAAGCTTAAAATAGTGACTATCGGTCCCTTTTCAGAGGGCTTGGGGGGATGGGGGGCAGGGGGATACGTGGAATACTGTCTCAAGTACTGTATAGAAGTAAAACATAAATTATATATAGATTTATATGTAGCTTTAAAGGGGTAGAAGATGGTACCAGTATGGACTCGACAGGAAAAAGGATACTGTTAGAGTCAGAGTTTCCCTCCAGAGAAAATGGCTTCTCTGGGAAGTAGTGAGCACGCTATCCTTGGAGGTGTGCAAGCAGGAGCTGGAGCTCTGTGTTCCAGAGCACCACACAGTACTTCAGCATCGCCTAGAATCTAGGTCCTAGCTGACTGGCCAAGGGTTAGGTCTTCTTAGCCTGTCTGTGTCATGAACCCCTTTAGAAGTCGGGTGAATGTCACTCGTAAATGCACAAATAACATACATAGAACGATAAAGGGAATTTATGTTAAAATACAGATATCAAAGATTTGTCATAGAGCAAGTTTAATTGACACATTAAATAACAATGCCCAGTGGGGGTCTAACAACTAAGGCAGTTGGAAGCGGACATGAGCATACAGTAGGGGTCAGCACAGGACGGCCCACAGGCCCAGCTGGGCCCACCACTTGTTTTTACAAATAAAGTTTCACGGATGCCCAGCCACTCCCATTGGCGTCTGGCTGCTTTCATTCTAAACAGCATAGCTGGGCCTTGAAAATACATGGGACACAACACGAAAAGCATGTGCTATCTGGCCCTTTACAGAAAAGATTTGCCAACTCCCGACATTAAGGACGTTCTAGATACTTGTAACATTGTAATGTGGTACGAAAATATCTGAGATTTCAATTGGTCATAGAGCCACAGGCACTGCTAATGCTATTGCGGTTTGTTTGGAAATTCACGCTGAGGGGCACAGGGAATTTCAGAGGAAGCTGGGTAAAAAGTGCTGGGGAGGAGGGAGGAGAGAGGGAGGGGTTAATGGATATGGGTTCCGTGTGGGGTGATGGAACAGCTCTGGAACCAGTGATGTGGGCTGCACAGCACCGGGAAAGCACTCAACGCCCCTGAATTATGCACTTTAAATTAGTTAAAAGGGTAAATTTCATGTTATGTGTTTTTTTTACCACAGAAAGTGCACTCTAAAAAAGATAATGATATATTTGTCCTCCATCCAGGTTCATGCACCGGTTGAATTCCATCCACAAACTCTAGGTAACAAACCAAGTGCATTCCGGGAGTCTAGGCTCGTAGGAAAACAGCCCAGGCTGTGGGCAGAACGGGCAGTGATGCTGAGGTGCCGTGGGAGTGAGAGCAAGGGCTTGACCCTCCCATTGGGACAGGCAGAGGGACAGGGCCCCCGTTCAGCACGTAAGTGGGACAGAGCTTACAGTGATGCCAAGGGGGTGCCCCAGGGAAGTGCAAAACAGGAGACATCTCCTTGCCCGCCTCAGGGACCCAGGAACTAGGGAGGCAGCCCAAGGGCCCGTGGGTGGGTCCCTGGGCCTGGATGCTGCTGCTGCGCCGCTGCCCAGAGACCCCTGAAGCCACCGAGTGCGAGGGGGCAGGGATCCTGTGGAAAGCCACGTGCGAGCCACAGCTGGGAACAGGCCTCAGATGCCCTGCAGAGCAGGATGCCTAATTGTGGAACTCAATTTTGTTTTCATAGGAATCAATTTGGAGGGATTTTCATTTTCAATTATTCAGCAACATCCAATTTTCCCTTCACACCTCGGCCAGACAGGAGGAGAGAAATTGCATATGTCAATCACCCCTGAAAGCGGCTGACCAGCCTGAAGTCACCCCCACACGGAGGGAGCCTGAGAGGGGCCCTGGGATTGTGCCCTGGCTTTTTTGAGACAAATGGAGACACCAGATGGCCTTTTGCCCCAGACTCGGGGACACTGGTTGGCACTTGCTCTCCCTGTCACGGAGAGAGACAGACAGTCTCCAAGCCAACAGGAGTGACAGGCTTGGGGACCAACACGGGAAGCAGCCCTGACCCTCCCCTCTCCAATCTCTCTGTCCCTGTCCACCCAGCATGTGGGTCCCTGGTTCTTGGAAGTCACAGGAAATACTGGCTCAGACTCCGGAGCCCCCGCCCCCGTCCCCATGATTTGAGCAAGCGAATGCACTCATCAGAACCTTGGCTTCTTACTCCTTAGCGTGGACACGGGCACCTCCAGCTCCCAGGTTCCAGCAGGTGAAGCACTGGCCCACACTTGGTTAATGGCAGAACCTGGATTCAAAGCCCGAGTCTGGCTGTGGGACCTAACTCCTCTCCCATCTAGGACGGCGCCTGGCGTGCACGAGGCTGCCCACAAACAAAACCTTCTGTTGCCTCTGATAGAGCACTTCAGTTCACATAAGCAAGCCCTCAACTCACTTCCAACACAGCCACAAAGTACCTACCCTGTGCCATGCCTTGAGCTAGCAGATGAGAATAAAGTGGATGTTCCTTCATTGGCTCCGAGCCAGACATCTGCGGGCCTCTCTGTGAGGGACTGCTGCCCCCACCCCTGCCCTGGGCCCACAGTGAGTGGGGGAGACAGGTGTGAAGGCAGCGGTGCCTGGTTATGTGTGCTGAGCAGCGTGGAGCTCTGAGCCGGGTGCAGTGTGGTTTCCCTACTAGTAACAGTAATGACAGGCTAGGGCAGAGTCCCCGATGCTCTTTTGGATCCTTCCTCTGTGTCAGTCATGGTTCTAAGTTTAATGCCTGGCACTGGAGCCGCACAATTTTGTAACAGGAAAGGTATTTTTGGGCCGCATTTCATAGATGAAAGTGCTGGGCACAAAGAGGTTAAGTTACTTGCCGAGGTCTCACAGATTATAAGAGATGGAGCCAAATTTTCTAGCTTGGGTGTCTGGTTCCAGAGAACACACTCTTAACTTGGTTATTAGAGTGTCTCTCCCCCTCCCTCAATGTCTGTTGGGTTGAACTGGCTGGGAGGGCAGAGTGATCTGGCAGCAGGGAGGCCCAGGGAATGATGGAGAACCTGCCGGTGCCCCAACCCAAGCTGGGATGGATGGTGTCCAGACTGGCTGTGGCATCTGAGGTGGCTCCCTTAAGCCAGGTGAGCAGGAGGTAACAGCAGTCTCTTCATCCTCTCTGAAGGATGGCTTTGTTCTGATGGGGGTGGCTGGGGTATAGGCAGGGCTGGGGCTGCAAAGGTCCTGGGAGCATCCCTGGGCAGTGGGTCTATAGGAGAGGGAAGGAGGGGAGAACTGGCCTCTGTGAGGCTAAGTCCCAGCAAGGGTCCTCCCCACTCTCCCAGGGGAGGTGGGCTCACAGGTTGGTGCTGTGATGAGGGACCATTTTAACTACATGGGACCAGAGGTTAGGGAAAGTATCCCTTAGAGTGGGACAGCACTCTGAAATTGGGATCAAGGTCCCCTGATGAGGAACTTGCTGTCAAAAAGAGGGCTGGATGCCACTGGCATGGTTAACTGGTCCACTTTTTCATCGGAAAAATGGTCCCCTCACAAAGCTCATCTCAGGCCGGCCAGCACACAATTGGAGCCAGGGAAAACATCTGTGTCACATGTCATAAAAGGCTTTGGGATGGCTCCCTCCCTGGAGCCTGGAAGCCTGAAGTGGCTGGTGACCACCAACCACCCCACACACATCCAAGTGCCAGCAGGGGCCGTGCAGATGGTCCCTCCTTGCTCCACCGGCTCCCTGTCTGCTTTGTGTATAGAAACCAGCGCAGACTCTCTCTCTCTCTCCTTATATGGTGGACGGTCATATTCCTTTAGCAAACACCTGTGTACCCAGTTCCATACAAGGTGTCTAAGACACGAAGCTGAGAAAGGCAGGGTGGTGTGGTGGTTAGTAGAACGGACTTGGGTGTCAGGCTGCGGTTTGCATGCTGACCACAGGTGAGTGCTTTAATCCTGTGAGCCCCAGCTACTTCCTCTGTGAAATGGATGATGACCCTGTGCCGTGGAGTAGAGGAAAGGTTAGAGGTGACAGCGTAGGCGCTGTGTAGAAGCACAGCTCTCGCTAGTGGTGAGCACTCCATAGCTCCCTGTAGACGAGGACACTGGCCCTCAGCACCAGAATTCCCAGGCCAGTGGGGACAAGTTATTTCAACAGAGTGGGGTGTAGCAAGAGAGGTGGACAGGAAGGCTAGCCCTCTCTGATGGAGGTGAGCCATGAAGGAACTGAGGAGGTGATGTTTGGGGGAGAGAGCATTGATTAGTCATTTCTGTGGCCCAGGGCTAGATCTAGCACATAAAGTGCTCAGAAAATGTGTGTTGAGAGACACTAAAGCTAAGTCTTGAAGGATGAGCTTCCCCAGTGGACATGGCAGATGGACAGGGCATTGTGGGCAGAGGGACCGTGTGTGCACAGGCATGGGGACACAACTCTGACACAGGGTCATGGAGTGGAGCCTTCGTGGGACATCAGGCTCACAGGGTGAACGGCAGGAGGCTGGTGGGGTCAGTATCTGGCTCAGGAGAATGAGAGGTTTCAACAGAGAGGTGGCCGGGAGAGGTGTGCTTCTGAAAGATCACCTGGGGCAGAGGGAACGCATGGCCAGAAGCAGAGAGGCCATTGGGGGAGGATATTGCTAAAGTCCCAGGGCCAGAGGGTGGCCCTGTGGGTGGAGAGAAAACAGAGGAGCAGAGGGGAAGAGAAAGCATGGGGGCAGGGGAGATTCCAGAGGGAATTGAGACCGGGAAAGCTGCAATATGCACACTCATTGATTGCAAGGTGGGAATGAGGGAGGGAGCTGGGTTGGGGGTGATGGATTTGATGGATGGAGAGCCACTGACTGAGACTGAGAACATGAGAGGAGGAGTCCTCCCAGGGCCCTGTTGAGTGTGAGGTGCCTGGGAGATATAACCAGGGACCCACCAGTCATGGGGAGATTTAGCTGCCGGCAACAGCACCCAGCTGTCCTCCTGCATCACGTGTTGAGTTCTGCTGACAGATGTCCTCCACAGTCATGACTCTCCATCTTCCTCCCACCATGTCAACAGCTCTTTAAATAAAGCAAAGTCCTGTCTTAGTCTTCAGCTCCTTCTCCAAAGGTAGTGGAGAGAAATGGACGCTGACCATCTCC
Source organism: Myotis myotis (assembly GCF_014108235.1). NCBI lineage: Eukaryota > Metazoa > Chordata > Mammalia > Chiroptera > Vespertilionidae > Myotis > Myotis myotis. The sequence goes on from NW_023416357.1 coordinate 98,766,959, forward strand.
AACCCAGCGGTACTGTGTGTCTTCAGAAAAGGTTCTCAGGAGATGTGTCTAGATGGAGCCTGACATGCAGCTGGTGCTGCAGGAATCTGTTGATGGAGTGAAGGAAGGCAGAGTGCCTGTGCTGTTGTCCCCTTCCTTGTGGAATCTGAGATCCATATGGTGCAAGCACTTGTAGGACATAACTCACAAGGAAACCCAAGCTCTCCTCCTTCCCCTCTCTGAGCCTCAGTTTCCCCACATGCACACTGCTGACAACAGGGGCTGCTTGAGAGCATCACTGAGTGAGATATGAAAACCACATAGCACAAAGCCAGGCTCAGTGGCAGTTCAGTAATTGGCAATAATGCTACAGTGACATTTCTAATGATTTGCTGCTACTATTGATCTGGACGATGCTGAAGATTATTCATATCTTCATCCATCACTCCCCTGCTTAAAACCCTTCAAAGATCCCACTGCTCTCATGATGAAGACGTAGAAACTTGATATGGCCTCAGGACCCACTACTAACTCCCGCTTGCATCTCCACCCTCATCTCAATGAGCTCTCTTTTCTTCTCTCTGTCTCTCTCCCTCCCTCCTCTCCAGCCTGGCTTCTCTCAGTAAGGGGGCTTGGTTACTACATCCTGCCAAACATCAGCCAGACCTTCTCTTGGACACGAGCTTCGAGATTGTCGGCTTACTCACTTGTTCTCCCATTAATTTCTCACCCTCTTACTCATTCAAAAGACATTTATCCATTCCCAGACTCTGTGCCAGGCACTATAAAATTCGAAGTGCCTGATGTTCCCTCCACGAATGGGCTATCAGTTAGCAGTTCATTATCCATCCATACCTTCTTGTCAGCAAGCTCAATTTAAAAAGAAATGTGAGGGGAATGAGGTAGGACAGAAGGACACAGATCCCAAAACCCAAGCTGCTCTCCACTCTTGTTTAATTATAGTAACATAAATGTGGCTGCTTCTAGAAACACCTACCTCCAACACACACACACACACACACACACACACACACACACTCACACTCACACTCACACACACACACACACACACACAAACACACACACTCATGTGCACAGTGTCCTAGCAGAGGACCCAACTTGGATTATAAAGTAGGGAGGAAGTACAGGAAAGGGGTGTCCTTAGCTGAACCCTAAATGGAATTTGGAATCTGTTTTTCTGTGGGATTTACTGACAGGTGGGTGGATCTCCAGCCTGGGGTGTTTATTCGCCTGGGAGGAAGAGAGGATAGGGGAAGAAATATTTTCTCTTGGATTCCCAGGAAAGAAGACAACACAGAGAGAATGACATGGCATATTTCTTAGCCTGAACCTTGGGATGAAAAATAATAGAGAAAAGAGCTTCATATGGCAGATGAAGGAGCTGATTCGTGAAAGACCAAAGAATTTGGGGTTCAGGTGGCATGGTGTGGGGACCCAGTTGACCCACCTTGTGAAGGAGAGAAGTTGGTCTTGTTTCTTCTGCAGAGAAAACTGTTGCCTCAGCCAGTGAGATTCAAAGCTACCTGGAAGGCTTTGTGTCTTAGGGACCTGGGAGTTAGGGGGTTCTTCCTAGATGAGGTAGGAACAGAGTTGAGAGGAACAAGTAGCATACGTCAAGGTGTTCCAAAAGACGCCCCCTGCTTATGACATCCCCGCACGGCAAAGCCCAGGATACAGCAAGGGGATAGTGGAGATGCACATTGAAGAGGATCCTTAAGCAGCCATGGGGTGCCGATGGCAGGTGCTGATCTGCAAATCAGAACGACACTTCCCATCTTCCCAGAGCACCCATATGAAGACCCAGAGGCTCCCACAACCCAGGTAGCAAATGGTGGTGCATGTAGAAACACAGGCATTTCTAGAAAGTATAGAAATAGGCCTATTCCCCAAAACACCATAGCAAGAGCTGGTGTCCACCTGCTGGGCCCTTCCCAACCCAAAGGTACCAAGAACCACACACCTGGGATCTGCAAGATCCAACTCACCCTAATAGACAGTGACCAGCTGAAGCACCATGCAATATGCATGCCTCAGGCAGGCTCAACCCGCCCTTCCCCGCCCCCACCCCAGTTCATTACTGAGCTCAGCGTCAGTGCTCTGAGCAGCACCAATTTCTCTGGCTCCGCGGTTCCCGAGAAGGGATAATAAATGTGTTCGGAAGCGTGGGGTGATTTATTAAAGTGCATTGTATTGCAATGGTTTTACAAGAAGATTAATTTTTAATAAAGAAATCTATTACCTCACTCTTTGAGGACCTTCGCACACCTAAGAAAAATGAGTCTCTGCCTCTGTGGAAACTGTTGTGGCTCCTTTCCTGGAACAGGGTCCATTTTGCTCTGCTCAGCCTCCTCCCGGGAGAGGGGGACGGACTCTCTGAGAGGGATCCAAATAGAACCCAGACCCTCCTGGGCCCAGTAGTGATTGAATGCCCGTTTTTCAGGCTCTTTCCTCAGCCACACTGGCTTTGGTTTTTGATCAGAAAAGCTGCTCCTGTCCTAGTAGCTCAGAGCAGATGAGGGGCCAGACCCCCAGATGCTGGAGGCCAGGCCAGGTGCTGACCCTGGGTCCTCCAGTCAGGGACTTAGGGGCAGGGAGGAATTTAAAGAGCCCACACCACACATGTGACAAAGACATCAAAAAGCCAGTCAGGAATAAAAGGAAAAAGAACTAAGCATTGTTAGTGGATGGGGAGGGGAAGGTTGGCATCACATACACCTGCCATTCACTACCTAGATGACCTTGAGCAGGTTATATGACCTCTGAGCCTGAATTTCCTTATCTGTGAAATGGGCATTGGTAAAATTTTTAATTAGAAAAGTGAAATGCTTGACATAGGATCGTTGACTGTTGTTATTATTGCTGCTATTAATAGCATTGAGAGGAGAGGAAAAACAGGCTGGTGAAGCTGGGATTTGGGGTGCGGGGAGTAATCTTTGTGTAAATGGAAGGCTTTTTAGGAAATAAAACCTCTTTTTTCTCTGCTTTGTATTGAATAGTATACAAGAAAATGGGTGTACAATTTTCCAAAGAGAATTCAGCTGAAGCTGAGAGAGAAGGGCAGCCCTGAGATGTGGTCCAGAGAGGAGGGGGGCCTGGCAGACAGATTCTGGCAACTGACAGTGGCTGTGGAGACTTCTGCTGGAGGATTTAAACCCAGAAATGTGCCCTCTGGCATGAACAGGTTAGTTAATGTGGAGGTTAGTCATTGAAATGTATTATTATTATGTTATTATCATGCCACTTTATTCAAAAATTAGCTAAGAACCTACCATGTGCCAATCCTGGAATTCATCTACCATAATTCCAGGGACACAACCCAGCCATGAGTGCCTTTAATTATACACAACGGTTTAGTTCTAAGCTCGAGGTCAGAATATATCATTAAAATTCCCAATGAGACTGACTCCAAATAATGAAATACCAATAATAACTAATATATATTAAGCACTTGGTCTCTGCTACCTATACTAAGTACCTGATATATTAGCTTGTTGAATCCTCAAAGCAACTTTGTAACTCTGCAACATGGAGACACTATTTGCGTAGCTAATAACAGATCGATAATATATAAAAAGACACTGAACATTCAATCGTAAGATTTGCCTGTTTTGGTATGCAATATAAATGGAATCCTATAGTGTGTGGTCTTGTGTGCTCTGTTACTGAGCACAGTGTGTTCAAGGTTTATTCACATTGTAGCATGTGCCAGTATTTCATTACTTTATATGGTTGAGTAATATACCACAGCATGGATAGACCCATAAAGACCAAGCAGATTAGTGCTGGTGATGGGGGGAGGAGTGAATGGGGAGTGGCTGCTTATGGATACAGGGTTTCTCTTTGGAATGGTGAAAAGGTTCTGTAACTGTCTAGTCAATGGCTTCCCAACATTGTGGATGCAACTTAATACCACTGAATCATATGCTTTAAAATAGTTAAAAAGGTAACCTTTATATTATGCATGTTTTACCATCATAAAATATCCCAATACTGAGAAAATAATCAACCCAAATAAAAAATGGGCAAAAGATTTAAACAAACACTTCACCAAAGGCAATATATAGATGACAAGCCAGTGAAAGATGCTCAACAGCATTAGTCATCAGGGAAATTAAACACACACACACACACACACACACACACACACCAAAATGAGATAGCACCACACACCTATTAGAATGTCTAAAAGTAAAACGACTACTCATACCAAATGTCAGTGATGATATGAGGAACCAGAACTCCCATGTGTGACTGGTCGAAATATAAATGGTACAACCAGTTTGGAAAAACAGTTTGGCAGTTTCCTAAAAAGTTAAATTTCACCTACAAGTGATCCAGCCATTGCACTTCTAGGAATTTACCCAAGATGAATGAAAGCATATGTCCATACAAAGACTTGTCCACAAATGTTTGGCATTATTTGTAATACTCCCAAGTTGGAAATAAATCAGTGTCCATCGCCCTAACTGGTTTGGCTCAGTGGGTAGAGCATCGGCCTGTGGACTAGAAGGGTCCCAGGTTCGATTCCAGTCAAGGGCATGTACCTTGGTTGCGGGCACATTCCCAGTGGCGGGTGTGCAGGAGGCAGCTGATTGATGTTTCTCTCTCATCGATGTTTCTAACTCTCTATCCCTCTCCCTTCCTCGCTATAAAAAAATCAATTAAAAAATATGTTTTAAAAAAAATCAGTGTCCAACAGTTGGTGAATGGATAAACAAATGTGGAACAGTGAAATGCTGCTCAGCAATAAAAATCAGAAAATACTGCTATTTGCAACAACATGGGTGAACCTGAAAACCATTACAGTAAGTTAGAATAGCCAGGTGCAAAAGACAACATATTTTTATTCAATTTATATAAAATATCCAGAAAAGACAAGTTCATAGAGATAGAAACCAGATCAGTAGTCTCCTGGAACTTCAGGAGTTGCCTGGAGTTAGATGTTAGGGGAATGGGGATTGACTGCAAATGAAATATTTTTGGAGATGTTTTGAAAACTGGTTTGGGGTGATGATTGCACAACTGTATAAGTTTAAAAAACTATATTTGTATTCTTCATAAACAATAGGTGAATATTATAGTATGTCAATTATATCTCAATATTGCTTTAAAACAGTATATACCATGTGATCCTATTTACATGAAACTCTAGAAAATGCAAACCAATCTAGAGATTCAGAAAGCAAACCATGGTTGTTTGAGGAGGGTGGGAGCAGAGAGTGGTAGGATGAGAGATAATAAAGGAGCAGGAAACACTTGGGAGTGATGGATATTTTCATGGTCTTGTGATATGGTTTTACAGTTATATGCAAATGTCAACACATCAAATTTTATGCAGTTGTTTGGGTCTCAATTATACCTTTAATTTTTTTGTTTGTTTCTTTTTAGGGAGAAAAGACTTTCAGTTGAGGGTAACCTGATTTGTTGTGGCCATTGCATTTTGCACACACATCCTTGGCTCGGATGGGAGATACCAGGAGTGGCTCAGTATTAAACAGAGTAAACTAGGAGGCTTCAGTCCCAAGGGGGATGGAAGCCTGGGCTTATTTTATGCAGACCCTGCGCTTAATGTCCAATCATGTAGAAGGGAGAGTAGAATAACTTAAGACTTAGAGGATTGAATTAGGAGCCACCCCAATGAGTGCATTTCAACATAATTACCTCTTTAAAGATGCTATCTCCAAATACAGTCACATTCTGAGGTATAGTGGGCTAGGATTTCAACATATAAATTTTGGGGACACACAACTCAGCCCATAATCCTCTGTGAGGATACAGATGTAGAACCAGCAAGCCTGGGAGGTGTCAGGAGCCACAGCAAGAAGGAAGGAGCATGCTGAAAGAAAAGGATGGGCAATCCCAGATATAGCACCCATAATAACGTTTGTGATGTGGAATATTTTTTTTTTATTGATTGTGCTATCTTGGGCAGATGTGACTCCTGAAGTGTGGGGTACTCTAACTCCTCAAAGTGTGGCCTTGACCAGCAACATTAGCATCCCATGGGAGCTTGTTAGAAAGGCAGCATTTCAGCCCCACTCAGAACCACAAACCAGTTACAAGATCCCCAGGTGTTTCCTGGGCCCATTCGAGTCTGAGAATCACTGGTCTAGACTCCAAACTTCTTCCAATTTCCTCCCCCTCAGAAGCCAGGATTTCCAGAATCGATCCCTGTTCAGACAGCCCACTTTGTTCCATCCTGTTTGTACACCAGTGTGGTTACCTACACAATTAAGTTATAAAGAGAATCTAAGGAGTCCTATTAGCAAACTGGTTTGCAGCCAGTTTATTTCCTGGTTGTGCAAACGTGTGCGGTAATGACCCATTTTAATGTAAGTGAAATTAGCCCAGAAACCCAGCTCCACCTTTTCCAGCCAGGCAGCTTAGAGATGAGCTGGAAGGGTGTTGGCTCATAAGGAGTCTTGGTCCTGTGGCCTCCCCAGGATGATGCAAAGTGGTGAAGGAAATGCTAGGAAATGCTTGGGTGGTTGGAGCTCCAAACTGAGGGCCAGAGGAGATGCAGCTGGGGTTCACAGGCCCAATGAAGGGAAAGAAGTGAGTGGCAACTATTGTCCCAACATCCACAGCATCCATGGAGGTTGACCCCTCGCCCTCCACATTTCACAGGAGGAAAAGGAGGCTCAGAGTGCTTATATAATCATGCCCTTATCACCCATCAAGTGAATGGAGGAGCCAAGATTTGAACCCAGATGTCTAACACCAGTGGCTGGGCACCTAACTTTGACACTGGGCCAGGCTCAGCTGTTGGGGGTGTCAGGGGCAACAATAGCTTCTCCCTGAGATCTTGCAAAGACATTTTTCTATTAGGCTGTTTCATCTCTTTCTGGGGGCCCTGCCCCTGCCTTGGGAAAGGCTGGCTGCTTGGGAAAGTGGCTCTGAGGGCCTTAGAGAGAGCCTTTGGGAGGATCAGTGGGCTAAGAAGTAAGAAGGACCCCTGATGTGTCAGCTCCTGAGGGCAGAGCCCGGTGCCCGGTGGAGAGCATCCAGCAGCCACCTCTGCTAATTAGGAAAGCTTATCCCAGGGCATCACCAGGTTTAGTTAGCGTTCAGATCCAGCCTCTCCCACTGACTATAATCCCTGGCAAAACCTGACTTCCTAATGAACTCTGTCTGGATAGCTGCTTTCACTCTCAGGGCCTGATGTTAATTAACCCTTGGGAAGCAAAGCAGATTTGCCACCTGTTGGTCTCCCTCTGGTGGCCAATAAGAATGAGAGGAAATAAGAGAATGTGAGGTAATGAGGAAGGCAGGTCTGCTTAGCAAAGACTGGGGGCCACCCTATCTTCTTTAGCTTCAGTGTCAAAGGGAAGCATTAATACCCATCATTCCCTTACCCCCTGGTGGTGTTAGCACCTTGTACCCATGGCCATGACCATTTATCAACTCACTGAGAACCTGGCTGTGCTGGTATATGTCCTGAATGGACAGCCCTCACTTGTCCCATGGATCCACTCTCTGCTCTTAACCCCTTCTCCGCTGGAATACGGACTGGCAATGACTTGACCCTCTAATGAAGGTCACATTCATGTCAAGCAACCTCTCCTATAGCCTCCGGGTTCTGGTAACTCCTCCTTTCTCAGCCTCTTGAGACCCAGGGGTGGTAACAGCTCCTTCCTGTTGCTTAGCCACAGAGGGCTGCACCCTCTCATATCTGTTTCCCTTAGACCTGCCTGCTCTTTGATAAGCAATCCTTATACTACTCTTCTCAAATCTCCCATGACTATATGTCATCTTTTTCTGGCAGGGACCCTGACCCACATAGAACCTAACTTATTTGATCTCTAAACCTCAAATATAATTCTAAAGCATAGGCGTTATTAGCTTTATGTTGGAGATGAGGAAACTGAGGCTCAGCCTTCAAATATGCATAAATAACCCAAGGACATACAATGCATTGTTCATAGAATTTTGAACTTATGAAGTCTAATTTATGTTTGTGATAGATGTTTGTGATAGATAGATAAGAGCTTATTGGATGGATGGATGGATGGATGGATGGATGGATGGATGGACCCAGCCTATCAGACTCTCTCTCATCCAGTATTTAAATCCAGACTTTCTTCTAGAATCATGGCTTAGTGCTGCCTGTAACCTAGGTCTCCTCAAAGACCCTTGGCCAAATTGACCCCTCCCCAGCTCTCAGTCCACCCCAACACCAGATCAGCTTCGTCGAAGAGCACCATTATTTGAGGAGCTCAGTCTTTCCCAAACTGTATTTTTCCACCCCAGAGCCTCTGAGTCACAGCAGCCCTTTGCGCTTCATCTACAAAATTTTCCAATATACTGCAGTTTTAGTGGGACTATTAAAAACCTGTCAGAGAAATGCTGGTAATGGCAAAAGCATTCCTCAGAGGCCGTCAGTTCCCCCCATATCCATCAGAGCTGCCCTGCACAACAAGGAGGCTCTCATTTACAATGTGTCAATTCTGATTATTAATGTGGGGAGAACACCTGCTAAGTATGTTTGTCTGGGAGGGGAGCTTGGCAGGAAGCAAGGGCAACTGCAGCTGTAGCTGCAAAGAAAACCCTGGTGTCCAGGCCCAGCTTGCTGAAGGCCACCGTAATTAATTAGGACTTTGCTATCATGGCACACGTGGAGGGGAAGGGAGCGGGGAGCACAGTGGAGAGGGCGATACAGCACTCAGAGGGCACGCTCCCCCATGCCTGGGTGGAATACAATTCATACTTAGAGTCCACAGCACGGTGACATGTTCATTTTTCCTCAGATCTGCTTGCTCATGAAACAACTGGAGACTCCCTACACAGTTGTCCTTGGGGTTCAAATCTTGTCAGTGAACACGATAGCTCTGCTCTAAAGCCCTAACTAAAGTCCTTCTGGATTACAGATGAAGACTCCATCACTGCCACCATTAAACAAGTTTATGTATCCACTTGTGTATTGATTCCATCCATGCATGCAGGCATGTATGAATGTTCACCTCTCTCTCTCTCTCCATCCATCCAAGCAGCAATCCATTAATTCTTGTATTATTGCTTCATTTAACTGGCATTCATTGAGCAATTACTCAATTCCACAAAATATGGTGGTCATGATGAATTGGACACAGGTCCTTGATCTCAAGGAGTTCTCAGTATAGAAAGAAAGACATGTATGTGGGTAATAGGATCCCAGAAAGAGTGGATGCAGCAGCAGACCACCTGCAATGCTGGGGACAGGACTTCCAGAGGAAATCTCTGAGCTGGGTTTTGAAGGATGAGTAGGAATTTGACACCCATGGAAGAGCAAGATCATTCTACGCAGAGAAAGCAGCATATACAAAAACATGGAAATTTAATTACTGGTGGGAATTGTAAGAGGTGAGGCAGAAGACCAAGAGAAGAAACAAGACACTTTCCAAAAGTCCCAAAACAGGCAACAGAAGCAACATAATCATGGTGGAACATGAGGTCCTAGAGAGGGAAGCAGGGAGAAAAATAGCACATCCTATTCAATTGGCCGTATCCCCTCTGCACCTAACATGGTGCCTTAAATACAATAAGAATTCAATGCTATTTGTATAAGCCTATAACTTTATTAACTCAGCCCTGTTCATCAAGTGCCAATGAATGCCCACCACACATGCCAAAGAATGGAGGGATGCCTGGTGGGCACTCATTAACCACAGCACATCAGGGCTGAGCAGTGCCTGGCACAGAGAAGACCCTCCATAACAATGTATTGAATGAGAGAATGAATGTCAGGAATCATGCATGTGCTTCACGTTCATGGTGTCATTGGAATGCTTACTGCAAACTTACAAAGAAAGTAGTATTGTTCTCAAAGGCAGGTGAGGAAACTGAGGCTGGGGGAAGTGAAGTAACTTGCTGAAGGCCCACACCTGGTGAGGGGGAGCTGGGATTGGAGTCCAGGGCTTTTGTTTCCAAAGCACCTGTGATTTCTCTGCCACTCTTCCAACACCCCTCCAGAAGTCAGTAGAAAGAGGACCTGTGTTCGTCAAAGAAGAACCAAGCCTGGAGCCATAAGGATGCTGGGAGCTTTGCTTGATACCAAGGTGGCCGGGGTTATTGAAGAAGGACATGAAAACACAGATGTTTTATGGTGCGGGAGGGGGGGTGGAGGCTGGAAAACTGTGGCTGAATTCCCATGTACTTGATTCCTGCCATTAGCTGGATCCTCATAGAAAAGAAATCTATAGGGTCTAGCTTCAATTTAGCATCTGGTCATCCACATGGGCCCAGACATGCTCCCCCTGGAGAGAAAGATCCTAACACTTTCTCTCCATGGATGAACACGTAGTTCCATCAGTAGTATTTCTTGCATGAATTTATGGTGATGGAGGCTTGGAGAATGGGAGGGACAAAGTATCACTTTACCCTAGTGCAGGCCCCAAGCTGGGAGATCTCTGAACACATGGAGGACCGTCCCCTACACTTGTCTGATGCCCTGCAGATAACCATCTTTTGGGGGAGATGATGGGAAACCAGTTCCCACTGTCGCTTCCATGTCAGAATAGACAAGATTGGTTCCCTGAACTCAAGCAGAAAGATTCCTTTAGCTTCAGAAAGGAAAAAAAAAAAAGTTAAATCTTCTCCTTGCTCAAGCTCAACAGCTCCAATTTGGGGAATTATTGTAGGCCTTCTTATGATGGGGAGCTTAAAGGGCAAAGTTTGGGCTGCAAATAAAATTGAGTGCACAGAGCAAAGGGGAGTTACACCAGCCTGGGAACGTTTTAAGGAGCTTATATGCAACCCCAGAGAACAGCTTATTACACCTCGGCTTCCTGGGAACCTGAAGATCAGATTTAATCTGTAAAGAGGTCCCGTCAAGGTCTCCACAGCGAACCCAGCCTCCAGCAGACCCAGGCTGAGGTGGTTATCTCCCCAGCAGACAATGCACACGGCCAACTGTCAGGAAGAGCGTGTCCGGAGTGGCCATCCTTCTCTCCTTAATGCTCCATTTCCCCGCCTAATGTATAGCTGCTCTGCATACGTAAATTCCAGGGCCAGCAAAATTGAACGATCTGATTCTTAACAACGCCGGCAGTAATTTCATCACCCAGGTCACTCTCTGTGCCTGTCAGCATGGGCGGGGGGAGTCCTGTGATGCTGGGTAAACTCACCAGATGGTCCATCTCCATGAGCTGCACATTACTCCTGCCATTACAACTCACTCTTTGTAAATCTCAACTGTTTAGTGACCTTCGTGTCAGTATTTTTTGCCCAGTTAGCCTTTCAACCTCCTTCCCCAAGTAGCCAATCCACATTCAGTCCCCCCAGAACCCTGTCCCTGCGCCTGTAGCCAGACACATATGTCCTTTTTTCTGAGTCACTGCTCCATGCCACCGAAGTATATTACTGCCTGGAAAATTAACTCGCACACTGAGAATAATCACAGAAAAGAAATTTGTTTTCCTACAAGGTTGTTTTCCAGCTGTTTTAATGCAGACGATTTTACCCTGAAACCCAAATTGAAAAAAAAAAAAAAGAGAGAGAGATAGAGAGAGACTTTAAAATCTGCATAATTTGAAAGTGCTTAATGTAAATTAGATAGATCAGCCTAATTTTATTTCAGTACTTTTTAATTGCATTTATAATTAGTAAAATACATTAATGTGCTACACAGAAGGTCAGGAGTTCTGGAAAAGGGATCTAATTAAAATGCCCTCCTGCATTTCTGTCACACATGCGCGGGGAACCGGGGGCCTGCTTCTGACCACACTCTGGACCGGGACCATTTTTAACTCATTGTGTCTTCATCTAAATCCTCGATCCTGTGATCAGACAGCTCCTGGTGGGGAATATCCCCAGCCCTGTCACTCACCTGCTTAAACTTCCTTCTTAGAGGCTCCCAATGAGTCAATGGCAAATGTAAAAGGCCCGATTCCATTGGTCCTCATATGGCAGGTATTTTCAACAATAACTCACTTTCCCCTGGCATTTCTCTCCCTTGCCCTTCTGTCCATTCCACCAGCAAGACCTGTCTATGCTTCTGCTTAGTACAGGGATGCAAGAGCAGCAGGCAGCAAACAACAGTGACAGCAGGTCTCCTTGCTTGGCCTGTCATGTGCCCCTCCAGGCTCTCTGAGGACCTCAACCATGGACAGCATTCGGGTCACTCCTCTCTATAGTAATAATTAATAATAATAATAATAGTAATGCAGTAGTAATAGGAGTAGAATCAGTCATTTTTTTCACCTTCAATGTGTCCCACAAGTCACCCTGAAACTAGGGAATAAGGCCCTGAGACACTGGATCACACCCATTTCACCACTGTTGCTCCTGATTACACAAGATCAGGGTAGATGGCCACTGTATTGCTCTCTGGGAGTCTGGCCACTGCACAGCAAAGAATCCTGCTCTACCGAGCCTGGCGTCCTGGAGAGGCCAGGTGCAGTCTATCTACAAAGGCCCAGCTCCTCCCTCCCTCCACCCATGTCCATCAAGCCCTGGTTACAGGATGTCCCCCACCAGTTTGCTCCTCATTTCCTTTTGCCTGTTAGTTTCCCATTATCATAGGCACTGTTAAACCAGGAGAAATGGGATGGACTCCGTGATTAACTTGCCTCTAGCTCTCATGGCTAACTCAAAATTAAGCAACACAGCATTGGACACATTAGACCACTTCATTATGGGGTTAATCTGGCCCTCCCGTCCTCAGCACACTTCCCACTATTTCTGGAACAATCTGGGTCATTCTACAGTTTCCTATATCCATTCTCTGTGTTTATTAATTTCTCACAGTGTATCAGTGGAATATATATTTATATACTCCTATATATACACTTACATATGAACAGACATATATGCTATATAGGAGAAATGAAACATGCATATACATCTTTGGAGAAATGCATATTCACTTTCTGAGGACAGATATATTTAGCATATGAAACAGAACACCCATGTATAGCAACACTTCCCCCACTTATTTTTTAAATTAATTTTAAGAAATTAAACATACCACATTATATTCTGGGAACTAACATTTGTTGAATATGTAGATGCATTAAGAGCTAAATGTATACTGATTGATATTTTTTTCAGTAATCCTCTCCACAGCTCAATGGGGTAGCTCTTAGAAACCTCCCTTTGGCAAATGAAGAATATGAGGTTCAGGGAGGCTCACCCGGGGTCTCATAGGAAGTGGCAGAAGTGGACTCAAACCTAGGCCTGTCTAAGATAAGCGTGGTCTGTACCTCCAGGCCACACCCACATTGACCAGGCAGTGCCCATAAAGTGCAGAACAGCTCAGACCCCTGATCATGGTTTTTGACTCTGGCAACACTTTAAAGTTTTCCTCCTACCTCCATTGGGCAAAACAAAACATCTAGAAAAAGGAAATTTTGCAGGCCCCCAAGCTGGGAGATCTCTGAACATAAGGAGCCCTGTCATCTTCATAAGAAACACTTGGTACATGTAAATTTCATGGAGGAAAGCAGAAAGGTGAGTGATCTGGGACTTAATAACCAGTTTCCGATTCTTGCTACCCTAGTGATACCTCACGGAGATGCCTCTATCCTATAATGCCAAACTACTTGAAGTTCCACAAACTGCCAGCTTGTACAAACCTCCATGCCTTTGCCTGTGCTGTGCCACCTACTTGGGAAGTCCCAAGCCTCTCTGATCCTCCTGGAAAACAAGTCCTTTCAACCCTTTGAAACTGAGCTCAAACATCTCCTTCTCAGCAAAGCCTTTTCTGACCCTAGCTAACATTTATGTGGCTCACAGTGGGGAGAAATCAACTCTGCTTGGAGGGTTGTCATATCATAATTTGTTGTTTACATTCTCTGAGGGGCAAATACATTACTTATATTACTAAGGACAATCATAATCATAGAGAAATCTATGTGCCGGGACTTCAATAAGCAAGTCACACACATATATCCACAACTTACAGCAACCCTAGTAGTCACGTTTATCCATGTTTTTCAGATGAGGAAGTGGAAACTCAGAGAGGTTAAGAAACATGTCCAAAGTCACACAGCTAAGAATTACTAGAACCAGTATTCAAACCCAGGCTGTCTACTGTATAGATTCCTAGGGCCTAACACAGAGTAGATGCACAATAAATGCTGTTTGAAAATATAAGAGGTGCGTATTTACTGCAAGCCTCTCCCACTGTGTCCCATCTGATTAACCTCAAGCAGACGGAGTGAGGACATCCTTCCAGAGCTTGTCCTGCTTGTCCTCAGGCCCCGTGACTTACCTAGAAGTCGATATTTCATTATGAGCCCATCATGCAGGTCAGTGTAATAATTAATGACTATCTGCCGGTGTGACTGCTTATCGTATTTTAGCTTAATTCCAATAAAATCTAAATGGTCTATTAATTTTCCTAATAAATTTAGATATGGCCTCTGACCGCAATCTGGCTTTGATTAGCTAACAAAATATTTGAAGATGGGCCAAGCTGGCTCTTTCAAATATTTCAAGCAAATAACACTTAACTAGATTTAGGATTTTCTGCGTCAGCTTATGGCCGCTCTCAGCAGTGAATAAGGGAAGAGGACAGCTTCATAATTGGTCCCCGGTGACCTAGAGCAGAGCCACCCTAGGGAGCCATCTAGATAGGGGTTTGGGAGCCAAATATGGCCAAGACAACAAGGAAAAATATATCCTCAGTTATAAGAAGAGCAGAAAGGAGCAGCAGGGAATAACTCCCAGAAGTACTTACAGGAGGGACCCACTAAGTGTATGTATACAGCCACCTTTTTGAGAATGCACACCCAAAAAATGTCGTGAAAGTCTACACCGTTGGTGAAAACCCCAGCACATGGTTTTTACCCTCAGAGACCCAGAAGGAAATGAAGAAAGATGGGAAAATGAGAATGTTCTTCCACAGGCTCCTTGCATGACTGGTTCCTCTTACCCTTTAGGTCTCAGTGTCAATATCAACACTGCAGAATTCCCCCAACCTCTCCACATAAAGATGACTCCAGTGCCCCCCCCACCCCAATCATTCATTCTTAATCATGGAACCCTACTTAATTTTCTTTATGACACTTAATTAGACTCTGTATGCTTTTATAGTTATATTTCTCTCTAAATCTCTCTCTCTCTCTCTCTCTCTCTCTCTCTCTCTCTCTCTCTCTCTCTCTCTCTATCTCTCTCTCTCGTCTCTCTCTCCACAGGAATATAAACTCCAGAAGGGCAGAGAACTTGGAGAGTGGTTGGCACATAGTAGATGCTCAATAAATATTTGTTGAATGAGTGAATAATTGATGAATGGACAATGATGGATGATGAGAGGTCATACAAAGGTTAAGAGAAACCAGGAGCAACAGATAACATAGATGAAGTCAAACAGAGCTGGGTTTAAATCTTGGCATTCTCTCTTGGCTATCTGGATAAGCATAAACAAATTATTTAGCCTCTCTGTTCCTCAGTTTCTTCATCCATAAAATGGGGTTAATATTAGTGCCTCTCTTATAGAGTTAGAGTATCAAATAGGTATTGATGTGTAAATGACTCAGTATGGTAGCTGGAACATAATTAGTGCTCATTAAGAGTTAGCAGCTATTGTCATTGTCATCATCATCTTCATTGTCATCACCTTCATCATCGTCCTTATCAAGGTATGCAGGCATCACCTGATCACCCGTGGGATCCACCTCTCTAGCCTCAGTCCAGCTCATCTTTAGAACCTAATCTGTGGCAGCACTGCTCCTTTTCTTCCTCTCTCTGAATCCATATGGTACTCTCTGAGGCCCTTGATCACATCACAGATCCTTCCACTGTCCCAGGACCTAGAAAGAAGTGGACACTCAATCAATGCGGACTGACCAAGGTTCTCACGCTGGATTAACCAATGCAACCCTAATCCCTTATTCTTGGCTTGGCAAAGGCTTCTTTCCCCTGACAGGTCTGTATTATTCACATCCCCCAATCTACTCCACATGGGCTACATGCACTTCCCTCCAAATCCAAAGCTTTGCATTTCAGAGTCCAACTCCAGACAGTGGTGGGTTCCTTGATGTGGGGTTCACGATTTCTGACACCAGCCTATGAGCAGATTATGACCTTTCATAATAGCTCACCAAAGCCCAAGCATACCTTCACAAAGAGATAGAATTCTTCCCCTGACAGTCTGCAAGCTGAACTGCAGTACCCTTCAATGACCATCTAGAATGCATTGCTCAGCCCTATGCAAATGTGAAAAACCAACTGCAGTGCCAATGTCTTTGAACACAGGGGATTATTGATGCAAGTGGTGAGTGTTGTCAGACCTGTCACCAGGAGAGTAAACAAAATAACTCATTAAAAGATGCAAGAGAGATTGTGAAGCAGTAATAGCTTTAGATGGCAACGAAATGAAGCAAACATAAGCATGAGGGAAAAATGGAATCGGATATCTTCCTGGCCTAAAGTCAGATGTGATGAGGGAGGTATGGGCATGTATAACAGGGAAAGATGATCTATCTAGGAGGTCAGCGGAGGCTTTTTGAAGAAGTGGCATTTGAGCTGAGACTTGCAAGAGAAATGGTTGGGGGATTGAGAGGAAAAATAATTCCAGGCCAAGGGAACAGCATGTTGAAAACAACAAGGTAGAATAGATCTTGGTCCTTAATAGGAACCAAGCAGCTCAGTGTAATTGGACACATTAGTGAGGAGAAGAGAGAGGAAATATATCTTGCCATTTATGCATGTCTCAGTAAGCCTGGCTATATAACAAAAATACTGTAGATTGGGTAGCTGAGGCAACATACATTTATTTATCACAGTTCTGGAAGCCAGGAGGTCCAAGATCAAGGTGCCAGCGGATGTGGCATCTAGTGGGGACCTGCTTCCTGGTTTGCAGGTAGTCGTCTTCTTGCTGTGTCCTCACAAGCAGAGAGAAGGAACTCTAGTCTGTTCCTCTTCTTATAAGGATACTAATTCCATATCATGATCTTATCTAAATTGAATTGCCTCTGATAGGCCACATCTCCTAATATCATCCCATTGGGGGTTAGGGTTTCAACATATCAATGTGGACAAACATACATTCCACAGAAATGAGTTAGGTCTTTTGTTAGATGTTTCTTATACATCGCCACTGATCTATTACTCTTTCCTTGCTCTGGGTGAGAAACCACAATCAGACCCTTTGTGTAGCTTGGCCAGTATTCCTGCAAGTAGAGAGAGGTGGAGTTTGAAGAAAGATGTATTGGTTTGCATGTGATTCCTCTTCTCCTTCCAAGAACCAGATAGATGAGAATGGGTATGTTCCTGAAGGAATGTACAGTGAGTGTGAGGACCGGACATGACGGGACCCTTGTACTATATGTCGCCGTGATAGGACTGCAGCCTCTTGGCTACTAATACGTAAGAGACCCCACCAGCCACTGCAGATGTTTAATATTGGATAAGCAGTCAGGAGTTAATTAAATGTTAATGCTCAGTCACTTGAAATTACACATTAGGAATCTCAGTTTTATTTGTAAGTTTCCTAAGCTATCAAATAAAAGGTGTTCTGCTTGGCTTCCTGCCCCCAGGGCTGCCCTCCTCCTCTGGCTGGATCCTCCTCCACAGGCAAACTCATTTCACTCACCACATGCCTAGATACAGCATCTGACTGCCTGGCAGCCATACTCCTCCACTGAGCAAGTCTAAAAGGCTGAACACCTCCCCCCCACCACACACACGCATGTACACACATGCTGATATTGAGTTTCAAATAAGGCAAGTCTATCTATAATATCAGAGTTATTTCAGTATTTGCAATGCTTTAAAAATGACACAGCACTTTCAGGAACATACTTAGATTTGACCTCATAGTGAGAAGATGACAATGATGATACTGATGTTGGAAGAGAAGGAGAAATAAGCGGGAGGAAGAAGAAAGTGAAGCCAAAGATGGAAAGGAAGAGAAGAAGAAAAATGAGAAATAAAAAGCAATGGCAGAAGGGCCATTTCTTAAGTATTTTCTGTACATTTTCATGCGACTTCACAATTCCACAAGGTAGAGATTGTTATCATTCTCATTTTACAGAGAAAGAAACCAAAGCCCAGGGAGATTAAGTCATATGCCAAAGGGCACATATGGGCTTTGGTGTCAAGACTGATAGTTGAAATCTCATTCCCTTAACTACAAATATCACATATATGAGAAAAAGTAAATTTCAGAGAAGTTGAGAGGTTTGGTCAAGAAATGAAAGTTTTATGAACTTACCCACAAATGAGGAAATAAAGCTCAGAAAGGGTATCTGGCTCCCCCAATGTCACACAGCTTTATGTGAGCATCAGGGCTGGAACCTTGGGTCCCTGGGTCCTAGGAACTTTGTATGTGTGAACACACACACCTACCAATCCAGGCTCCCTCCAAGCCCAGAATTCTTCTGGTAAGAAGGCGTAGGATCTCCAGCATCCTTGACAGTTTGCAGAGTTCTCTATTATATTTCAGCCTAGAGCACTGCTCTTGAGTAGCTGAGGAGCAGGAAATCTCGGGGTGAAGAAGGAGGTTCTCCCACCTCTTCCCAGGAAGGCAATACCTCTGTGCTGGCACTTGACTTTCAGTGCCATGGCCACTGCCACCCCCAACTCCTCTGACCTCTCCATGGCAGGAAGCCTGCGCTCGGCACCTACGTCAATGTGCTGAATTGAAAATCAGGGAAAATCCGCACCAGGGGAGATGTCTAATCAGGGCGCAGGTTTCCATTTCCTTCTCAGTGGCATGTTGACAAAACAAGAAGAGACAGAAACAAACATGGTTAAGCTAACTTTCGGAGACGAGCCAGCAAGAAGTGAGAGCAGCCAGGGCTGCCTCTGGCCCCCGGCAAGGAGGAGCCAGAGGGAACAGCAACAGCAGAGCCTCACCAGGGCTGGGCTGCTGGCCCTTCTAAGCAGCTCCCAGAGGCGAACTGTAAAGCTAGAGAAGATCGAGGTCAGCCTAATAGAGGGGGCTGTGTCTCTCCAACAGACACCTGGAAGCAGCTTACGGTTTCAAAAATATGAAGCATCTACAGCTGTGCTTCTGTCCCTCCAGCTTACCCTAAAGAACGCAGGGAAGGATTACAGAGGGTTAGGCAGCAGCAGTACCAGTGCTGACCATTCAGAGAGACACCAATCGATGCCAGGAGTCCACACGCGCCACTTCTTCAAAATTGGTCTTGCCCCCTGGTCTTTTTCACAGGCCCCGAGATTGGGGCCCCACGATTTTAAATTGCTTGTCCAAGATAACCAGCTGTATGGGGTTCAGAAATCATCCCTCTGAGCTGCTGGTTTGTGGAAGAGGAAACAAGTTTCAGGAGGACAGAGCCCTGCCAAGGTTGTCTTTCTGGCTTGATCATCTTTCTGGCTACTTTCAAAGTAACCATTTGGGCCGCAGCAGCAATCATCATTTTCCCTATTCTACATTTCCAGAGGAAAAAATGCCTTTTAGTGGAAATCCAGCAAAGGATATTTAGGTCAAGCAAACACATCAGGGTGTTGTGGGTTCACGTCCATGCAAATACATGAGGCCTCACCTTGGCTAACGTTTTCTATTCTGCAGGATGCAGCCTGGGGCCAGACAGACCTGGATTTGGGCCCAGCTTTCATGCTTACTGTCATGTGACTTTGGACAAGTCACATAATTTAGCTAAGCCTCATTGTTCCTGGAACTGGGAGAGTTATCCACTTGCCCACAAACTTTTGAGTGCAGGAACTCTCTTGGGTGCTGAGAGTAGGGTTTTGAACAAGACAGACCAAAACTCGGTGCTCTTGGTGCATATCTGAGTGGGGATTATAATAGGACCTAGGTCTTAGGTTAACTGTGAGGACTAAAGAGATATTATATACTAGAGGCCCAGTGCACGAATTTGTGTACGGGTGGGGTCCAGCCAGCCTCGCCCCAATTGGGGCCAATCAAGGCTGGGCCAGCTGGGGGAAGGGGTTGAGGGCGATTGGCCAGTGGGCCCTGCCCTCCGATTACGGTCGGGGGACCGATTGGGTGTGGGGCCAGCCGTGGGGAGGGGCTGTGGGCAGTGGGCCAGCCGGCCCTGCCCCTGATCAGGGTGGAGGGCTGATCTGGGGTAGGGCTGGGTGAGGGGAGGGACTGCAGGAGGTTGGCCATCTGGCCCCACCCCCTGATCCAGCCAGTTCACTGGCCGTAGTGGGCATCATAGCGACCAGTCCTACTGGTCATTACAGCGTTCCGGTCACTGGCTTTTTATATATATAGATAGTGGTCTAAGAACAGTGCCTCCAGTGAGCTATCATTCAACAGATAATGTCTGTTAAAATAATAGAATTATTAGTATTACCATTTTCTCAAAACATCTTTCTACCAGTCATTTTTTAAAGAATCAGATTGAGCTACATATTTTTTCAAAATATATTTTTATTGATTTCAGAGGAGAAGGGAGAGGGAGAGAGAGATAGAGACATCAACAATGAGAGAGAATCATTGATTGGCTGCCTCCTGCACACCCCACACTGGGGATTGAGCCCATAACCCAAGCATGTGCCCTGACTGGGAATTGAACCGTGCATGACCTCTTGGTTCATAGGTCGATGCTCAACCACTAAGCCATGCTAGCCCAGTGAGCTACATATTTTTAAAGCAATAGATGACAAAAGAAAGAAAATAGTTGTCTATATCATTTGGGGAACATTTAAGCATGGGCTATTTGATGAGCGAGGTAACTTGGGATGTGAGAAATTAAAGAAGGCCCAGCATCTACTTTCCCCCAAAGTAGCACAGGTTCCTGGGAGAAGCAAACAGGAGAAGGGTGGTGACTGGGCATGCGCCATGTACCAGGCACCTCACCCTCCTCTCTCTTCTTCATTTTAACAGCAGCCCCACGGAGCAGCTGCAATGGTCTCCATGACATCAAGGAGGGAGAGGGGGCCTAAGAAGGGTAAGACATGTTTTCCTCCCACAGGGCCGGGATGTGAACCCAGACCACTGACACAATGAGGGTGTTTTCTTTTCACTGCCCATGCTATTTTTGAGTGAATCATTTTACGTTCTTTTCATATTTTTTAAAATATTAGACTTACCACGTCTAGAGGGGAAGGAGATAAAAATAAAGCTTTTCATATAGTCCCACTTTCTCTGCACCTTTGACATTGAAATATGCATGGATTTTTCCCCCTTGCAAGCCTCTTCCACATACACCACATTCTCCTCTCCTCCTTGGGACACACTAGGCTCCCTCGCAGTTGGGTATGGCCATGTGACCCAGTTATGGTAGGTAGAGTGTGAAGGGAAGGCAGCTAACCCCTCACAGGCCTGTCAATACAAATTCTCAGCATGAGACCCTCACCCTCTTTTCCTGTTGGCAGCCAGGGAAGGTGGAGGTGGAGGAGCCACAGAGCAGTGGGAGCCTGGGTCCTGAGTAGCAGCAAGGGGCAGAGTGAGCACTCCACATGTGTGGTCACACATCACATGACAGAGGAGCAAACTTTGCCTGCGGTAAGCTCCTGAAAGGTGGAGGTTTCGCTCTTATAGCAGCAAACCTTAGCTAGCCTTAGCTAGTACATTTCATTTGATGGCAGCTCTTTTCTTTTACGGTAGGAATCTTTCTTATTATATTCTATAATCTGGGCACCCCCAGCAAAGAGCAGGCACATGGTAACTTCAGGAAGAAAGGCCTGATGGTGGGGAGAAGGGCTTCTGGGATCAGGTCAGCCTAGATCTGAGTATGGGCTCTGACACCTGTGAACTCTGGGTGACTTCGGGAAGATTGCTCAACCTCTCTGCACATCCATCTTCTCATTGGTAAAGAGAGACTGACTCTGCAGACAACATACGCATCTTAAGTATGGGAGGGGAAATGCTTACCTAAGAGAGCACATGATAAGCTCACAGTAGCTGGTAACATACTACTAATAATAACAATGATGAAACTGATACTGTTCAATGTCCAATTGTCAGAGCTTAAACTTGACCCTGAATATCCCCACATGCGAATGCACACACACACACACACACACACACACACACACACACACACTCACTTACTCACTCACTCACACATATCAAACAGATAAGCATGCAGGCTTGCAAACTTCCTAAAGTGGCTTCTTATTCTAAATAAAAATAAGGATGACTGTCTCTTCCTCACAAGCATGAATTGTCACCATTCACAGCCTCTCCTTCTCCACCCCGCCCTTCTCAATGTTGCTGGCTCCTTGGGTTCTTAGAAATTATAATTAATTCATACTTTGGACTCTCAGGATTATAAGGTATTATAGGATGGCAGAGCTAAGACAAATGCTTTAATTCACCAGCTGCCATGTATTTAATTAGAGAATTTGATGAATCCTCCTTACACAGATACGTCTTCGTACTCCGTGTTGCGTGAGAGACAGAGAGGGAGAGGGGGCAGGATTTATGCACAAGGACTCCAGGACTCTCAAACTTTTTGCTCGCACAGACTGCCAGTCTGTCACATGAGACTTGCTGGAAGCAGAGCAGTGCCTGCTGCCAGCCCTCTGCAGTGGGGGAGAGGGGAGGGCGGGGTAGGCGGTGGGGTAGTGGGAGTGTGGGAGGAGATGTCTCCAGAGAGGCTTCTATTTTCCTGGGACACTGGAAAGCCCTGCCTAGGGAGGCAGGGTCGGGGTAGGGGATCTTCACAGATCATAATTGCTTCTGCAACCTCTGATGCATTCTCTTTATAATGTTTCTTATAATTTGGGCGGTGGGCGATCTATCAAAAATCATTAGACTCTCACTGACCACAGCACTCCCTGGATACTTGGGGGACAGGGAGGGTGTGTCTCACATTCGCTGATGAAGTTGGTGATTTGGTAAATAAGGCTTTTGTTTGCTTGGTGGGGGGCAATTATTCTTTTAAAAATGCATTTGTTTCATTCATTATTTGTCTCTGATGAGGACAGCAGTTACTAAAATTAAAAGACAAGTTGATAGACTCCATCATTTCTTCTTTCCAATCAGGGCAAATACAAATCCCTGGCCAACAATGAAGACAGGTTACAGCCCTGGAAGTGACCTCCAGGTGGTCACTGGCTACTCTCCAGGTATCCTGTTTTGAGCACCTGGGGAGAAGGTTTCACAGGCAATCTTCCCCACACCCCTGCAAGCCAATCACTAGATTAGCCCCAAACTAAAAGCCAGGGGAGTGTGGCTTCTTTCCCGACCCCCTGGCAGGGAAGGAGAGAATCTCTTCTTCAGAAGCTCTGAGTCGGGAAGTCTTGGGTTGAGTCCAGCACTGCCTGTCTCTGGTCTCTGTCAAGTTCAATCAAGGAAATCCAGTGTCCTGCCACTGAACATCTAAGATCACTGGCTGAGCCACAACCACAGCACAGTTATTCATTCCAGCATTGTTGACCCACTATTGCCAATGTGCATCCTCTGTCAGCCTCAGGAAGTTACCTTCCCTGAGCCTTGGACACCCCAGGCTCCCTCTACCTGCATCCCTTGCCTAGTGGTGTAACCGCCTCCTGACCTGCCTTCCCCATTCCCTTCATTTTGCCAAACCCCACCTGCCAAGATCCCATGCTTTGCCATTTCCTCTACCAAGCTCTCATGTATCCTCCTCTTCCTCAGCAGCCACCTATAATTATTTGTAATTGTATATTTTCTCTGCTGTGTATCCTGTCTTCCCACCTTGAGGATAGGAGTCAAGTTGATATAATGCCACCCCCTCATGGGTAAGCATAAGGTGAGCCCACCATCAACTCCAATAACCCTATTGTTCTGCTGAGGGATTTACAGAGAGAACTACTTTGGATTTCCTAGGGCATAAGCTCCTTATTCAGAACATGGTCAGGAAATACCACTGGCCTTCCACCTAACTCACCGTGAGAGGCTTCTGTGTGTGTGTTGGAGGACACCTGTGATGTTCACTAGAATCAGCTCCCTTTGGTCGGTTTAGTTGCTTCCTTTTCCCCCAATGGAAGGGCCCTTTACAATCATTACAAGGTCTTCTTCACGAAGAGGAATATTGCTAGCTCTTCTCATTTCAGCATGAAAGCTGGTCCAGTGTGAAATTAGGTGCAATGAGAAGTGTTGCAGGAGGAAGAGAAGCATCACCAAGGATGATGTCAGGTTTGGAGCCTGGGCAAGGGGCATGTTAATGAATTTCATCCAAAGGGCAAGATATTTGGGGGGGGGGGGAGATCATGAAAAATAGGAAGAAATTGTCCACAGGGCCCTTTTATCCTCATGAATAGATAAAAGAACCCCAGGAACCAGGTTTTTCTCCTAACATAAGGGTAGCCCAGAATCTTCTCAAGCTTGGAACAAGCACCAATGCATCGCTAACCTCTTGATCATGATCCCTATTACCTTCTCTGGCTATTATACATTTACATGTCTGTGACTTCTCTGTGGGAAGGGGATTGTCTCATTCACCCCAAGTCCTGAGAACCTAGCACACAACCTGGAAATGTGCAGGTTTGTTGACTAAACAAGTGAGCAAGTGAGTGAAGTAGGAAGGGTTAATCTGAGCCTTGTCTCAGATTTTTCCTTCCTTAACTTTTGGTCCCCTTCTTTGAAAAAAAAAAATGTATCTCTTATTAATAAACTAGAGGCCCAGTGCATGAAATTCTTGCACGGTGGTGTGTGGGGGGGGGGGAGGGTCTCTCAGTCCGGCCTGCACCCTCTCACAATTTGGGAACCCTCGGGGGATGTCCAACTGCCAGTTTAGGTCCAATCCAGGTGGGGCCTAAACTAGCAGTCGGATATCCCTCTCGCAATCTGGGACTGCTGGCTCCTAACCACTTGCCTGACTGTCTGCCGGATCACCCCTAACCACTCTGTCTGCCTGCCTCATTGCCCCTAACCACTTGCTTGCCTGCCTGATCACCCCTAACCATTTGCCTGCCTGTCTGATCACCCCCACCCCCTCTGCCTGCCTGATTGCCCCTAACCACTCTGCCTGCCTGATGCCCCTAACCACCTCTACCTGCCTGCCTGATCACCCCTAACCATCTCTGCCTGCCTGCCTCATCGCCCCTAACCACTTGCCTGCCTGCCTGCCTGATTGCCCCTAACTACTCTGCTGCCTGCCTGATCTCCCCTAACCATCTCTTCCTGCCTGCCTCATCGCCCCTAACCGCTTGCCTGCCTGCCTGATTGCCCCTAACTACTCTGTTGCCTGCCTGATTGCCCCTAACCACTTGCCTGCCTGCCTCATCACCCCTAACTGCTCACCTGCCTGCATGAGCACCCCTAACCACTCTACATGCCTGCCTGATCACCCCTAACCACCTCTGCCTCGGCCCCGGCCATGGCAGCTTTGTCCGGAATGATGTCCGGAAGGTTGTTCAGCTGTCTGGTTTAATTAGCATATTATGCTTTTATTATTATAGATGAATAAATGTAAATTAGAAACAATGTGGAGAGAGAAGAACAGGACTAACTGAATTAATGAAAACATTTCTAGAGCAACAACACCCAAAGCTATCAAGCCCACTGGTGAAATGACATTTGTATACCACTGGGGCTAAGTTAGTGCAACTCTGCTGACATCAATAAATCCCTCATTTACTCATTTAACAAACATATACTGAGTGCCTCCTACTAGTATGTGCTAGGACCTGGACTAAGTGTGAGGGATTCAGGAGGGTAAAGGACAAGAGTCTTCTAGTGGTAGATACACACAATAAACAAGTAGCCCCAAAAGTGCTGAGTAACTAAGAGAAGTGTAGAGGTAACAAGGAATAGCTGAAAGGGCTGTCAGGGATGGGTTTCCCCTAAAGCTCAAAGCCAAGCTGAAATTTCAAGGCCGAGTTTCAGTTTGCCTAAGAGGGAGGAGAAGAAAGATCTATGAAGGTGAGCAAGATCATGGCTTCACTTGAGGGACAGAGAAGCATGGAGAAGAGGTCATGTTGGGTCAGAGCATCAGGCAAGAAAAGCAGGGTCCAAATCAACATGGGCCCTGAAAAGCAAATTAAGGACTTTGCATTATCGTAAGAGTGGCGGGACCTACATAGGTGAGTGATACGATCAGATGAACCTATTGGCAGAACAACTCTGTTAGCCGATGGAAAACTGGCAAGAGGAGTGAGCATGAAGTTGGGGAGTTAAATTTGGAGGTGGGTTCAGTAATCCAGAAGCAAGGTGATGTTATCTGGGCTAAGGGAATGTCAGTGAAAATGAAGAGAGGCAGCTTTATTCAAGAAATTGGAAACATTATCTGGAGAACCTGATAATTTACAGGGTGTGAGAAGTAACAGAGAAGGATCATCAAAGATGAGGAGTGAGGGGGTTGCCATTAGTTGAGAAGGGAACAGGGGAGGGTGGAGAGCACACAGCAAGGGACATTGGGCATCCCATCTCCTTGACTCTTCTCCTGGGAATTTATCTTTGGAAGAATTCAGTGAAAGGTAAAAGCTGTATCCCCTTAAGTAACTGTGACAACATCATCTATAAAACACTTGGCAACAATCTAGATGCTCAATAATGATGGTGCTTATTATGTGCCAGACATTGTTCTGAGTGCTTGACACGGTGTAACTCATTTAATCCTAACAACAACCCTATGAAGTAGACCTCATTATGATTTTCATTTCATAGATGAGCAACCGAGGCACAGAGCCAGGACATAGACCAGGGGTCAGCCCCTCAGAATGCACCTAGATGTACCACTTCTCTCCATGAAACATAAACATACATCTGCTGTACATCCATCTCCATGAGAGGGGGAGGGGTTTGGGTAACTTTGAGCACATCAGCAGGCTGGAATTTTAGACAACCATTAAACAACCATTAAGGTAATTCCATGGAAACAAGGGAAATGTGTCTGGTGTATCATTAAATTAAAACATCAGGGGAAATGGTGTGTAAAGACTGAAAAAAAATATGTTAAAATATGTGCACACACGGGTCAGATCTGGAGGAGAATTTACCATGATGGAAAATAGGAATTCTATTCAGCTGATGAGATTAGGTTGATTTTTACAACAGATTTTTCCTGTATTATTTTTATACCCCCTGTTTCTAATGAAAAATTCAAAACAGGACACAAAGATGTATAAGCCGTATACTCCCGTATATGAAATATAACAGCAGAGACAATTAATCTATAGGGATAGAAATTAGAACAGTGGTTGCCTCAGGGTGGGGCGTCGTAGATTGGCCAGTGGCCTGGGATATTTTCAGGGAGAAAAAAATGTCCTATGTGTACATTGGGATAATGATAATACAGCTATATTTTTGTCAAAACTCATTGAACTGTGTTTTTGAGACCTGTATATTTTATTACATGTAAATTGCATGCATGTATTGTATACTTATTGTATATAAATGATATCTCAGTTTTAAATATGAGTATGGGTGTGTGTGTGTGACAGTTAATTTCAAGTGACAAATTGATTGATTCAGAGGATGTCCCACTCTCTGGCTGAACTCTATTTCTGGGTATGTGTCTATGGGGGTGTTTTCAGATGAGATTAGCAATGGAATCAGTGGGCCCAGGGGTTGGCCTTCCTAATGTGGGTGGGCATCATCCCATCTGTTGGGGGCCTGAATAGAACAAAGGGTGGAGGAAGGAGGAATCCATCCCTTCTTTTCTGCCTCCCATTTTGAGCAGGGACTTCTCATCTCCTATTCTCCTGCCCTAGGACTGGGATTTACATCATAGGCTCCCCGGTTCTCAGGCCTTCAGACTTGTACTGAATTACCACAGGCTATAATTCCGCAGAAGGCAGTTAGTGGGACTTCTCAGCCTCCATAATTACGTGAGCCAATTCCTTATGCTCAATCTATCATCTATCTATCTATCTATCTATCTATCTATCTATCTATCTATCTATCCAGCCATCCATCCTGTTTCTCTGGAAAATCCTGACTAATTCAAGAGGACAGTCAAAATAAAATCTCCCTTAATGTTATTATTAACCAATGTCACCTCAGTAAATTTAACTTAAAAACAAAACAAAACCTCCCGTTTTGGCATTTCCTTCTTTTTCTCTCTATCTCTCTGAGGAAGCCATCATTTTCTGATCATCCATGCCACCCGGGAAACCCAACCCATTTCTCTGCTCTGTTTCCTCCTTGTATAGAAAAGGGAATCTGAATGGGGTGACACAATCCTCTAGAACAGGGATTCTCAAGGGGGACCATAGCCACATCCATTTGTTGATGTGTCCATAGCTGCTTTCACACTACAAAGCAGTGTGGAGTTACTGGGACAGAGGCCATATGGCTAGCAAAGCCTCAAATATTTGCTATCTGGATCTTTACAGAGGAAGCTTGCCAATTCCTTCCCTAGAGGACATTTGAAAATGTGGATGTGTGTTGGGTTGCTACAGTGACTGAGTTGGGGCCAGTACTACCATTTATTGGGCATCATTACTTCACTGCATAGTGAAGAACCACCATGCCCAGCCCTGCCCAGTGGCCTCACTGAGCAACTTGCTCTCCAAGGAGGTTGAGAACCTAGAGGAGGCAGCTACAGATAATACGTAGGCTTCCAGGAACATTAAGACTGTGCAATTCCACTTCCCCCACGTAGAGACACCCACCTCCCCACTCTCTCTATCTTCAGGCAAAAAGCAGTGGAGAAGCACTCACCTCTTAGCTTCTTTAACTTTATCTAAGTTTTGAGTTATTGTTTGACAGCCTGTCTCATGGGTTCCCTTAGGACCTCGCTTTAGAATCAAGGAGGAGAATTTTAAAAGTTGTCAAACCCAAGTTTAACAGAAGGAGACAGAAATACCCACCAGGGTTCTAACTTGTTTTTATCACATCTTCTCCACCTCTCCCAATGGGACCTAGAGACGGGGTGCTGCCTCCCACCTGGTAACTGTCACTTTAGAGTGACAAAGTACTTTCTGGATAAAGGACAACAGACTTGGCTCTAATCTAGTGTGGCAGACTGTGCAGAGAGCACGATTCCTGGCTATACAGGGGAGAATATGAAGAAGTGAGAAAGCTTGAGGTTAAGTAAGCAACTTGAACTTATACTGGGCCTGCTGACTTCTAGTGTGGGGGCCTTTCTCAGGAGCTGCTGTTAATATTGTACTCAAGCAGTTTAAGAGTGGAATTTCAGAAGCCGAGAGCATTACATGAGCATGTCAGTCAATGGAATGGGATGGGGAGTGGGACAGAATTCAGCCTATTTTGTCTATAAAAGCTTAAATGTCTGTCTCCACAGTAAACACAGTATTTTGAGCGCTGAGCCTATGTCTCATTCATCTTAATGTCTTTGCATCCTTAATGCCAGGGATACTACATGGCACACAGTAGGCACATAATCGATGTTGGATGAATGAACAAATGAGTAAATGAGTAAAATTCATCTCATTGTCTCTATCTTTCATTCTATCCTGAAGGAATTACAAGATGATAGCAATATATGAAAGAAAATAAAACATGATAGCTGACATACTTATGAGACACCTAACACTCTTGCAAATATACACATTTTATCTCATTTTAAGAGTTCTCAGAATTTGGCACTATTATCACCCCCATTTATATTACAAATGTGGAGACTGATGATCAGGCAGTTTTTAAAAAGCTGGCCAATGTGACAGGGTGGAAAGCGGAGGAAGTGGGATTTGAACTCAGGTATGGCAGCCTCCTGTCCCAGCACCCATAATGGGGATCCACTGTTCTGCATCCAATGCCAACTTCTGAAGCAATGCATTCCCATCCTTCCTCTCGGGGGTCCCTTTAATAGGATGGATGTATTTCCAGTGGAATTCACACTGAGCCCAGAGGAATGGAGCTGGAAGACTGCGTAGCTTGTCAACATTCATACGAAGCAACTCTCTCCAGAAAAGGACCTGCAGAGATGTAGGAATGTGTGAATACAAGGATATTTGATTCTGTAGTTTCAATAACGCAGAGTCTGGGCCCCACACTATGTGATAAATGGCTCAATAAGTAGGGTAATATAATGCAGTCAGAAACACATTTTCATGCTCCGAGTGGAATTGTAGAACACCAACTACAGCTTGGGTGATCATCTAATGAAAACACTTTTGTGCTGGGTTGGAAATGCAGGAGCCAGCAAAGCTTGAGCTCGGAAGTTTAACAGCTATGTATGTCTTAACTCTTCACAATTTAAATTCAAGACACATTGAGCAGTGAAGAGGGAGATACTGGCAGAGGAAATAGATCCAGAGAGGTCTGTGAAAGGCGTGGGGGAGGAGAAAAAGCTGAAACACTGTCATTTCTTGAAAGGAAGGCATGTGATTTGTTTGAAAATACTCCCTGAATTTGTCATTCAAATATCTTAGTTCATGTCCAGGTGTCATTGATAGTATAGCCAGCTACACTCATAATCAAGAGTCTAGATTTTTCTGATAATAATTTGTTTCATCCCCACAAGCCAGTGGGTGCTGACTATACATTTGTTAGATGGATGGATGGATGGATGGATGGATGAATGGATGATGAATGAATGACTAAAAAAAGTTTTTGAATGTTTTATATGCCAAGCAGATAAAAATGAACCATACCACATGGACACCAACAGTTGCCCCATTTTTTAGAAGAAACGGAGGCACTGAGAGAGGCCGAGATTGCACAGTGACTGAGAGCCGGCAGTTAGAATTCAAAATCAGGGGGGTTGGTCTGATCAACTCCTGTTTACCCCATTGGTGGGGGGATCCCACTCTAAAGAGTAGGAAATGGCTGACAACACAACACTGGACAGTGGACAGATGAGATCAACACAGCGTGCTAGCCAGGTGCACTCATAGCCCAGAGAGCTCAGCCAGCCACCCCACAGAGTCACACCAACAGAAGTTGCACTCAAAGCAAGTGACCCAGCAGGAGCCGGAAGGGCCACTCTGTGGTGACAGAGGGCACTGTGGCCCCTGGTTCCCACAGGACGATGTGACTGGTTTGTTGGAATAATTCTGTGGGCTGGCAGGGAGGCGAAACCTATTAGGTTGAGGACTAGGGTGGATACAGCCAGTTCAGCTAATACAGGACCTAGAGCCTCTCTTACTGGGAGGAGGGCATATCTGGTGAGAGCAGGGAACTCACAGGGCGATCTATGGGGCCTTGATGTCAAGTAAGCATATGAAATTTCAGGTGTTTCAACACAAGGATGACTCTGGATCAATAATTCTCAATCATGGGTGACTGCTATTCCTCCCCACCATTCGCGTTTTATCCTCCTATACCACGCACAGGCCCACAGCCCAACCCCCTTCCTTATTCCACCCTAGAAGGGAAGGCAGGTGGGAAAAGGCAGAGTGAGCATCCACCTTGGAACCAAGTAGGTAAGAATTTGGGTTCTACCTCAGCTGTGCAAAAACTCTGCAGTTCTGAGCAGGTATTCTAACCTTCCTGGGCCTTTGTGGGGTTTTTTTTTCTATGCAAAATGACAATGCTCCCACCTACTCCAAATGGTGGTTATAGAGATGAAATGAAACAAAAGTAAGTCTGTTGAAAAGCCATTTAAATGACATTACTTGCCCTAACCGGTTTGGCTCAGTGGATAGATTGTCAGCCTGAGGACTCAAGGGTCTCAGGTTCAATTCTGGTCAAGGGCATGTACCTTGGTTGTGGGCACATCCCCAGTAGGTCGTGTGCAGGAGGCAGCTCATCGATGTTTCTCTATCATTGATGTTTCTAATTCTTTATCCCTCTCCCTTCCTCTCTGTAAAAAATCAATAAAATATATTTAAAAATAAAAATAAAAATCATCATTCTCCCCTTTTAAAAAAATGACATTACTACTTATATTACGATTCTCACCATCTCTATATTTCTTTGACCCCATGGATTTTTTTAAAGAAACTAAGGAAGAAAGTAGGGTGTAGCATTGCACCAATAATAACAAAAACTAAATAAGAGAACTAGTATTAAAATTTTTGAGATTATGTGTCTCCCTCTGTGCTAAGCGTTTTTATCATCATCTCATTTAACTTTTGTAAAAGCCCTTAAAGGTTGGTATTAGTAATATTCCCCTTTCTGTGTCTTGAGACACAAAAAGGCTACATAACCTGCTCAGAGCCAAGTTACACAGGGAGTGACAAAGGGGATTTGCACCGAGGTCAGTTCAGCTTCAGGGGCTGTACCCTTAACTTGCAAACTGTCCTCCCACAAGGATTTCGGGGTGATGTAGAAGGCTTAATAATGCATCCCCAAGAGGTCCCAGACCTCATTCCCAGAACCTATGAATATGTTACACAGGTAACATAGCAAAGAGGAGTTTGCAAATGTAAGTTAAGGACCTTCAGATGAAGAGATTATCCTGGGTTATCAGGTGGGCCAACATGATTACAAGGGTCCTTGTAAGAAGAAGGCAGGAGGGTCAGAATCATAGAGAGATCTGAAGATGTTTTGCTGCTGACTTTGAAGATGGAGGAAGGGGCCACAAGCCAAGGAATGGGGGCGAGGGGGCTCTAGAAGCTGCAAAAGACAAGGAAATACATTCTCTCCCAGAAGGAACACCTTGATTTTAGGAATTCTGACCTCCATGACTTTAAGGTAATAAATTTGTGTTTTTTCAACCATGAAGTTTGTAACAGCAGCAATAGGTGGGGTGAGAGCATGATTGTATGAGGAGCAAGCAGCTTTCTCTGTCCATTACGGTAGTCAACAGCCACATGTGGCTATTCAAAATTAAGGTAATGACATTTAAATTAAATTTTAGATTCAGTTCCACAGCCACACTAGCCATATTTCAAGGACTCAATAGCTGTCCATGACTAGTGATCTCTATGTTGGACAGCACTAATATAGAATATCTCCACCATCATAAAAAGTCTCCTGGACAATGTCGTTCTGGAGGGGGAAGATCCACACCTGCAAATATTTCCGTAAGGATGGTGTGATGTGTCCACTGGGCGCCGCTGGGTGATAGAGGCAGACTGCGTGGCTTAGCTCTCGGCTCTGCCACTTCCTAGCTTGACGTAAACTGGGAATGACAACAATAGCACCTAGCCTATTGGTTTATTATGAAGACAGAATGTGGACAGTGCAGACAAATGTTTTAGCACAGTCCCTGGCCCATATTAGTGGGCATTTAATAAATATCAGCCCTGGTTATTATGACGGCTTCCCTTTTTGATGGGAAGACTTAGCCCAGCCCAGTTTCAGAAGGTCCACTGGACAGTCTGTCTCAGGCTGACCATTTCACACAGGTGAGTGCAGGTTAAAACAGTGGCCTCTGTGTCATGCTGCAATACTCTGAAAATGACTCAGTGCCAAGAACGCAAGCAAAGAATGGAAGCATTGCCTGTGGGGAAATATTACATAAGACACTTCCCTAGGATGCGGTATCACGGCCACGACCACGTGAATACAGACCACTGACATGCAAATACTCCTTGGAAATATTTATGATGAAACTTCAGCACCAACCCCAACAGCTTTCGCAGAGTGAAACGAAACCATAAATTATTTCCAAGAACATTGTAATGCCAAGGGAACTCTCTTAATTATCCATTATCCCAGAAATGTAGACATAATGTTAATTAAAATGAAGGGGGAAAGCCATTTCCATTTTTTATTAAGATTCATTGAGCTCTTGAAGCGCTCTTTGCCCTGAAGGCTGGGCCAGGTGATGATTGCTCATTCTGGGGAGTAACCCAGACAAGAACAGGAGCACCTCAAGGTCAAACAGCATCGCTTCCAAAAAGGAAGAAGAGGCATCTGGCCTGCACTCCTCATCTTGTTCTGTATTTCAAAACCCTCGAATGTCTGGACCTGCCAGTGTAATGTGTCTCCAGTATTCCAGCACGCTCTGAGAATGCACACTGCCGACCCCTGGCTTCATCTCTTTGTGTGCTGGAGCCCCGAGGCTACCCCGAGGCCATGCTCCTGTGTCTGGCCAGAGGGGACTTATGGATGGACTGGTGGACAAGAAACAGACCCCGTGAGTGCTGGACAAGCCCAGGCGGTTTTGATGTTAGAACCACACCTCTGGCCATACAAGGCAACTTTGTTCTTATAGCTCGCAGCTGATGGAACAAAACGTTATAAACACATCTGTTTCCAGCTTATTTCTGTTGCATATTTCTCCTCCTTCTGAATGGCTCTGGTCTGGCGTGCACCAGGCCCTCTGATGCAGCACCCCTCAGCACCAGGCAGGGCGCCTCTCCAAGAAAGGCCTGGGTGTGGTCTTGGGAGAACAGAGAACAGAGGCTTATAGGCTTGAAAGACAAGCTATGACAGGTGAGAGGAGCAGAGGGAGTTGGGGTGATATATCCCATATGAGGTGCTCAGACAGCCCTACAAAAAGATGTGAATTCCTTTGACCTGACTTGAGGGTGTCAACTCTGTTCTTATGTCCACACCAGCACACAGAGATCAAATCATAGGCACCATTGCCCTTTAAGCACTTTGTAGATCTTCTAATTTTGTGGAAGTTTTGTTTGGAAGAATTGCTGTTTTTAAAATAATTTATTAATCCCCTGGCTTAGGAGAAAGGAAACTCCATTGGTATCCTGAAGCCCTGACTCACAGTAGGCACTCTTGTAAATGAGATGGAATGAGGACTCCTAAATGGAAGATTAAACAAGTCAACTGCTTAGTTATTGACATCTACAACCTGCGTTGGGGAAGTTAGGAACTTCCCTCTGTAGAAAGAGATTAAAAAGAGCCAGAGAAGAGCTGACATGTGTTGAACACTATTGAACATTTGTGTGTACATATTTATAATGCTGCCTCTGTGAAAATACTTTCTAAAAACACCCATATGACACACCTGTCAGAATGGCCAAAATCCAGAACACCGACAACACCAAATGTAGGTGAGGATGTAGAGCAACAGGAACTCTCATTCACTGCTGGTGGGAGTGCAGAATGGCCCAGGCACTTTGGAAGACAATTTGGTTGCTTCTTACAAAACTACATACTCTCACCATCCATCAAGTGCACGCTCCTTGGTATTTACACAAAGTGGTTGAAACTCATGTCCATACACACAAAAAAAACCTGCACCTGGATGTTTGTAGCAGCTTTATTCATAATTGTCAAAAGTTAGAGGCAACCAGGATATACTTCAGTGGCGAAGGGGTAAATCAACTGTGGTGATGTATCCAGATAATGGAATACTACTCAGCTCTATAGAGAAATGAGCTATCAGGCCATGAAAAAGGCATGAAATGCATGTCACTAAGTGAGAGAAGCCAGTCTGAAAAGGCTACACATGGTATGATTCCAACTATATGACATGCTGAAAAGGCAAAACTATGGAGACAGTAAAAATATCAATAGTTATCAGGGTGGATCTTTGTGAGAGGGGGCAGGGGGAGAGAGGCAGAGGATTTTCATACTCTGTATGAACCATAATAATGAACTTATATCATCATAGATTGTCCAAACCTACAGAATATACACCACCAAGAGTTACATGGACTGGGGGTGATAATGATGTGTCAATGTAGGCTCATCAGTTGTAACAAATGTACCAATCAGGTGGGGATGCTGATAATGGGGGAGGCTGTGCATGTTGGGGGCAGCGGGTGTATGGAAAATCTCTGTACCTTCCTCTCAATTTTGTCGTGAACTTAAAACTCCTCTGAAACAACAAAATCTTTTTAAAAATATATATGAAACTAAAACGAAAACTCATATACCATAATAAATGATATACTGAAGTGTTTTTGGAAAAGGAATATATAAGTGATGTTGTCTATGCATCAGTCCATTTGTCTGCAGATGGAGCTTTTCCCTTCCCATCTCCCCAAGCTCTCGTTCTGTGCCTCAGTCTCCTCATCTGCATTATGGAGACAAACCTATCACTCTCCCTCCCTCATTCCATCAGACCAGCTGATGATGCGGCTAAAGGGCTTTGTAAACCATACCACTACATAAAAAGCAGACCTCACACTCCTGGTGGGATTGTAAATTACTACAACCTACTTGCAGGGCAACGTGACAGCAGCATCTATTAACATTTAAAATGCACATGCCCTTCAACCTAGCACTCCTATTTCTAAGATATAATTCCCCACACAGATGCTCAGGCACACAGAAATAGACATTGCACAAATGATCAGCGCAGCATTGCCCACAATGAGGAAAAACAAACTGAACATCCTAAATGTCCATCAGTGAGGAATCACTATAACAACGGCAGCACAACCATGTTATAGGAAATTCTGCAGAATTTCTGTTAGAATAGGATAGGACACAGCAAATATGACTGATACATTGAATTAAAAAGTAATTATGGAGGCATATGATTAGTAGGATCTCATTTATGTAAAAAATGTGTGTGTGTGCGCATGTGTGTGCACCTGAGCATAGACATAATGGGGAAGGCTGCTTACCTCTGGGGAGTGAGCTGTAATGGGATAAAAAAAGAATGCTACTTCTTTCTTTATATGCTTTATAAATCCATCCAGTTAATTACTAAATAACTCTTATCTCCTGCTTCTTCTCTCTGCCCTTCCCCCCCCCCCAGAGAAGATGGTGTTATGTTGCTGAAACCTAAGCCAGATCATGCCCCTACTCTGCTCAGAAGCCTCCCATGACTCCCTATGTCACTCATGGTAAAGCCAAAGTCCTTGCCATGCTCCCAGGAGGCCTAAGTGTCCTGCCTCCTAACTCCTACTTCTACCCTTGCTCACTTCACTCCAGCCAATTGGCTTCCTTGAGTACACCAGGGACTCTCCAGCCTCAGGACCTTTGCACAGGCTGCACCCTCTGCCTGGAGCACTCTTCCTCCATATCTCTATAAAACTAGCTCCCTCCTCTTAATGGTCTGCTCTTGTCATCTTGTTTAAAATTGTAACAGACAGCCCTTTATTATACTTTTCCCACAGCACTCATTCCTTTTTGCCATTGCACTGGTGCCTGCCTCTTCCCTAATTATACTGTAAACTCCATGAGGGGAGGGTATCAGTTTGTCACTCAAGCTTACCCCTTTCAGTCAATTTTGCCTGGTCCAAACTGCCCTTCCCCTTGTCTCCCTCCTACCTGCCTATTTCTTCCAGAATATACCGGCAACCAGTATCCTTTCTGCTCATTTACCCATATTGTCAATAATGATGGTACAGATACACACTAAGTTATACTATTGTATAAATGACTCATTGTTTACTCTGTCATAAGGTTCACTGTCAGGTAGTTGGGGGTAAATCTTCAAGTCAACCCCATGGAGAAGTGATTCTCAAACACAAGGATGCATAAGAATTACCTGAGAATCTTTCTCAGCATGAAGACTCTTGGGCCTTAAATCACTCAGTGGGTTGGGGGTGGAGCCCAGAATTTGGATTCTCGAGAAGCACGTGGGAGTTACTGTGGGAGGCGGTCCATGGACTCCACCTTCAGGGAGCCTGTCAGGGCATCCAGCTGTTTCCCACTGAGCACTAAGAGGTCTTTCTTGTGGCACCAGGTGAGTATGAGTCTCTGTCCCATGAATTCTTTATTCTTATTCTACAAATTAGACTTTTTAAAAAGCACCATACTGCCAAAACCGGTTTGGCTCGGTGCATAGAGCGTCGGCCTGCGGACTGAAAGGTCCCAGGTTCAATTCCTGTCAAGGGCATGTACCTTGGTTTCAGGCACGTCCCCAG
The DNA here is from genome assembly GCF_014108235.1 of Myotis myotis. Lineage (NCBI taxonomy): Eukaryota > Metazoa > Chordata > Mammalia > Chiroptera > Vespertilionidae > Myotis > Myotis myotis. Next base: position 98,804,303 of record NW_023416357.1, read on the forward strand.
TGGGAGGTGCGCAGGAGGCAGCAGGTCGATGTTTCTCTCTCATCGATGTTTCTAACTATCCCTCTCCCTTCCTCTCTGTTAAAAAATTAATAAAATATAAAAAAAGCACCATACTGATTGAACCGACACTGCGACACATATAACTTAAGAGCTAGAATAGAGAAAATATTAAATTTCACATTGAGCACCTTCACCTGCCTGACCCCAAAGGGGGGGGACTTTCTTCTCAGGGATACAACAGTGTCTGCCTATTGGTTCAATCAAAAGAGATTTTACTGCTCAGGTACACATAGAACTCACCCTGGCCTCCCTTCTCAGGAGGAGAACCCCTCCAGGTCAGAGCTTCTCAAACCCTAATGATCACCTGGGGGTCCTAATAAAAAAACAACAACACATATTCTGACTCAGTAGGTTTGTGAGGGACCCCAGATTCTGCATTTCCCCCAAGCTGTTCTGTGATGCTAACACTGCTGGCCCATGGACCTCACCCTCATCATTAATGGTCTTGACCAGGGACAGGAAGTAGGTTTCATTTCATATGCCATGTTGGAATGATTGGTTGTGCCTGCATGGTTTATTAGTTGAGAAAGATTTGGAGGCAAGACTCAGCTCAGAGAGAAAGAGATTTGTGATCGATTGGTGATGTCTGTCACGGGCATGGACTAGAGCTTTATGAGCTGTGTGCTGCCCCATTCCAGAGCAAGCATCCTGCCAGTTCATCGGGTATCCAATGTTCAAACAGTGCAACAAGTCAGTTGGACAGGAGAGCTTCTTACTTAAGCTTCTGCCATCACCTCACTCACCGCCCCCCTCTCCCCCCACACAAAGCATGAATGCACACACACACAAATACACATACTCTAGCCTCTAAAACCTTGTTCATTCTTACCTCTCAGAATTTCCAGGGCCTCCATGTTCCTGTACTTCCCCACAGTTAGTCTGTCCCATAGGACAGTATCTTTCTGCCTCAGGCCTGTGTCATCTCCTGATCCAGAGGAGAACGAATATCCAGGATGTACATAGATGTACAACCTGATTTCTCCCAAAGCACCTGTTGCTTGCATTCTGCACTGGTTTACTAGAACTGCCATAACTAAATAACACAAGCTGGTGACTTAAACAACTGAAATTCATTGTCCACTGTTCCGGAGGCTTTGAGTCCAAGATCAAGGTGTCAGCAGGGTTGGTTCCTTCTGAGGACTGTGAGGAAGAGCCTCCTGGGCTTCCGTACGGCCATCTTATCCTGTGTTTTTCACACAGTCTTCCCACTGCTCATGTCTGTTTCCAAATTCCCCTTCTTATGAGGACCCAGTCATACTGGATCAGGGCCACTCCAGTCACTTCATTTTACTTGATTAGCTCTGTAAAGACTCCATCTCCAAACCGGTCCTATTCTGAGTTAGGACTTCAACATGTGAATTGTGGGGGACAAAATTCAGCCTGAAGCACATCGGCAAGGTGCTTCCTACTGAAAAGGTCAGATTTAGAATTCAGTCCTTCATCTCTCTTCTACTTCTTGCTACATCAATATTTAATTGACTTTCATCTTTTTTGACCTTATGATAATTTATAGGCTCTACAACATGCTTTCTGCTGACATAACTATTTGAGACTCCTTCCTGGGGCCTAAGATACCCCCTCACCACATCTCTATCCCACCCACTGGCTTTTCTTACTTTTCATTCCTTTGAAAATGTACAATGCTTGAGTACAATAGGTTGAAACAAAGGACAGAGGTGGTCAGTGTGATCTAGCTCTTCCTCTGGGCATCATACACCTACGTCCCACGGAGACTGGCTCCACTTGGACACAACAGAAGTCATTTTCTATTAGAGCTCCAGGAAGAAGCAGGGGCTGGCCTGACCTCCCACGTCAGTGGCGCCCATGCAGGCTGAGCCCAGAATCATCTGCTTCCTCCGCAGCAGGCAGACTCCAATCTGCATGAGAGCAATGCACAGAAGAGCTGATTTTGGCGACAATGCAGAGTTTCATCCAAAATAAATGCTGCCACCTGGTAGCTTTGGAGCAGGATCCATGCCGATATTTCATTGGGGCTGAAAACACTAGAAAAATGGTATTTTGCATGTTGCACCTGTAGCCAGGCTCCCTGTCAGCCCCACAGCACTTCCCATCATTCCCTGAGGAAGGTGGGGAAGTGTATTCTAAAGGGTTCTGAACAGAGAGATCAGGTTGGATTCAGAATTTCTTAAAGGCCATAGTAGCTTATGAAATGTTAGCAGCCGTTTTTTTGTGTTTTTTTTCGGAGGCTCAGATATCTTAGCAACCCCCACTGGATGCACATTTTAGTGTTTCCTTTGTTAAATCAATGGTATCTTTGCCAAAATGCATTCACTTATCTCATTATGATCCAGCTTCTCTTAGGTTCCCTAAAACTAAGCGTGTAGATAAATGCTCTGTCCTGCATGCAGGCGCACACTCATTCATTAGGCATGCAAGCTATAGAGAAATCGGACTTAATGAAAGTTTATTGGAAGAGAATGCTTATTTAAAAGCAGTCTACTCTTACAAATGGAAATGGGTTATTTTGGGATAATTGCATGGCTGGGTGAGCTGTGCATTCACTTTGCCGGGTGGCCTGTTTCTTAACCTTTTCTAACTGGAAATATATATACATCTCTATATATTTTCATCTGCAGAGAGAAACTAATGGGACTTCATCAGGTCAAGAGTATGGTCACGAGGCTTAAGGACTGAAGAGAAATAAAATTGGGAGCCTCAAAGAACGATGTGAGAGGAGGCGAGGAGGCGACACGGCGGACGCCTCTCATTTTGAGACTGCTGAGTATTAGTCCAGCAAAGATGGCTAATGAGGGTCTTTAAACATCTAATTACAGTAAACAGGCTTCCCCTTTCCAAAAGAAAACTTCATTTATGCCTTTTTAGGAGTCAAGGGGAAAACCACCCTATAAATATCCTGGGGAAAATGTTGAGAGCGCCCAACAATCCCCGTTGTGTCCTCGGAAAGCTGGTGAAGGGACAGGAAGCTGGAGATGTGTGAGCCTTGATGCCCACGCAGGGCGAGACTGGGACAGGCCCAGCTCAGTGTGACGCCTGTGTGGGGTCCCTGGACCCCTGAGTCTCATGCTCCATTCCCTTCTGTCCACAGGACCTTCCTGCCCTCACCCACCCTCCCCAGTTGATAGGCACTTCAGAAACTCAGCTGCCAACCTTCACTCTCAGAGCTGGGTTTCTCTCAGTTACAGATCTCCATGAATGGCCTCTGGGCAGCATCCCATCCTGACCTGCCCAGACTGAGAGCATTCCCCTCCTTCCAGAAATCCTACAGCTACACGCAGCTCCCACCTCATCTATCCCCAAGTCAGGAAAGGAGTGTGGGCTGTAAGAATACAAGATGAGCTGCTATATTGCAGTTCCCACATTATATCCAGAGTCTTTTCACCAACCCATCCCTGCCCCCCAACCTGTGGTCAGAACTGAATGCCCAGCCCTGGGCTGATGGCTCTAGAGAGAACACTCAAGGTGTGTGAGACACAGGCCCTGCCTTAAGGCTGAGAGTCACCTAACACAACTGGCTGAGACATAAGTCTCTGTAGCTTTAAAGCAACAACCACCAGAAGCAAACAAACAAAACCCTACAATGAGATGGTGGCCACCAAATGCAGAAGACCCATTATCTGTGAGATGTGGTATAGACTGACCTAGCAGTAGATGTTTAAAGACTAGATGAGTTTAGAGACAGTGGCTCCCTAGTGAGAGCTGAAGGGAAGCGAGTTGGGACTTGGTGGAAAGAGACAGAGAGTGGAGGGCCTTGGAGGCAGCAGGAGGGCATAGCCTGAACATCTGTGATTTCCCCAAGATGGAAGGGACAGGGCAGTCTATGGAGAGGTCAGGGGGAGAGCTTCTCCTTGGCATGCTGATGCCCACAGCCTGGCACCTGGCTGGAAGCCCAAGGGAAGTACACAGCACACAATATGGGTAAAGTGACCTGGATTTAGTCCTGTCACACCTGTACACTTGGAACTTGGCCAAATAAAAACCTCTCTGAGCTCCAATGCCTGCTCAAGTACGTGACTACAAGCTGCCCAGCCCCCCACCATCATAACCGCCATCATGCTGCTATTAAAATTTATTGGGCGCTGATTAGATGCCGGTCACTGAAGTGGGCACTCTGCATATGGTATCTCCTTCAGTTCCCACAAGAGCCTGTGAAAGAAACATCAAGCTGCTCCTCTGAAAGATGAGGGAGGGTAAAGTCACCTGCCAGAGTCCATTCATCTGCAGGTGTCAAGGCAAGAGTCACTAGGTTCTTGACAAGTATTTTGGGAATAAGGAAGTACCAGCAAATGTTACAGGAATCTTTCCAAACTTGTCCATAAGTGCTTGCAGGCGTCTCTTCTAATTATAGGAGAGGCCGTAGGTGGGAGCTGAGAGACTCCACAGCATAACCAAAGCAGGTGGCTCAGAGAAGTCACATGTCCACTCCCCAAGAACATTCTCATCTCTGGTCACTGGAGTGCAGACCAAAATGGGGTAGGGACGGGGCGCCTAGCATCGGAAACCCCCCAAACCAGCAACAGAATGTGGTTGTTTGAAGAGCCAGGTTCAACCAATCCACCAGGTGTTCTCCAGGGAAGGGGGGTAGGGGTCAATTTCAATACCAAGGTCTTGGGGGAAAAACATTAAAAACCCCTATCCTTATATAATAATTACTTAGGTGTGAAGTCGACTTTTGACTCTTCTCTCCCAAACTCATCCACAGTTGCATCAGGAGAGAGGGCAGGACTTTGTCTATTCATGGCTGCAAAGCCCGTGCCTAGCATACTGCAGGTGCCTAGTAAATATATACAAAGGAATGGCTTTCTAGCAGATGGCTGAGGTAAATACTTTGCAAAAACACTGAGCAACATGGTACTTTCCAATGGACCCCAAGATGGCAGGGTTGGAATTGGCAATGGGGGAAGAGCAATACCGTGTGTTTTCAAAATCAGCCAGCAAAGCAACCCAGCCCGCTGCCTGGCTCTGCATCCTCTGCACAGGCAGCTCTCACTTAGCTGCAAGTAGGGCCACCCATTCTCAGAGCTCCAGGCACCAATGGGGAAGAACAAAAAAGGGAGAGTGTAGGTCTTCCAGGGAGCAGACACACCTACCCCTCGGCGGATGCCTGCCATCCTCAAGGCCCCTAGTCCCATAGTCACTGCAGTTACTGTCTTTGTGTCTGGGGTGCTCAGGTTGCTTTGCAGAGAGCTCAGCCCAATAGGATGGTGGAAGCCAGCTTGGCAGCACACAAGTAACAGAGTGGCCAAGAGCTTAGAGCCCTGCTCTTCCACTAAGGGGGGATCAGGCCAATGGGACCTCCTGACACGGAGGCTGGCCTCCTCAATCGGTGCTGTGGTGTTCTGGGAGCCCTGGGAGCTCAGGGACAGGAAGGCCCCTGTGACCTGAGGCCTGATGATGTGGGTGTAGAGACCCAAACACAACCACCCTGCCCCACATCCTAATGCCCCTCCACATCTTCCAGAAAGACTTTCACATCCTGTGCATGTATTCGTTCAGTCAAATATTTCTTGGGCATCTACTAGGCGCCTGTCCAGTTCTAAGCACAGAGGACACTGCAGTAAACAGGACACCCCCGAGGTGCAGGCATTCTGCTGGGAAGATAGATAGCAAACAAGTGAATACAGAAATAATCAAATGTCAGGGATAAGTGCCTAAAAAGAAAAAGCCAACAAATTCAAGAAAGCCCACAGCAGGGGGCGCTATTTTAGACAGGAGGTCAGAGGAGTGCTCTCTGGGGAGTCAGCATTTGAGCAGACACCTGAGTGAAAGGAAGGCAGAAGGGTTCTGAATCTCTGGGTCTGGGTGTAGCCACGGCACTGTTGAACCTCGACCTGCTGATTGTCGGGGGTAAATCACTTTTCAAACCCAAGTTTTAAAACTCCTTTGGAGTAAGTTTCTCAGATTTGTGCTGACTTCAGGAGGCAAGCAGACTGCCTTGACAGCAATTTTTAAAAATAAAATGAAAAGCAATTATGTTCCATTGCAGCAATTTACTCAGCAAGAATCTGGGGAGCAAAAGAGGTGAAGGCATCCCCTGCACCCCAGGGCCTCCTTGGGCTGGGGGCTTTGGTCAAGACCAGGCCTGGCTCTCTCTCCCTCCAGGACATGGGCCCCGGAACAGTCATGCTCTGATTTCTGGGTGCACACCAGCTCTCACCAGTGGGGAGGGACTCACCCCAAGTAAGCCAATGAGCAGGGGGGACAAAGGAGAGGGGGTGTGTTTTCCAGACATGACACATCCTGCGGAGGAGCAGCAGCCAAATGGAGCCTCCCTCCCGAGGCCTCAGAGTGTTGATCTGTAGTCAAAAAAGCTTAAAATGACAAAAGGAGGGGAGGACCGGCTGCCCAAACCACTGTGCTCTTTTGACCCAGCCAGATGCTCACATTCTCCTGACTCCGCATTTGTATTCTACGTTCCTATCTGGGCTTCCAACCACCCACCCTCAGCCTCACGAGTCCCTCTATTTTAACATTAAGTTTAAAAAAATATGTATAAATAGTCTATGCTTAGAATATACAGCAAAGAGAAGGGAATACAAATCACTCACAGGGGCACACCACTCAGCAAGAACTGTGTTTCGTGTTTTGCTGTCTATCCTTCTAGAATTTTTCTTTCCCATATTATTTATGGATATGTATTTTTAAACAAGCTATAGCCACACGGTATGTCATTTACCAGTTGTTGTTTTTTTTGTTTTGTTTTTTTCACTTGAGGAATCGGGAATATCTTCTTAGGCCTATGTAAATGGAGAGCTGTGCAAATATGTTTACAAATTCAGTTTTATAGAAGTTTTTTACTGATTTTTTTAGAGAAGAGAGGAAGGGAGAGAGAGAAACATCTATTTGTTGTTCCACTTATTTATGTATTCATTGGTTGATTCTTGTATGTGCCCTGCCTGGGGACTGAACCCGCAACCTTGGGGTATCAGGACAATGCTTTAACCAACTCAGCTACCTGGTCAGGGCTACCAAATCAGTTTTAATGGCTGCAATGGATTCCGTTTTATGGCGAGACCATAATTTATTGGACATTCCCTGTTGTTGGAATTTTCACTATTATAAACAATGCAACAATGAGCATCACTCATTCCTTCATTTAACAATCATCTATGGAGTGCCTTCTACAACTAAGTTTGTGGGCACATCCTTAATTATTTCCTGAGGATAAATTTCTTGAAGTTCAATTGCCAATCCAAAACACAGGTGTGCATTTCAGGCTTTGAAACAAGCTAGTAGCCTTATTGTCTCACCCCCTTACCCCCAACATTGTTCCCAGCTGTACTCCTACCAGCCTGGTATGAGAGTGTGGCTCTCAAACTCTTTGCCAGCATCTTTTCTTTTCTTTTATTATGGGGAGGGGAGCTATTTTATAGAAGGAAAACAATGTCTTAATTTTTCACTTTTCAATCTTTTGTTGCTACCCAGCCTGAACACTTTCTGTGTGTATGAGCCATTGGGATTTCCCTTCATATGACTTACTTATTTGTAGCTTCAATGGTATGTCTTAGTTAAATCTAGGATGAAGAGAAAAGGATGAAGAAAATTAATAATTATTGAGTTTTTGTCATTTGCCAGCCAGTCTGTACTTATTGGCTTTACAAAGAAACACTTATAACAAGTGTCTGATTTCCCCTGTTTTATGGGCGCTGATGGACAACTTAGAGCGTTCACCTGCCCGAGGATGTGGGGCAAAAAGCAGAAGCAGAATTTGAACTCTGTGTTCAAGCTCGAGCCCATCACTGCCCCTTAGGAGGTGTTCAAACCTCCTTGGATTCTGGGTGGCTCAGGGGAAGCTCTGGAAGGGCCAGAACTAAGGTGTTTTGGTACCTTGCAATGGGATCTGCCCAGCACCAAGTGACTTTGTAACAATGAATGGCTTCCTCAGAGAACCTGCCATCTCAGATTATTTTTGAAAAATAATTTTAGCCCCAAAGCCTCTAGGAATAAGTTTCTTAGGAAATACTTGGAAAGAATAATGACCAAGAGGCGCAGACAGATCTTTCTCATGGCAGCTGAGTGGCTAAGGGTGCCTTTAGAAATTGAGGCATATTCTGCCCACAATCACAACTTTCAGATTCTTAAGACACTCCTTAAAAGTAGCCTTAATATGTTCCAATGTTTGTCACTGTATCACACAATAAACAAAGGGTGCAAGTGTCCCCTGAGAGCCCCTTCTATGTAGACTTTCCCTCGTGGTCGGAACTCTGCTCCTCGTCTTTTCTGTTCCCACTCCTGCAGGTTCACTATCTACCCCCTGGTTTTGTTTTGCCCCAGCACCCTCTGCTGGCAGCCATCACATCAATGACCATACTGCATGGCTGGTCTGTTTGCTTTTCTTGAAAGTAAATTCCCATAACACAAAATGAACCATTCAAAAGTGAACAATTCAATGGCACTTAGTACATTCACAATGTTGTGCAACACAACCTCTACCCAATTCCAAAACATTCCATCACCCCAAAGGAAGCCCTGTACCCATTAGCATCACTCCCCATACGTCTCTCCTCCAAGCCCCCAACAACCTCTAACCCAGTTTCTGTCTCTAGTGATATATCTACTCTGAATATGTCATATAAATGTGTAACGTAAAAGCCCAATATGTGGGCTTTTCCAGCTGGCTTCTATCACTTAGCATATGTTTTTCAAGTTCATCCATGTTGTAGCATGTAGCAGTACTTCTTACTCTTTCTGGCTAAATAATATTCTGTTCTACGAATAGAACACAACTTGAATATCCAGTCATCTGCTGCTGAAGATTGGGTTATTTTCATTATTTGGTTATTATAATGTAGAGGCACGGTGCACAAAAATTTGTGTGCTCGGGGGAGGAAGGGGGGTCCCTCAGCTCAGGTGCGCCCATTCGCGGTCCAGGACCCCTTGAGGGATGTCCACCTGTTGACTTAGGCCCGATCCCTGGGGGATCGGGCCTAAGCTTGCAGTCAGACATCCTTCTGGCAGCCAGGGAGCCCTGGGGGGATGTCCGACTAAAGGCTTAGGCACCCAAGGGATCAGGTCTAAACCGTTAGTTGGACATTCTTAGTGCTGCCATGGAGGTGGGAGAGGCTCCTGCCACCACCACTGCGCTGGCCAGCCATGAGCCAGGTTCTGGCTGAGTGGCACCCCCATATGGAAGTGCACTGACCACCAGGGGGCAGCTCCTACATTGAGCACCTGCCCCTGGTGGCCAGTGTGCATCATAACAACCGGTCATTCTGCCATTCAGTCAATGTGCATATTAGCCTTTTATTATTATTATACTAGAGGCCCGGTGCACAAAAATTTGTGCACTCGAAGGGGTGGGGGGGGGGGGTCCATTAGCCAGGCCTGTGCCCTCTCGCAGTCTGGGACCCCTCGGGAGATAACGACTTGCTGGCTTAGGCCTGCTCCCGGGTGGCAGAGAGCAAGCCCAATCCCTAGGTGCAGCCCCTGGACAGGCTCAGAGCAGGGCCGATTGGGGGGTTGGGGCACTGCCCCCTGTCACACTCAAGGCAGGGTTGATGGTGAGGTTGCGGCGCCACCCCCTGTCATGCACAGAGCAGGGCCAATTAGGGGGTTGGGGCGCTGCCCCTGTCACACACAGAGCAGGGCCCATGGGGTGGGGTTTGGGGCACCGCACCCTGTCACACACAGAGCCACAGGGCGATCATGGGGTTGGGGAGCTCCCCCCTATCAGGCACAGAGCAGGGCTGATCAGGGGGTTTGGGCGCTGCCCCCTGTCTCACTGATCCCGGTGCCGGGAGGCCTCTTGGCTCCGCTGATCCTGGTGCTGGGAGGCATATTACCCTTTTACTATATAGCATAGAGGCCTGGTGCATGGGTGGGGGCAGGCAGGTTTGCCCTGAAGGGTGTCCTGGATCAGGGTGGGGGTTCCCACTGGGGTGCCTGGCCAGCCTGGGTGAGGGGATGATGGCTGTTTGCAGCTGGTCACACACCCTTCAGGGTGGGGGTCCCCACTGGGGTGCCTGGCCAGTATGGGTGAGGGGCTGAGGGCTGTTTTCAGGCTGGCGGGTGACTGAAGCTCCCAACCGCTCCTTTTTTTCTTTTTTTTTTATTCTGGGCCAGTTTTAGCTTTGAGGCTTGGCTCCAGCTCTTAAGCCTCCGCTGCTGAAAGCAGGTTTCTGGCCTTTGTTTACCTTCTGTATTTGAAACAATGTCGCAATCCTGCTGGCTGAAGCCCGAAGGACTAAAGCAGGTTTCTGGGGTTTTGTTTAGCTTCTATATTTATTACATAGTTGCTTAGAGTTGCAGCTCAGAGGCCTGCAGTGGCAGGCGGGGAACGTTGGAGTCCTCCATCACTGAAGCAAGCAAGCCTTATGTTAGTTTCAAGCTGCCTGGCTGCCGGCCGCCATCTTTGCTGGCAGTTAATTTGCATATTGCCCTGATTAGCCAATGGGAAGGGTAGTGGTTGTATGCTAATTACTATGTTTCTCTTTTATTAGATAGGATAGGATGTCCCTATTTCCCCCCTTTTGCCCCCTCTACGCAGCTCTTGCCCCCCACTTCTCTCTGGCCACCATCACCATACTGTTGTCTGTGTCCATGGGTTGTGCATATATTTTTTTCTTTGGCTAATCCCTTCTTTAAATTCACTTCTTTAAATTTTTATTTTCAGATAAGTGCTTATAACTGCACTATTATATATTTTCTATTATATCATTTAGAATTAAGATATTTTTTAATTGAACCCTTGTAAATTTTAGCACAATTTAACAAATTATACTAGAAGCAATTAGATTTTCATGTAACGCAAATACATTTCAATTAAATATTTTAATTTTTAATTTTTTAATATTTAAATTTGAAATAGTCTCATGCATGTAAAAAAAACTATAAAATACTACAGCATATTATATGTACCCTACATCCAATTTCTTAGGTGTTAACAATTTAAACATAACCATTATACAACTAACAAAATTTGGAATATATTTTTCTTATAATCTCTTCAATGTTACTTAATCCATTTACTTTGTTTTTGTTAATCTTCACCCAAGCATATTTTTCCATTGAATTTTAGAGAGAGTGAAGGGAAAAGGAGAGACACATTGATTGGTTGCCTTGTGCACATGCTCTGATAGGGACTGGGGATCAAGCCAGCAACTGAGGTGCATACCCTTGACTAGATTCGAACCTGGGACCCTTCAGTCCATGGGCTAATGCTCTATCCACTGAGCAAAACAGGCTGAAGCTTAATTCATTTACTTTTAATCTATATGTGTCTGTATATTAAAAGTGGGTTTTGTTTTTGAGTCACCCTCATAATCTGTCCTTTAATTGGTGCATTTATGCTACTGACATTCAGAGTGCTTACTGATAGAGTTACTACCATATCAGGTGGCTTCTGGGGCTTCTGGGGCCAGCCCAGGATCGGATCCAATCACAGGCAGCAGGCAGGCGGCTTCTGGGGTCACACACGAGGGCCTGGATGGCGGCTCGCACTGCCCCGCCCTGCCTGAAGTATGCAAATTAGCCGCCATCTTTGTTGGTGGTTAGTTTGCATATCGGGCTGATTAGCCAATGGGGGGTAGTGAAGGTATGGTCAATTACCATGTTTGTCTATTATTAGATAGGATTGTGCTGCTACAAATGCAGGAGGACATGTATTATTAGGGTATCTGTTTCCAGTTCTTAGGGTGTGTGTACCTAGTAGTGCAATTGCCGGGGTGTTTTTATTTTCTGGTTTATTAGATTGTTAGAATCTTGGGAATGGAGTTTGACCTTGTTCCCAATTGATCCCTAGTACCTACAGCAACCACTGTCCTGTTTGCCTGGGACAGTGGGGTTCCCCAGGACATGGGTCTCTCAGTGATGTAAATGGGAGAACAGGGCAAACCAGGATGACTTGGCCCCTCTACCAATGCCCAGTACATTATGTCACATGCAACGGCCACTCAATTAATATCTATATCCTATCTAATAAAAGAGAAACATAGTAATTAGCCATACGTCTGCTACCCTTCGCATTGGCTAATCAGGGGGATATGCAAATTAACTGCCAGCCAAGATGGCAGCGGGCAGCCAGGCACCTTGAAGCAAACATGAGGCTTGCTTGCTTCAGTGACGGAGGACTCCAACGTTCCCCGCCTGCCGCTGCCGGCCTCTGAGCTTGCAGTTTGAAACATTGTTACAAATATAGAAGCAAAACAAAACCCCAGAAACCTGCTTTCAGCCAGCCAGGATCTCAGAGCTGGAGTTGAAACAGTGTTTCGTTTATAGAACCCAAACAAACCAGATACCTGCTTTCAGCAGCAGAGACCTAAGAGCTGGAGCCAAGCCTCAGAGCTAAAGCTGGCCCAGAATTAAAAAAAAGAAAAGGAAAAAAAGGAGTGGTTGGGAGCTTCAGTCACCCGCCAGCCTGAAAACAGCCCTCAGCCCCTCACCCAGACTGGCCAGACACCCCAGTGGGGACCCCCACCCTGAAGGGTGTGTGACCAGCTCAAACAGCCATCATCCCCTCACCCAGACTGACCAGGCACCCCAATGGGGACCCCCACCCTGAAGGGTGTGTGACCAGCTGCAAACAGCCATCATCACCTCATCCAGGCTGGCCAGGCACCCCAGTGGGGACCACCACCCTGATCCAGGACACCCTTCAGGGCAAACCTGCCTGCCCCCACCCGTGCACCTGGCCTCTATGCTATATAGTAAAAGGGTAATATGCCTCCCAGCACCGGGATCAGCGGAGCATAGAGGCCTCCCGGCATCGGGATCAGCGTGACAGGGGGCAGCGCCCAAACCCCCTGATCGCCCTGCGGCTCTGTGTGTGACAGGAGGCGGGGCCACATGCCACCCTCAGTCACGCTCAGGGTAGGGCCGATTGGGGGGTTGGGGCACCTCCCCCGTCACACTCAAGGCAGGGTTGATGGGGAGGTTGCGGCGCCAGCCGCTGTCACGCACAGAACAGGGCCAATCAGGGGGTTGGGGCGCTGCCTACTGTCACTCACAGAGCAGGGTCCATCAGGGGGGTTGGGGCTCCATGCCCTGTCACGCACAGAGCAGGGTCGATCAGGGGGTTGGGGAGCACCCCCCTGTCACGCACAGAGCAGGGCCGATCAGGGGGTTGAGGAGCTCCCACCGTCACTCACAGAGTAGGGCCGATAAGGGAGTTGGGGCACCGCGCCCTGTCACACACAGAGCAGGGCCGATCAGGGGGTTGGGGCACCGCAGCCTGTCACACACAGAGCCCCAGGGCAATCAGAGGGTTTGGGCGCTGCCCCCTGTCACACTGATCCTGGTGCCGGGAGGCCTCTTGGCTCCGCTGATCCTGGTGCTGGGAGGCCTCGCGGCTCCACTGATCCCGGTGCTGGGAGGCATATTACCCTTTTACTATATAGGATAGAGGCCTGGTGCATGGGTGGGGGCCGGCTGGTTTGCCCTGAAGTGTGTCCTGGATCAGAGTGGGGGTTCCCACTGGGGTGCCTGGCCAGCCTGGATGAGGGGATGATGGCTGTTTTCAGCTGGTCACACACCCTTCAGGGTGGGGGTCCCCACTGGGGTGCCTGGCCAGTCTGGGTGAGGGGCTGAGGGCTGTTTTCAGGCTGGCGGGTGACTGAAGCTCCCAACTGCTCCTTTTGTTCTTTTTTCTTTTTATTCTGGGCCAGCTTTAGCTCTGGCTCCAGCTCTGAGGCCTCTGCTGCTGAAAGCAGGTATCTGGTTTGTTTGGGTTCTATAATCAAAACACCATATCAACTCCAGCTCTGAGATCCCGGCTGGCTGAAAACAGGTTTCTGGGGTTTTGTTTAGCTTCTATATTTGTAACAATGTTTCAAACTGCAAGCTCAGAGGCCGGCAAGGTAGGTGGGGAACGTTGGTTTCCTCCGTCACTGAAGCAAGCAAGCCTCATGTTAGTTTCAAGCTGCCTGGCTGCCGGCCGCCATCTTGGCTGGCAGTTAATTTGCATATCACCCTGAGTAGCCTATGGGAAGGGTAGCGGGCGTACGGCTAATTACCATGTTTCTCTTTTAGTAGATAGGATTATTATTAAAAGAGGAAGGAGGGAACTTTTGGAGGCAAAGAATACATTTATGGCACAGACTGTAGTGAGACTTTCATGGGTGCATAAATACCCCCCCCCAGATCATCAAGTTGTACACATTGAATATGTACAGCCCTTTCTATCACAATAGAAAACAGAGATGGGAAGAGCTACAGAAATTGCTAACAAGTGGCTACAGAAGGGGAGCCAGGAGTTTCATGTATGTGAATGTCCCAAAAGAATTGTGTGGCATTTCAGGAAATGTGTAAGATGTGGGTGGAGGGAAATGAGTACACAGGACCGTGTGAGACATGGAGAGGGAGCAGCAGAAGAAGTGGCAGCATTGGAGCAGAGATGCGTGGGACTAGGGACTTCACCATTCCCGCCATGGACAGAAAGCAGTTGAATTAGGAGATGCCTCACGTTTCCATCAACTACGCTGTAAGCCTCACACAGAGCTCATGATATAATGGAAAACCTCACACAGAGCTCATGCCCCTGCGCAGGGTCAGACAATGTAAACTCAACCTTGTCCTCATGCAAAGGGAGGCAGGCTAAAGGGCCCCCACTGATACTGCCAAAATGACTATCTGAAGCAGATTGAAGAAAGGAAACATATACATACACATGTACATACACATGTACATGTACATACAATCCTTACAGCACCTCAGAATAGTATACACCATTAGCTACCCCGTTCTTCAGAAGTGGGAATGGAGCTTCAGCAGCTGAAGATTTGACCCGGTGCTTTCCATTATATCATGCTGCCTCTTTCACGTCCCACTTAAACCTGCTTCCAAATGAACTCCCCAGGAAGGTGAGGTTAAAGTTCCATTGCCATGTGGGCAGCAGCCCCTTTCCCTCAATGGGGTATTGCCAAGCCTGCTTCTGTCTGACAGATCACACATTCCAGGATGTGCATTCATAACCTTTCTCCACCATATCCCAAAAGTTATTGGTTAGATTAAGATGTCCAGTTTATCATTCCCTATCTCTTCTGACATCCAACACCTTGTCCTTGCAACACATCTTTTTCTGAATTTTTATGAGCATTTGAGCCAAACTGATGACATATGCCAGGGAGCAGGATCTCAAAAGCTCCCAACACATCGCTTCTTTATTAGTGATCAGCGGCACTGTGCTTATAGAAGCTTTCCTATTCTGGGTCTTAATTTTGTACATTTCCAGTTTCCATGGAGACACTACATTCTTGCATTCTAAGAGCATTCCTGTAAAACAATGTAGAAACAAAGCAACTTCAGAGAAATGGCTCACTCTGGACATCACCAAGCAACACTCTCATCAAGTACATAAGACCACTGTGCTGCTTTTTGGGGTTAATTGCTGAGGCCAAGCTCCCTTCTTTCTCCCCCCATCTAAGGGATGCTTTTCATGCCCATCCTGGGGGCCAAGCTCACAGTTACGAGAGCATCTCCAGGTCTCCCTGCTTCAATTATTGCACCACTGTTATAATAAAGTTGAGAGGTAACTATGGCAACATTATTCCAAGGATAAATACCACAATCTCGCCTTCAACTTTTTCCCCCCCAACAAATAAATGAAAATTTGAGAACATGTAGGATTAATAGCATCACTTGTTAAAAAGCCCATGGACAGCAGAGTTCAGAAAAGCTTTAATTAGTGGAGTTTTTCCTGGCTCAGTTTAACACTTGCTCTGGGCTGCCCACAGAGAAACACATGTGGGTGGCCAGCCTCAGAATTGAGTATCACTGAACCTGGGCACCATCAGGCATCCAATCCTGGGTTTCTGGAAGTTCACAAGATACTCTGGTTCTGTTCTCACCAGGAGAGTCAGGGCTGTAGGGAGGGGGAACAACGTACCCCTGAAGCAGAGGACTTCATGGAGGGTCAGGTTCAGCAAAAGTGGTGCAGATCAGAGCACAGCAAGGGGGAAGGGTTCATCTTCAGAGCTTCCCATGGCTTAAGACCTGAAGGGAGCCATCTACCACAGTGCTTGGAAGCATGGACTTGGAAATCAGATGATCTGAGTTGAAGGCTCTGCTCCTCCACTTACTAGCTTTTCACCTTAAGCAAGTTACTTAACCTCTCCAAGTCTCAGTTTCCTCATCTGTAAAGTGGGGAGGATGGCCAACCTCAGCATCACTGTAAGGACTAAATGAAAGCACATGTGTGGCAATCTGTCCAACAAAACCCATTTCCTCCTGTGTCACAGCTAGATTACATTTCCCAGGCTAACTGTGACTGAGTGATGACCAATACAATATGAGCTGAAATGATGTGTTATGGGCTAACCCATTACAAACTCCCCGCCTATGCTCCTCCATGTTCTGTTCCCCCTCTGCTGGCTGACTGTCAGCATCAAGGGCAAGCTTGGATGCTATTCCGTGATGATGGCAGAGTGTCAATCAACTGGGTCTCAATCAACCTGAGTGACCTCATGGAACAAAGGTCCCCCATCCCTTCCCAACCAGGAACACCTGATTTAAATGGTCAGCAATAAAGAAATAAGCATCTACTATGCTAAGCTGAAACAGTTAGGGTTTTATCTATTTTACCATCTAGGACAGTCCTCTGTTACACAAATGTAATATGCATAGCCCAGGTCCTGACATGCCATGAAAACTCATGGTGTATTATTGTGAAGAGGCCACTTTTCCTGCTAAGATGGCCAAAGAACTCTGGCAAGTAACATCTCCGGTGATTTCATGAAGTCTATTTGATTCATAGAGTTAGGTGCAAGCTTTTCTGCTGCAATAAGTAATGAAGTACAAATTGAGGAAATTAGTTATCAATTAGTCATTCGATGGTTGGGAAGGCAGGCAGCAGGCAGAAATGGTGCCAGATTAGTTAAGCCATGATAAATGTTATTGCTCTACAAGGACTGGGTCTTTATCCATTACTTCTCAAATTTATCTTTATTATTGGCCACAGGACATGAGACAGGGCCTGGATGTGGAAGGAGGTAAGAGACCAGCCAGGGAATTTGGGAGATATGACACACTTCACAGCAAAGGTGGTCCCCAATAAGGCCATCAGGAGCAACTGCAATGGGAAGAGGCCCTACGAGATCACATTAATCTTGTCTCCTGCCCTCTCTGTAGGATTTCCAACTTTTCCTAGGGGAGGCCCAGTCTGCATGCCCTTTACCTATAATTATCATATCATACTACAGCCCCACGGCCTTTCACATGTCTATCCACTGCAGGAAGTACAGGGGGATGTTGAGGGGATTTTTCTGCTCATCTGGAAGATGTGAGAACTGGGCTCTCAGAGATTAAATAATAGCTGATAAAGAGGACCCTTTTAGTGTGAGAGTCCCTATGACCACCTACATCTTTGTATCTCTCCTAGTGCCTAGCACAGTAGAATTCCCTGCCTACATTTCCATAGCTTTCTATTACACTTTATATAAAATCTAAATGTTCACTACAGCCTCTGAGGCTTTCAAGGTCCCAGGCCTGCCTGTTCTCTAACTTCATCTCCAACCACTCTCCCCTCTTCATCATGCCCTCTGGCTCTAAAGTGAATTGGATGGAAGTTGGCAAAACAGATAACCGAGAAAAGCAGCCTTCTTTTGTGGTCAACCATGGCCCTTTGGGTTCTAGGTTAAGTTTCAGGAAAAGCCACTGGCTTAGTCTATGTAATGTCCAATAGCCACATGACATCAACAATGCATTCAAGAGTCAGGCTGGACTAAAGCAACAGGCTCCTAACTGAGACTCCCCCTGTCTTGGCCCCATCCAATTTAACCCTCGCTCAGCTGCCAGTCATCCATTAAACACTCCCCTGCTTCCTAATAATAATAGCTAACATGCATCTAGCACTAACTAGGTACAAGGAATAATACTAAGCATGTTACATATATTAACACCATTTAATAAGAACTTTAGTGGTAAGGGACCAACATTATCCTTCATCTTATTGATGAAGAAATTGAAGTTTGGAGAGGGTAAGTAGCTTATGTGGCAGAGCTCAGGTTCAAAGCCAGGTGTCTGGCTTTTAACTACCATATTATGCCAGCTCCAGCATAAGACTTATATGGCCAAAATACCCTCAATCCCCCTAATACTCCCATAAAGTGGCTTTGCATTAACAATGCTTGTGTGTCAACTCATATTCATAAAGCTTGAGAACCACTGAGGAAATGGAACAAAAGGAAAAGCTATATGCTACTCTTAGATAGTCACCAAATGCCTAGAGGTTAATGGGTAATGAATAGAGAATCCTGTATTGCTCCTGCTTTCTTGCAGGGTTCAGTCCTTTGGTTTTCCTATTAAGACTATGACCTCAACACAGTTGTCCATTTCTCCATGAATATTAAAATTAAATGAGATCGAATGGCATAATGCAGCAGTACCTTAAGTAGAGAATAGCAGTGGTGTGCTAGTAAGTGCTTAACAACCAGCTCTCTGGGGGAAGCATTTTCTAGTTTCCATGGTGTAGATACTCCCACTACGGCCAATTTCAGCTGAGCTGCCAATATGACATCAATCACCTGGCAGATTTCCTTAAACTTTAACAATGGGCTCTTGGCAGCTAGTGGGAGCTGGTTCCAGCACTATTGGAGAACAAGTCCTGTACACAGGTCTCAGAGAGAGAAACAACACCACTGTACATATTGGAGGGATTTTCTCTGCCATATGGAAACAGAGACATAACTCACAGGTGAAAAATGCAGTCAAAACTCTGTACAATCATATTAAAAAATTATTGAGAATAAATAGTAAAATAATAACTAGTCCGCAAAGAATAGAGTTTATAGACAACTTAAACCATCCAAGATTTTTTTCTCTTAAACATTCTACATAATGGCACAAAAAATACTTATTTCTAGAATTATTATAAGCACGTTATAAGAACTGAGGCATATCAAAGGAAGGCCATTATTAAAGTTTAACACACACACATGGACACTCTTTCCGGACAATGATCTATGCAAGTTCTTTTCCTCTCAATATACTTTTGTGTCCACTCTGAAATACAATATGCATCTCAAAGTTGTATGCATCCAAAGTGGAGGAGTGAGAGAAGTTCTAGATCCAGTTTGTCTAAATTGTTCCTCCTTAGCCTCCTAAGAAGGTCCTCACATCACAGCTAATTCAAAGAGCTGAGTTACCAACCTTTTCTGAAACCTTTGTAAAATGCCTGTTCATCTTCAATGTGAGAGATCACTCTCTGAGGGGAAAGGAGAGTTTGCTTCTGTGATCCATGAAGCAAACTATCTCCCACAAAGCTCAGTGCTGTGATTCTGAGAGCCCAATGGCTCAGTGAGTGGTGAAATGGAAGGAAGTCCTGCAAGTGGTTTTAACGTTCAGAGGATTGGGATCAAACATAAAACCTCTAATTTTGAGTCAGTATATGTTTTCCTTCTGTTAGAGTAGTTGATATTATATGGAGACACAATTTTTCAGTTCTTCTGGCCACTACTAACCCCCCATGTCCCTCATCATCAATGCTGTCCTGGAACTTGCAAGGCTCTGCTAGCCTGTACCTGCAGTGCTTTAGGTAAGTGTCTTGCCCCCCTCAGAGCTTGTAGTGCCTGGACTCAGAAAATTTTCATCCACTTCATCCTGTGGCCCCTATCCCCTTTCAGACCAAGGACAACTACGGACAAATCTGCTTTATTTTAAGCAAAAGTCTATGCTGGACTTACTAAGTGCTCTATTCAGTGGAGAAGTCATCTTGCTTCACAGGGGTGTCAAAAGGCATAATGGATATGAAAGCTCTTTGGGGAAAAAGAAAGATAAGGGCTGCACAAATGTAGGGCATTATTAATGTTAATTACTGGTAAGTGATATGCATAATGCCCAGAATCAGTGAATTTTAGAGCTGGGAAGGAAGTTTTTATAATCGCTTAGTATAATCCATCATCTTTCTACCAGAGCTTAAAGATTGCAGCCTGCAGAGAGAGCTCCTTAAACTGTCTGGATCTGAGAGAAAGTGACATTTCTCTATCTAATCCCCGCCCCCCCAAATGACCACCGTTTTCTGAAACTGATTCAGATGACAAAAGCCTTTTATTTTATTTAACTTCAAAACAGTGTGAGCTGATAAATATTTAAGAACTGGCTCTCCCCTCCTCCCACTCCATTAAAATTCCTGATTTACACTGTGTGCCAATTTCTGTGGTGTAAATACTCCACTATGGCCAATTTCAAGTTATCAACATGAAGCTACTGAAAGTGGAGTTGGGAAGACAGACACTCAGTGGCTCCTGTGATCAGATATGAGCCATGTCCAGCAGCCTTCGATGACCTTAAAATTACTGACCTCAAGAGATTTCATGAGCTGCTATGGAGATAGGTTTATGGACAGATTAAACACACAAGATAATCAGAGCAGTAGTAGAGAAAATGAATTACAAGGTGCTGTTGGAGCCCAAAGAACAGAGCAATTAATCACAGAGCAGCTACAAGTAGGCAGGGGCTTCTGAGATGGGGTTTAAAGAATGGCTAGGAGTGTGCCAGGTGAGCACGGTGAGAGATAACAGAAAAGAACTCCAGAGACAGAACATGGCACCAGCAAAGGCAGGAGGTATAGATGGTGTTCTGGGGACATGTGATTCACACCAGTTAGATGTGATTCAAAGTTTTATACAAATGCAGCCTCGCCCAGAAGTTGGTGGCATGATGAAGAAGGAGCCCTCCAGATGTCTTTATTTCATAAAATATGTCCTTTCTACTAAAAGAAGGTAAACACTCGAAGTCAGAGCTGTCTGCTTGAAATATAATGCAACCCCACATGTGCTTCTAAATGTCCCAATAGTCACATTAAAACAAGCAAGAGTCAAGAGATGGAATTCTTTTTAGATGCTCAATTTAACTTTGTATGTTATCATTTTAATATGTGGCACTAGCCATGTTTCAAGTGCTGGGTAGACATGTGGCTAAGGCTCCTGTATTGGACAGCACAGTTATCAGGTATCCTGATCCCCTTGTGAGAATGAAAAGAATTCCTCTCTCCACAGGGCATACTTTCGAGGGGAGCTATCCGGTTTAGTAGGACTCTGCTTTGTCGGATCTCGCTGGCATTGCCTCTGATGACACTTGATTACAACCCACAGCCAGTGGCATTAGTCAGAAAGGATAACAAAACGTGTCCACTCAATACCCCAATTAAGTTTACCTCTGGGACATGAGTGTATCAGCTCCTGTTTCTTCTTGTGAGCAGAGACACTCCTGGAGAAATAGAGAATGTCTCTCTAACCTGCATATCTAATCCCTTTCTCCATTCTCTCCAGCAGAATATAACAGAATACCCACCCTTACTGTGGTTGTGAGAATTAAAGTGAGTTCATCTGAAAAAAGCACTTAGAAGCTTGCCAGGCTAACAGTAGGTGGAAATAATCCTTTGCTATCTGCATTGTTATGCATAGCATGTAACCTCCACAACACAACACGTGCTCAATGAGAGCTTGTTGTCCATGTTGTTATACAGATGGTGATGCTGAGTAAACTCAACTTCACCTTATCCCACCCCTCTGCCAGATGGTCATTCTCCACAGGAAGTCCCTGAGGTTGCTCAAATTCAGCCCTCCAGGTTCTTTCTGCCCACTATAACCCTTGTCATACTTGTGGAGGGTAAGTCATACCCACCTGACCCCTTACTCTTCCATGAATCTTCAAGTTTTCACAGGCCCTCACTTCTCTCTCTCTCAAGTCCTATAAGATACTATTCTGTTCTGTAGAACTGGACCCTCAATAATGTCCAGTTAGGCATTGACTACCAAAGTTTTCTATGTGGACGCCTTGCCCATCAGTCTCAATAAGTTGAATACCGGTGTTAGTGGATATATGTGTACTGTGTATCATATTCTTAGAGCCCAAGGATGCAGAAGCGATCAGGACTTGTTCCTTTCCTTTGGAGCATTCCAGGATAAAGGTTCCTTCAGAAGAAGAAATATATCGCCACTTTTCAAGTCATCAATAAAAAGACTTCATAAAAGGCTGCTCTAGTACCTTCTGATGGAGAGAGAGAGAGAGAGAGAGAGAGAGAGAGAGAGAGAGAGAGAGAGAGAGAGAGAAGAGATCTCATGTTTCCTGGAAGAAGCTCACATCATCTTGGACCAAGTGATGGAAAACCACAGCCCCTCATCCTGCCACTCCCTCAAAACTCTTCTGCTCCAGAATCAGAAAACCTCTCACTGTGGACACTGCCTTGTTTAGGCATCTGATTTCCTATTTCCCTTACTTCTGAAATTCTCCCAGGTCTGAGGCTGCTGAAGGATTTCTAGTCAATGATAGCATTACCATGGGATTCCCGTTAATCCCTAAATACTGGAAATAGCATAGTATTTAGCAAAAGTCTGGCTTCTTAATACGTAGGCATTAGGTGTTTCAGATAACAGGAAAGTCCTGCATCCCTTTCCTACCCTACACAGGTGTGTTTTTTTGTTTCTTTAACAAAAAGTTTCTTCTCAAAGTTTCACTTTACATATAAAATATGCCCTTGTGGAAGCTGTTACAAATGTCACCACTTTAACTGGCTCAAATTTATGGTGGCATTGAATTTTAATGGAGCCATAAATGTCTGATGTAATGGTGATATATGCATCGCAATAAATTGTTATAGAGAAATATAAAAATAAGTGTAAGATAAAAGATTG